>NW_021703765.1:24962340-24962497 GCF_005190385.1 Monodon monoceros
TCGTGTTGGTGTTAATGGTGACAATTATCTTGGTGGGGATGGGTGTGGTGACGATCGTGTTGGTGTTAATGGTGACAATTATCTTGGTGGGGATGGGTGTGGTGACGATCGTGTTGGTATTAATGGTGACAATTATCTTGGTGGGGACGGGTGTGGT
>NW_021703765.1:24962507-25012675 GCF_005190385.1 Monodon monoceros
GTGTTGGTATTAATGGTGACAATTATCTTGGTGGGGACGGGTGTGGTGTTGTTAGTCATTATGCTGGTGGCAGTGTTAGTGGCGATGCTTGTGTTGGTGACCGTGTTGTTGATGTTGGTGCTCATGATGGTGTTGGCAGTGTTGGTGATGGTTGTGCTGGTGGTGACAATTGTGGTGTTGGTGGTGGTGATGAGTAATGATGGTAGCCGTGGTTTTGGTGGTGATACTTGTGCTGACAGTGGTTGTAGCTGATATCTGAATCTTCTTAGAGGAAGACCCCTGGAAGACAACATAATAAGGACTCTGGGTAGTTAGTTGTAAGATGCCCAGACTACTAGCGTTAGCCTCTTGCACTGGCTTCTTGGGTTGAGCAGGGAACTTACCACGGACTGAAGGAATCAGGGTATATGAGCCTGAACTGATATCCAGGTGAGCTGGAGAAGCTGGGCATTTTGTATGTGATTCTGTGAGGAACTCAGGGTTCCTAGACCTTTGTAAACAAGGTCTGGCCACATAAGTGGCCCCTTTCACTGAGGGATTTGAAAAGTGACAGGCAAGACCCCTGTCCCCTGAGTCTGGCCCCACCCACTGGCCCAAATATTCTCTATCTGCTGATACTTCCTGGAAATTCCACGGTTATCTACTCATTTTAGGTGGTTAAACATTTCATTTTCCTGGTTTAAAATGCACAATTCCTACTCTTGAAAATTCTTTAGGGGAATTGATGGTACTGAGCAGCTTGTAGCAAATGCTCTGTCCCTGATCAAAATCCATGTCAATTCTGATTAGGAAGAAGGCCTAAAGACCTCTAGTTTTAGCAGTCCTAATTCAGATGTCCAGGGACTGTAGATTAAGTCCCACCCACCTTGACATGGATAGGTTCTTTGTATCCAGTGAAATTGAAAGGATGGGACATGTTGGGGACCTGGGAATAAGGAGGAGTGATGAGGTGAGAACAAAACTCAGGGAAGGGGGAGGGGGTCTTGGGGACACATGTCACCAGCCAAGGAGAGCTGACTGAGAGACAGCTGGACCACACAACACCATTGCATCCACAATGAAGCTGCCTGGCCCATTACCCCAGCCTGGATTGACCAAGGAGGATACCAGACCAGCCTCCAGAGGAGCAAATCACTCCCCAGGAACCTGTGCTATATAATGCTAATCACAGTCTTGTTACAAGCATGAAACAGGGGCTCTGTTTAGCACTTTACAGTCCACAAACACTTTCATATCAATGCTTTTATTTAATTAATTTAATCTTTGCAAGAGTCCAGAAAAATAAGGTGTAAATATTATTCCCATTTTGCAGATTTGGAGACTGAGGCTCAGGGCTTGCCCAAGGTGATGCAGCTAGGAAGCAGTAAAGCCAGTATTAGAAATGAAGTGACATTCATTTATTCATCGGCTAATCATTGATCACCTACTGTGTCCCAAGCACTGAAGTAGGCACGAGGTAAACCCTAAGGATGGGAATTCCTTTTGTACCCTTCTTTCTGTTTCACTGTATCTCTTCGTAACAATAAAAAGTAACAGGTGAAAGTCTGACAGCAAGTAAAGAAATAGAATTATTAAGCTCAGATACCAAAACACCAAAATGTTAGCCATCCAGGGCCATTCAGTGCAGTGATAAACAACCTCAGATACCTCAGTATCATTTTTTCCCACCCAGCACCTTAATGCAGGATCACAATGGTGATAATTGCACTACGAAAAGGTTAAATGATACTTGACAAATGGCATTTGTAGGACAAGAAAATGTGTAATACATTTTGAAAAGATATTTAGCCATGATTATTTTAAAATATATCAGAGTTGAAATATCAGTCTTGTAGCGAACTCATTTGTGGGGCTGCTCCATCTTTGGAAAGACTGAATAAGGGAGGCATTGCTGTATGGGTAGGACCTGGTCCTTGTGTACAGTCCAGGCACCTTCACCCTGGAAAATGATGCTGGCTGGTGAATACAGTCGTCCCGGTATGTCCTTCTACGACACAGCCCTGCCCACGAGGGGCTCAGGTCGTGCAGGGTCGTAGGGCTCAGATGCTCCCTTCCTCCTGTCTCCTGGCCTCAGCAGACTAGTTCAACCTACATTGGGAAATGGAAGACGTGAGGGAAGCACGCTGATGAGGGGCTGGAGTGAGACCAGTTATCTTCCCTCGATAAAAAGAAGTGTCTTTAGGGCTTCCCTGGTGGCGCAGTGGTTGAGAGTCCGCCTGCCGACACAGGGGACACGGGTTCGTGCCCCGGTCCGGGAAGATCCCACATGCCGCGGAGCGGCGGGGCCCGTGAGCCATGGCCGCTGATCCTGCACGTCCGGAGCCTGTGCTCCGCAACGGGAGAGGCCACAACAGTGAGGCCCGCGTACCGCAAAAAAAAAAAAAAATACAATCCAGTTAATTCTGTGTGTGATTTTTGAGTCAGAACTGGGCTGATTTGGGCTTTTCATGGGCAACACAATCTTAGGAATGGTCACTCACTGAGCAATTTCACTGATTGCTGCCCCCTTGCCCAGGACAAGTTGTTTGTTATAGAGAGTTTGCGTGTGTCCCATTGTTAGGGCTGGCAGATAGAGGTTATAAGGTTGATTGAAAGTTTAAGCACTCCTTTAGGATGGGCACCCGCGTCTTCCGAAGTAGATTTCAAGTGATTCCTTTGCATCTTGTCACTGACTCCCTAAAGTTCCTGAAACAGTTTTCCTCACTGAGAGCTTTAGGGATGCGGCGTGTGCGTTCCTGCGAGGTGTGCAGAGAGCTGCCAGCTTGGGACTCGTGAGTGGAGAGTCCACTGGCCCTGAGCACAAGGAGTCTTCTTTCCACCCAGGCTCTTGCTACTCATTTCCTACTTCCAGACGTGGAATAACCTGGGTTCCCTCATGAAGTGTGGGCGGGTATTCAGCTAATGATGGCTTAAGCCTATATTTCCTGAGGACTCCGCAACCCCCAAAGAGCTTCTGGAAGAAGGAAACACGTTAGAGCAGAGGTGAAGGATAAGAGTAACTGGCAGAGCACCCCCCAAAGCTTTCTCCGAGAGACACCTGATGACTTGGCGCAGCACCTCCCAAACGCCTTGTATTTCAGTGATCCCCATCGCAGCTCCTAGTCAAGAAGAGGTGGAGCAACCCACCAGGAAGGTACGGGAAGTTTCTAAGTCAGATTGCCCACTGACTACATGATCTCTAAGACTCCATGACTCTTGTATTGATAGTATATCACAAGCAGGCTTGTGGACGTTTATCTGAGAGATAGAAAAATAGAGATTGAGTCAATACCAAAAGCCCTCTAGACACGTGATGGCTATATTTAACAGTCAACATTTGAAAGTAGCAATTTCCAGCCTGCTTTCTACCTCCCCATAGGTATTTTCATCCAAGAGTGAGGATTCCTGGCTCTGGTCTCAGTTCGATCTCTAAGCAGCCATGCAACCTTAAACACTTTTCTTTAGCACCTGATTCTAGGCTTGCTCATCTCTAACCTGGAGACAACATGGTACCTTTAGTAACACCCAGCTAGATTTCTGGGTCCATGGTCTTCTTGAGGTCAAGGACAAAGTCCACTTGCTTTCCCTAGCTCTCCGGAATTCCACATGGGTCAAGGAATCACATAGATAGATGCTAGTGAGCTGAAATATGGTCATGAATGGGAGTGTACTTAAGAAAGGGAGAAACAGAAAATTTTCTACATGAAGGTGAATCAATTGTAAGGTTCCTTCTAGATTTACAGATCTATGATGATCTATTTTAATAGAGACAAAAATGTATGTTATATATATTAAAAAAGGATCTGTGATGCTGTGATGAAAAGGCAGTGTAGGGTACTGCAAAGTCCTGAACTTATTTGCCACGTCATTGCCACACCTGCAACTGGTACTGATTAACCTTTGTTGAATCATTGTGCTTCTTGGGACAACATGATGTGCCCTGCCTACCCCAGAGAATGTATTAAAGAATCAGATGACATTGGGTATTTGAAAGTGCTTTGAAAAGTGCACAACGCTATTCAAATGCAAACATTAATATTTGATTAATAGTGTGAATGATCATCTCTGGAGTAGTTTTTTGATCGACTACAAAGATTTTCCAGTCCCCCAAATCATTTTTCTTAGCTGTCCTTTGTCCTCTCATCAAATTATACAGTCTGTATTCTCTAGGTCAGTGGTCCTAAAACTTGAAAGTGCATCAGAATCTGGAGAGCTTGTTAAAACAGATTGCTAGTGTCCGGCTCAGAGCTTCCAATTGAGTAGGTCTGCGGTGGGTCCTGAGAATTTGCGTTTCTAGATTCCCAGGTGATGCTGCTGCTGCTACTGGTCCCAGATTACACTTTGAGAACTACTGGTCCAGGACTCCTGGTCTAATTCTTTGATGCATTTCATATTTATGTAGACTTTTCATAGCTTGATTACTTCCCAGATATTTCACAGTATCCCTGTGAAATGGACGTAAGGTCAGGCAGTCTTAGGGATATTTTATTAATGCACAGAAGAGGACCCAGAGCCTGGAAGTGATGATGAACTGAGGGCCTCACGGTGAATCAGTGGTCAAATGGAAATAAAATCAAGGTTTTTGGGGTGTCCATTTCAGTGTTGTTCCCATTGGACTGGACTGACCCCTACTGGCTGGTCAGTCATGGCCACTAGAGCTCCCCACACCACGCCCAACCCAGCTTGGGCCCGTAACAAGTTGCAAGGCTACCTACATAGTTCAGTGTCACAGGCATCTTTTGGCAGCTGGTGCTGTGAGGCATCTGCTTGTTTTGATGGAAGGTATGTAGTCAAGGGATAAGTTGCCACTTTGGCAGCTGCAGTGTTTCTCAGATTCTGTAGGTGGGAACTGTCCCATCTGTCCCTCCTCTCTCATTAAGCACTGCACTAGATGCTTTATCTCATTAAGCACTCGATAGGAAGACAGAGTCCTCAGTCTGTGGCTAACTTCTCACCCGCATGGCTTCCCTAGACCAGTGACAAGCACTCCTTGGCCAAACTTCAGGCTCCTTTGAGCCCTCTTCTCCCCTAGCCTTTGTTTTTGGTGTGCAGAGCCCAGTTTTAGCAAAGAATCCTGCTAAGCCAGTCTGTCTGGAACGCCCCACCCTTGATATACAATCAAGTTCCTCAACCTTCACCCTCGATACTTGACCAAGTTGCTCTTCAGTAATGTTCCCTCTCCTTCCTCACTCCATCCCCAGCTGGAAGTCTCCACTGACCCCTGTTGTATTTGGAGTTGAGTTCAGTCTCTCTCGCCTATTGCAATAGTCTTGAATAAAATTTATCTTCCTATTTTTGACAAGTGTCTGCTGAATGATTTTTCTTTAACACCAGAAATGAACTTGATATTCTTCCTTCTGTCCCCAACTTGGGCACCAAGGGACAGTTATGTCCTCAAAACTGGATGACTTGTTGACCCAACATGTGAATCTCATCTCTTGGAGTGATGGATCATTTATTCACATCCTTCTAATCTGTCCTTTGCCAGCACTACATCCAGAGGCCCCGGTAGCACCAGGAAGAGGCCAGCAGTGCTTCAGCCGGCAACCTATTTTTCCCCTCCCCACACCCTCCATGGGGACCCCACTCTTTTCCCTCTACTGAGGTCCAGGGTCTTGTGGGTCCCAAGTGAGGCCAGATTTTGTTCCCGCAAAGACTGGCCATGCCCGAGACCCTGAAAGAGCTGAGTTGGAACAGCACTGAGTCTTTCCAAGCTGCTCAACCAAAAAGAGTGGGAGGTATCAAGCGTGAAAACCAACGCATGAGCTATAAACACCACTACAAGCACCTAGTCCCGTGAAGCCAGAGGGTAATGCTAGATCTTTTGGATTTATTGTTTTCCTCCCTTCTCCCTTTCCAGATTCACGGCACTCTTCTCTGGGTTGAGCAGGTTTGTCTGCTGCTATTATGGCTGTCTCTGCTCTTGGATGCCTCTGTGTGTGTATGTGTGTGTGTGTGCATGTGTGTGCACGTGTGTACGAGAGCGTGTGCGTGTTTCCTCCAGGGTGACTGGTTTGTACTGTCATCAGCCATTGTTTTGGTAAATGGCGAGTTAAACAGATATATCCAAGCGTAAAATCTAAAAAATGTTCCCTCTGGGCACCCGGGGGGTGTTGCTTGAAATCAACTACATATCAATTGAGCAGCGGCGAGCGGATCCGATGATAAATTCCAGTCCACAGACGCCTTATAAATTACATTTTTTTGTTCGCGATCTTGCTTCATCTCAGCTCCCCAGAGGCCCTTAGACTGAGGACTATGATTGTGTTGGAGAAACGTTTGCTCAGCTTGAGCGAGGCCATTAGCATTGCATGTGCCAGTCCGTCCCTGCGCTCCCCCCGCCCCCCCTCCCCCGGCCCCCCTCCTGCTCCTTTAACAAAATACAATATGTGCCTGGTAATTTTTCTGTTCATTATCTCATTGTTTTCTGTAAGTACAAGGTTAGATTGAATTACTGCGGGCTCTGCCGTCTATTTGTAATTCTCCTTCCATGCCGAGCTGCTAATGAATGGGCAATTTAGTCAATTCTTTGTAACGGCTTCTTCGTGCGTCAGCCACTTAATTACTCTGAGCCTTTCTCACTGCTGCTTTATTGCACGGAAAGTCAGGGCTGCTTGGAGGGCTTGGCACGGGGATCTCCAGCTTCCAAAAAAGAAAAAAAAAAATGTCAGAGGCAACCAGGATTCTGAATCCTTGATGCCTTCTGCAGTGGCTGGAGTAACGTTCAGTGGCCTCTGCCCACACAGTCCCCTCTCCTTCGGCACACAGGGGTTTCTCTTCCTTCTTCTTTGCTGACACTTCGGCTTAATCCTGGCTGTGCTGGTCATCGGGGGGCAGGAGGGTTCAGGCTCCTGCTCAGAGGACAGCCTCCGAAAAGGCAGTCCTGGTATTTGTTGTTTTTTTTTTTGCGGTACGCGGGACTCTCACTGTTGTGGCCTCTCCCGTTGCGGAGCACAGGCTCCGGACGCGCAGGCTCAGCGGCCATGGCTCACGGGCCCAGCCGCTCCGCGGCATGTGGGATCTTCCCGGACCGGGGCACGAACCCGTGTCCCCTGTGTCGGCAGGCGGACTCTCAACCACTGCGCCACCAGGGAAGCCCCCAGTCCTGGTATTTTAAAACATTAGTATTATGAGCCTGATTAGTATTCTACTTATCCCAAACCCTAGCCAAGGCTTCCACTCTGGGACAAGCATTTCGTCCTTGCCTCTGTATGGAGCACCTCACCCTCATAACACAGGGGAACAGGGCAGGGTGTTTACTATCCCCATTCAACAAAGGGAAGTCCCAAGTCTGGATAGAGTCATATGCCTAAGGCCAGTGAACCAGGTATTGCAGAACCACGGCTAAAGATTTCTCAGGTCATCATGGCACCTTCTGTCCTCTTCCTGCTGTCCAAGGGGGTGCTGGAGAAGAGTGTCCTGTAGCTAGGCTGACGTGTCCCAAGGTGGAAATAAGTGTGAGTTTCCCTTAAAAAGACTGGAATAACCCTGGAAAGGGAGGGACATTATGGCAGTGACTGAGAGGCTGAAAAGCCCAAGGAACTGAGAACTCTTTAAACAGAATATCAGATTACAAAGTGGCATCTTCAGATACATCAGTCATGCTACCAAGATATTTCTATGTGCCCCAGAGTTAAGACACACATATACTGTATCATCCAAACTGAGACACTTTTAGAAGAGAAAGGAGTCACGCTGAATAATCATGCTGGGGCCACAGGAGTAAACGAGGACTGTCCAGAGCAAACGAGGTGGCATGTTCCCCCTACCCAGGTAAACGAGGAGGGTGAACGCTTTGCTGATGGCATGCCTTCAGACCCGACTATCCTGATGACAATACTTAGAGAAGCATCTCGCCAGCTGGATCCACCCCCGTGTTTACAAACATTCCCTGTTGCTGGGCGTCCCACTGATGTATATGAGCTACAGGGAATCTCTACCCGTGTCCTGAAAGTGATGGATTCAACAAACACTGCGTGAGCCCGACTAGGTAATAGAGACATAGCATGAGAAGATGAGATTTTCTGGCATTTTGATTTGACTGTTCTAGCAGAAGGGAGGAAAACTGTCCTCTGAATGCTGCTAATCTGCTGATCTCCTGAAATGGGCTCCTGAATAGGCTCTGCCCAGAAACCTCGTGCTCTCCTTTTGGGTCTGACTCACTCCTGCTCATCCTTAGGATGGGCAGCTTAAATGTTGCTTCCTCCGGGAAGCCTTCTCTGATCTCTGAGGTTACATTAGGGCCCCTTGTTATTCTATTTCACCGCATCCTGTACTTTTCCTCTTCGTTATTTACCACAAGTAAAATTATTTGTGGAATTCTGTGTTCAATATCCCTCCTTTCCCACCCCCATGCCTGACCTGCCTTTAATAAATGCTTGTTCAGTAACAGTAGCTCACATTTACGTAGCACTATCCAGGGGCCAGGCACTATTCTAAGTGGTTTACAAATTTTACTCATGAAATCTCCCAAGGACTTTATGTGGCTGGTACTATTATAATTCCTATTTCATAGACGAGGAAATGGAGGCCCACAGAGTGAAATAGCTTGCCACGGGGGAGGCAGGATTCAGATCCAGGCAGTCTGGATCTCAAGTCTATAAAGAGTTTAGAACTTGGAGCCAGAAGTTGTAACCTCCGGGCCTGCCTCTGCCGCATATCGGTGATGTTTTGGCCATGTCACCAGGTCCCTAGGTCACACTGAGTTACCTGTGCAGTAGAGGTAACAACTTCACCTCACAGTTTTGCTGGGAGTGGCAAAGAAATGGTGCTATTATGTGCCTGTGTCGAAAATGCCCTGGGTCTGTGCAAACAACATTTGTGATTGTTAGTTGAAAGCAGCCTTACTGCCCGCCTTCCACACAATGGGCATCACCACCAGCCCCCAGACACCACAGCATTCCCACCCTGACACCTTTACTCATCCGTCCCAGACTTGGATGTCCAATTCACCACCCCCTCCCTGTTGGTATCCCGGGGCCAAGTACAGAGCCTGGCATGTAGCAGATTTATAAAAAATTGTTAAACTGAACAAAACCACCACCTCTAGGTGCTTCCTCAGCAGGAAGCCTTCCTGGGTCTGATCTCTATCTTCTCCGTGCAGCTCACACAGTCTACAACGCATCACAGAGCTCTCAAGTCTCTCCTGGCTGCACCTGTTTTCTCCATCAAACTGCAGGTTGTGAAAACAACTTAGTGGGCTTCGACCAGGAGGAGGAAGAGGAGAGGAATAGAAGCAAACAGTAGAAAATGCCAAGACGCATCATGCATAGTAAAGTGAAGTTTGCTTTTAGGAAACATGTGTGTGTTGGATCACAATGTGAAACGTGTATCTTAATCTGAGGCTCAGTCTGAAAGGTTTGTACAGACCTGCTTGGGTGTTGCATTTGTGTAAACTTGTCTAGAGCAGGAGACGCAGCCTCTCCTTACCCGGTGGTTGCTCACCCTGCTGATGGGTTCCTTGTAGGAAAGTCTGGGCTGGTCAAGGCATTGTCTCTGCAGCCCCCACCCCTCCCCACACCCACATCCCCTGGGGATCCAGGGCTTTCAGTACCAAACTTCCCCAAGGGCAGCCTCTTGCCCTAGAGCTTGCCCAAGTCTTGGGTGTCCAGGGGAGTTGGAGTGGCCACCTCCTCTCTTGGGGGCTTAAGGGTCCCAGGTTTCCACGCCTCCTCTGTGTGGGTTCTCCCCCCGCAGTTTCCCCGCCCCTCCCTTGGGTTTCTGAATGTCCTGCTCTGGCATAGCTTCCTGCAGGGCAGGACAAGCTGCTTTCTTTTCCCCCTTCTCTCCTGTCTGTGTAGGGGAGCACTTCCTGACCATCCTAAGGCTTGCTATTACGTTGCCATTCTAAGCTTCGTCTGTTATTAGCATCCTCATAGGATCTTTGAGAGAATTCAATAACAGAAAACATATGTGAAAGGGCCTGGCATGAAGGAAACATTCAGTAAACCCTCCCTCTCTCCCTCTCCCCCTCCTTCTTTCCTCCAATTCCAGCCATAGCTGGGATTGTGGCAGGGCTGGGGGTAGAGGATTAATGTGAGCGTGGGGCTCGGGTTGTTGCAATGCTGGCTTTGCTGATCACGATCAGGTTGCATGTGTGTCCTGTGTCCTCCTAGAGGTGGCTCTGCACATGGCTGGGGGAAGCAACTTCAGTTTCAATAAACAAGAGTTCCATTTCTGTTTCACAGGAAGCAGCTCGCCCAGGTCAGAGAGGCAGGTGGGTCCTGTCCTTGAGGTGACTGTCAGCTAAGCAAGCTCCGTGGCCATGGAAGAGGAATTGAACACAAAGCCCTGTCCTCAATGGAGCATTCATTTTACTGGGCAAAAGTGGCGAGCCCTGAGAGAGTGTGCCTCTGTCCTGAGCTCTGCCCTGAGCTCTTTTTGTAATTCATCTCATCTCATCCTCACCAGAACTCTGATAAGTTAGGTGCTATTTAACCCCATTTTACAGATGAGGAAACTGAAGCCCAGAGCTTCTGTCACTTCCCCAAGTTCACCCCGGTAATAAGCAGGAGAACTCGGATTCTAGCCCAGGCAGTCTGGCTCCAGCACAGAGCCGTGGTTGTGGGAAGCCTAAAGGGGAGGCTGGGGCCTCCTACAGTCATCTTTCAGGTAGAACACAATGCTTTGGTCCAATCATTTTTGGAAAATACCCTGGCAAAAAGTATGAATCATGTTTTTTTAAGAGTTCATTGCCTTTGACACAATTGTGGGACTCTAACTTAAAGGAGCAATGCAAAATCAAGACCACATGGTATGAAGATGCTTTTTACAGTATCCTTTTAATAGGGGGAGAGAGAAAACTCACCTGTAGCAAAAAGGTGTCCAAGCCTCACCCCTGTCAGCCTGAGACGGCCCTTCTCCCAGGCCTTACCCACCCTGTGTATTGTTCCATTTTAAAAAAGACTGTCTGTCAGTCAGCCTCCCCACTAGATACTCTGATTAATGAGGGTAGGGACTCTTGTTTTATCTGCCCCTGAAATCCCTACACTTAACAAGGGACTATCATATCCTGGGCCTTTGGTAAATATCCACAGAGAGAAGAGATGATAATTATCGAGTCTAGATGATGACATACAGGGTTGCTTGTAAAAGTTTTTCATCTTTGCTGCATGTTTGAAATCTTTCATAGTAAAATGTTGGGGCAAAAAAGAATAGATGAGGGAAATGTATAAACAGATTATAATAACATGGAAAATGTTAATGCATGTGGGCAGAAAAACTACGATTACATCTGCAAAAATGGGTATGAAACAATGGTAGTAGAAGACAACATAAAATGCTGGCAGAGTTTGGAGACAGTGACACTATGCATGATTTTAACATTTCTTCTTTCCCATATTTTCTATATCCTTTGCAATGGATGCATTTTACTTTTATAATAAAGAAAATTTCTTTTTCTGCTGTGAGTCCTCAGCCCAGATTTCCATTAAAAAAAACAAAAACAAAAAAAGGGTCCTTTTTTCAGCAAACCTAGTACATAAAGGCAAAGATAAACTTTGAGTCCATGAAAGAAGCCTTTGCTTTATGGCCGGATTCCCAGCAGTACTGCTTTCAAAGGCCAGCCCTCTTAAGACATGACAGAGAAGAGATCCTCGTGGCTGGTGCAAGGTGGTGTCAGGACTCCCCTCGTGGCTTAGAAAGAGATGGTTCCTCCCCAAGAATGAGTAAGCCTTCTCCTCCAGCCTCCCCAGGTTTGGAGCCTGGCAGAAGGTACTGGGGCCCTTAGCGGCCTCTTACCACCTGTGGGAACAGGTGATGGATGGTCCAGCTCATTCCATAAAGCCCGGCCCTCAGAACCCCCAGAGGAGGTGAATGCCAAGAGACGCTGCCAAGCTGACCTGACACATCAACAATGCCACACCTCTTCTCCCCTCCATAGCACTGACCAAAGGTTCCTTTGGGCCACTCTGATCTTCCCAATCTGGCCACAGTGACGGAGGCTGCTACTTCCTGAAGACCCCCAGAACAATGATTTTCTGTGAGCAGGCCCATGTGGCCACCCCCAGTCTCTTCCTCCTGCCTGAATTCCCAGTACCTGACCCCCTGCCTCACACATATGTCATTGGATGAGGTCAATGCCGTTGTCCTGCAAGGATGGGCTTTTCAACTCCACCAGGAGGGGCTGAGCCCCTGGTTCCCACCTGCCCCCCACTGGCAGTGCTCTTGAGCGACTTCTGCAGTCTCCATGGGTGGCAACTTCCATCTTTCCAAAGGAACTAACATTTATTTATAAGCACCTCTAATCAGTTGGAGACAACGCTGTGAGCCCAGTTAATTCTCCCCTGGTATTTTGGGGTCTAATTATGATCCTTATTTTCCCGATGAGGTAAATGAGGCTCAGAGAGGTTAAACAACTTCAATAAGGTCAAAGCTCTTAAGTGACTAAACCCGGATTTGAGTAAAACGTTTAACACTAGAATTATCAAAGAAATGTAAGGAATTATGTGTGTTTTGTACCTCCAGGCACACTCTTTGACAATATAAGTATAATTGGAGAGCTGGTTGTCACTCATTCACATCTTACAGTGAATTAATAAGAAGGATTTCCCCCCTGACAGCTGCCCAGAACCCAGGCACCTAGAGAATGGGATTTCAGTTAATGGGGGTGAGTGATAGGGGGCATAAGTTTGGAGTAGGGGACAATCCTGGGAAGAGGGCAGGCCATGCTGGGGCTGAGGGCACGCAGAGGCTTGAACCCAGGGGATGGAGAGGATTGTGACTAGGAACAAAGCACACTAACACTAACCTCTCTTTATGATTATGTGGGGACTTCTGCCCATGATCTCAGGTCATAGAGAGAGTCAGGAGCATTGGTTCCCCACCCAGTGGAACTGGGAATGGGGAATTTGTTTGGAATCCAGCCTCAAAATCCAATGTGGATCAGAGGGGGCAGCCATGGCTCACTGGCCGGGAGCTCTGGGCAGTGACTCTGGGTGGATCTTTCCCCCACTCTGGACCCCAGTGTCCTCTCAAATGAGATTTATGGGTTCCGCCAGCATTAACCGTGTGATTCCATATATTAGCACTAGTATTAGGCTCATTTCAAAGGTAAGGGTATTCATAGGGCCTTATGAAGAATTTCAGACACAGTTAGGATGGCATTGGGAGGCAGAAGGGCAGGTCATTTTTTCATCCTACACCTAGGGATGTCACTGAAGGAGAGACTCAAAGACACTGTCACTCACTCAGTACTGACCTTAGGTAGAGCCACTCCCTCCCTGCTCTGAAATCAGCTCCCTCCCTGTCTGTCTCTTGCAGGGGATGAAAGGTTTTTGAGAGCAGAGACCTCCAAACACTCAGCTCCTTCCATCATGCCTGGGACTGTGATGTTGTAGTTGCTAATTGCATGTTCGCTGAATGAAGGAACAAAAAATCCCTGAAATTTGCACCTATTAGAATTAATGCCTTAAGGTTCTGTCTTAAGAACAAGGAGATACCATTCTGAGATCTGGAATACTTGAAGCTGACATCTAATCTGGCTCTCATTTCCTACCCCTTTCCTTCAACCATTTACAGGAGGCATGTCCCACTTAACAGATGGAAAAACTGAGGCCCAGAGAAGAGATGTGACTTAGAATTTTCCATACGTAAAGCAGGAGGGGACCAGCAGTCCCCTAACATGTTCTAGATTTCTTAATGTTACAGATGAAGAAATTGAGCCCCAAAGAGTGATGAAGATGGCATAAGGTCCCGCAGCTCAACAATGGTGGGGTAGAGACAAGAATCCAGTTCCCAAATCACATTCCAGAGCTGCATAACAATCCTGGAGCTCAAGCAGCCCTGATACCCTGCTCCAGGTTCCCATGGCAACCATGTGGAACAAATCATCCTCTTTGGGTAGCATTGACTCATTCTTTTTTTTTGGATGACTCATTCTTTATAATGCTTTTTTTTTCTTTAAGGGAAAATACATTTGCATACACTTTCACCCTCCCCAAATGGACCCATTCATGAAAGGAAGAGACTAGGATACTTTTGAGAAAAGAGGTAACTGGGCAGGAAATGGAGATCCTGACTGATGAAGACCTGGGGAGACCCCTGGATTTGGGAGTGTATCTAAAATGGATTAATGACTTGGAGAAAACCATTCTGGAATCTTGGTTTGGAATTCCTTGACTTATCTTTGCTACCCCTCTCTGTAGATCTCTTTCTGAGTTATAAAAGCCCTTAATTAAACAAAAATATAGTACATATTCCTGGCAACGTGTGCTTTCCAAGAGGCTTTTACCGTATTTATTTCATCCGATCCTGCTGAGTCAATAGGGTGGGTATTGCCATTTTACAACTGGGAAAACTGAGGCCCAGGAGGTGAAGGTCACAGGGCTAGTGTGGAATTCCTCAGCAAATAGAATTCTTCTACGAAAAGAGAGACCAAGGAATAAGGTCTGGTACGCATCAGACATTTGCTGGATGCCCTAGCGACACTGTGGGCTCAGCCACACGAAGCTGGAGACAGGGCCTGGGAGGAGGTGAGCGGCAAACAGTTAACTAAACAAGGAACTGAAACTCTCACACGTTGTTATAGCTGCCACGGAGGGAACACTTGTAGGCACACTGATAGGGGGCCAGGGGTGTATCTCTAAGAATCTGGTGGTTAAATTGAGAACCAAAGGGCGGGAAAGAGTCAGATATGGGAAGAGGGAGAGGAGAAAGCTCCTGAAAGTTTCCTGAGAAGCAAGTACCCTGAGGAGGAAGGTGGTTGGCATCCTCAAGGAAGTGAACTGTGAACGGAGGCCAGTGAGAGTCCAGTGTGGAGCAGGGAGGGGAGGAGGGACTAAAGGTGAGATGGGAGGAGTGGACAGGGCCCAGATTATTCCAGGCCTTACAGGCCAGGGTAAGATGCATGCACGCAATCAAATGCACCTTCGCTCACATATACCCAAACGCGTGTTCACACACACAACTGTGCATTATTCTTGCACATACGTGGACACACGTGCTTAACAAAAGCATGTATATGCACACTCTCTCTTGCACACACATGCTTTGTTTCATAAATGCACGTATTTACACAAGCACGCCCACTCACACATAGACCCTCACACGTGCCCACGTACAGCTCACGACAAGCCCAGCTCAGATGAGCTCTCAGCTACAGATAAACTCCTCTGCTGGTTGGTTATAATCTTTCATTGGAACTGACACATTGATAGCCCCAGTTTTTCTAGGAAGTGACCTTCATGCCGGCTATTGATTTCCAGTGGCTATCAGGCTCCCGCCACTGGAGTGACAGGCCTGGTCGGAGGTCAGCCTTTAAATAAAGCTTCTGGATTACTAAGTACCAGGCACGTCAGTGAAAATGGAAATTGGCAGCCCTGGCTCTTTTTACGTGGCCTGCGCCTGTGGATGGGGTGTCAGCCCTGGTGAACCAGTGACTACCTCCTGCTCCTGCCCCCTGCCCCACCGCTGCCCCACCGCTGCCCCAGGGTGCTGGGGATGCGCACAGGTTTTCGTCCTGCAGGGGAGCTGGGCTGAAGGCTGTGGGTGGCAGCAGTTGCCAGGGCCTGACACTTCCTGGATTCTGTTTTCCAGCAAAGCCCGGGCTGTCTTCCTAAGCCCAGCATTCTGGTAACAGACAGCTACTACAGGTCCCAGAGACCCACCGGTGACGCTCCTTGTGGTCTTGGGCAGGTGGTGTCACCTCTTTGGACCTCAGTTACCTGCCACCCCCACTTCCTGCCTCATCCACACACACTCATACATCCCTTTCTATTTCACAACGCTGTGGTCCAGATAAATGAGTCGGTAGAGGTGTGTTGAGTTGTATATAACTCAGTGTTTTAAAAGTATTACAATTTGCTAATCACAAAATTCTACTGAATTTCATTGTGTGTTTACTTGATGACCCAGAATCCCCTTAGATTGTTGCAGCATCATAAATAGCTGCAAAGGCTACCAGTTTCCTGCATTTCTTTGCATCCTTCGAGCGCAAAAGTCTGTCCCTTTCTGGCTCTACCTGCCCGTTTTATGACCATCACAGCCTGTGTGGTTCTGCAGTAGACGAGGTCATTAAATGAAGTTTGCATGTCCTGAAGGGAGGATAAACAGGAATTGGTTATTTGGCAAAGGAGGTGCTCTCTTCAACAAAAATCAGAGAAGCAAGATTGCTGGCCCAGATTAGCCACTGGTGTTAAAGGGAAGAAGGCCAAAGATCTGGATGAGTCCATGAACCGGGCTCTTAGCCACAACTTGCACCCCCAGCCTGAGAGACAGCGAGCAGGACACTCAATTCAGGGAAGGCATCGAGGAGTTCAGGGTCGGTGGTGCAATTTATATGCGAGGTGGCACTGTCTCGCTGGCTTGTGTATAACCTAACGCTTACTCCAGAATCCATGACACACTTCTGGGGATGGAAGCAGGTTATTTTACATGACCAATACAAAAGGTGTTCAGAAATTTGCCACTTACTTAGAGAGTTTGAGGTAATTTATAATTAAAGACTTAGCATATAACTGTTAAAATAGCACTGGCAACCGCTTGACCAAGTTCCTATTATTTAATATAAATATTTTACTTTTTACTGTGACTGAATCCACAAGCATGTTCACTGTGGTTTAAGAGGCTCTAAAATACCCTGTCTGATAGGAATCTCCTGGCGGTCCAGTGGTTAGGACTCGGTGCTTTCACTGCCGGGGGCCTGGGTTCAATCCCCTGGTAGGGGAGCTAAGATCCCTCCAGCTGTGTGGCATGGCCAATAAATAAATAAATAAACAAACAAATAAATAAATGCAATGGAATGCAATACAATGCAATACAATACCCTGAGAGTTCCACACCAACGTGGTAAAGTGGCTGAGATGGGTTTCTCTCTTTAGGGGTCTTTGTACAATGTCAGCATCCCTGGGAGGGGTCCTAAGTCCCTCCACACCCTGGGTCTTGTGTGTCAGTACCATTGTGGGGCTCCAGGACACAGAACAGGGAGCCCTGGGGAAGGTGGGCTACGGGGATAAGGCGGCCTTCATGGGGCAGTGGAAACAGTGGGAGGGGATGCTATAAACTTCCTTTGCCCCAGGCCAAGGGCGTGCAATCCTAAAACATTCAGGGACCAGCATGCTGGGTTTGCCAAGCCCTTCCACAGGAAACTGAAAGAAATGGGGGATTTCCCTGGTGGCACAGTGGTTAAGAATCCGCCTGCCAATGCAGGGACACGGGTTTGATCCCTGGTCTGGGAAGATCCCACGTGCCACAGAGCAGTTAAGCCCATGCGCCACAACTACTGAGCCTGCCCTCTAGAGCCCGCGAGCCACAACTACCGAGCCCACGTGCCACAACTACTGAGCCTGCATGCCACAATTACTGAAGCCCGCGTGCCTAGAGCCTGTGTTCTACAACAAAAGAAGCCACCACAATGAGAAGCCCACACACCACAATGAAGAGTAGCCCCCACTTGCCCAAACTAGAGAAAGCCCGAGCACAGCAACAAAGACCCAACGTAGCCAAAAATAAATAAATAAATAAATATATATAAACAAAAAAAAAGGGAATAGGGGTAAAACCCCAGACCAGACATCAGACACACTGATTTCAAACCCAGCTCTGCCACTTCCCAGGTGAGTGACCTCGAGCAAATCACTTCCCCTCTCTGAACTGCAGTTTCCTTATCAGCAAAGTGGGGTCAAGAATTCCAACCACACAATGGATGGTCTTGAGGATTAAGCAAAACGTTGTTCATGAAACGCCTGCCATCTATCTATGCTGTTCAGTAAGTGGTTATCATTTGGGGGACTGGCATATCTGCCATAGTCACAGCTCAAGTTACCCACTGCCCAATTTATCTCATAGTTACAGCAACTTTCAGCGGGGGTGATTTTGCTTCTCCTCCAGGCGACAATTCAGTAATGCCTGGAGTCATTTTTGGTTGTCACAATGGCGGGACAGGTGTCGCTGGAAGCAAGAGGGTGGAGGTCAGGGATTCTGCTGAATGTCCTACGACACCCAGGACAGTCCCCACAACAAAGAATTGTCTGGCTCCAAATGGCAATAGTACAAAGTTGGGAAAGCCTAAGCCAGACCCCCTTTCTCTAAGCAACGGTTTTTGAGGGCTCTGTCTTCCCCTCAGTGGCTTTAGCACTGCAGCTCTGAAACCCTCCAGTCCTGAGCACCACAGAGACGCAGGGACTGCATAGGGAGCTGCTGCCTGCCTCCCTCACCCTGAGGCCACTCAGCCAGATGGCAAAGGGTCAGCAGCAAGCAAACATCTAATGATGTGTGACAAGTATGGCCAGACAGCAGTCCCAGGCTGGGCCCCTTCGAGGCCACTCATTGGGCAAGGGGGACTCATAAATAACAGCACAGTGACAGCCCGAGTCTCGCTCAGTGGGAGGTACGGAACTCCGCCCACCTCCCAGCCCCTGGGGCAAACCCTTTATGGGACAAGGCTCCAGCAGGAGGGCCTCGGACCCCATGCACAGTGAATGTGCTGGTGAGACACAGAGGGACCTGTCACTAACACATCTGTCCAGACCGCTTTACAGCATTCACTCTATCCCTGGTGGTGAACTATTTCCTCATCTCTGATCTGGTGCCATCTGGGGCTTCAAAGCATTCACCCAGCAAAGCATCTGAATGGAAGGCAGAGTGGCATAGCCGTGAGGGTGCTGAATCTGAGTCTGAGCCTCCATTTCTTCATCCGTTGAATGGGGGCATCGGGCAGCAAATGTGCTAATTCCTGGGAAATTGTGTTCACAGCAATAAACTAATGAAGGAATGATGATGACAACGATTGTGATCGTTCAGCCATTTGGGAGAGGGGAGTTTATATTTGGAAAAAACATACCTTCTGATGCTCCAAGATATTCGTCAGTTTTTTAGGGTTTTAGGCAGTTCCAAGTAGGCTCTTCGCAGTAATAATAGGGATAACGATGGTTGTATTAAACAGCACTTTTATTTTCACATTTATTTTTCTCAAGCCTCATGTGTCTTAAAACGGGACCTGTTTCCAATGATGCGTAATCTTCTAAAACAAAAGTGAAAGAAACACAATAAACAGTTGACACACAGACCGACTTTGCTTTTTTGTTCATTGAGGTCTTGGTTCAGATGGCTCGCTGGCATCGGGTTGAGGGCAGGCGGGGGAGGCACGGAACTGCGCTTGGTGCCGCTAAGCGTAGCACTCAGCCTTTGGGATATTTGGGGTCTCAGTTTTGTCATTTACAAAATGGGGGTAATTATGTCTTCCTGACTCTCTCAGAGCTGCCAGCTCAGTGAGACCACGTACGCACAAGGGAATATTAGTATCACAATAATTATCTTCTTCATTATTATTAATTATTATTCATAATGATGTTTGCAAGATGGATCTCCTCCAAAGCTCCATGTCTGTGAACAGTTTTTACACACTTTCACAAAAATCTATGTGTGCCTGTGATGATGAAGAAACTGACACTTGGAGCACTCGTTCTGAAACCTAAGCTGATTCTTTAAGATTCTAAACAAATCCCCAAACCCCTTCTCTTTTTCTCAGGCTGGAACAAAGGGCTCTGGAGAGGGCGCTCCCTCCGGGACCCTGCCTTCCAAGTCTTCTATAGAGGTGGCTCTGTTGGCCCAAGACCTTGATGCCAGCTTTCAGCCAGGAGCACGTTTTTGCAGGGAGGGTTATAAATCAAAGCCTGGGTTCTAATGAAAATGCTGACACCCTTTATCTGTAAGAGTGTGCACCCAGGCACCACTTGTGAGAAATTAGAGGCAGAGAGAGAGCATTCAAGGGAGCGGGCACCTGGAGGCTGCCTCTCCTGCCTGGTCTAACCCCTCCCCTTCCTCTCTCCAGCTCCTTCTTTCTTTCCTCCTCCTTCCCACCCTTGCTCCCTTTTCTTTTTATAATTCCTCCAGAAATCTTTCACTACCGCCCCATTCTGCAGCTTCCTCAGGAGTCAGCCTCATGGCCAAGCTGCAGACCCTGCCGCCCGGCTCCCTAGGCAGACCCCTCTCCCTGGCTCTCTGCAGGCCCCTCTCAGGCCAATGGCGCAGAGCTGCACTGTTTTAGGCAGCAGAGGTTGGTGAAGGTAAGGCCCTGGGTTTTCCCAGGACACTTCCGTCGTGGGATGGTCGCTTCCTGACTGCATGACCTTGGGTGAGGTATTTAACCTCTCTGAGCCTCAGTGCCTGTATATGTAAAATGGGGATAACTGCACCTCTCTTGGGAGGCTTTTAAGAGGACTGAATGAGATGGATGCCAGGTGAACAGTGCTGGTCCAGGAGGTGAAGGGAGCAAAGGGGCAGCAGAAGCTCAAGTTGTTGAGGACTTTTCTGGCTACCTTTAGGGACCAGCCCTCCATCAGCTCTGGTTTTATACTGAATCATAGATAGCTACTCCCACAGTTTGATTTAAGAGGTACTAAAAAGGGAATATCTATCCCCAAATATCTTTACAAATGAGGCCATTGATAACCAAAATTTTAGAAATAGAGGCCTGATTGAAATAAAGAACCATTTATTTGGGGGTTATTAGGTCTGCAACTCTGGAGACACAGATTTAAGAAACACTGGAATTGTGTTCGGCTGGACCTCAAAATGGGGGGAGGCCTATAAGGCTCCAAACCACAAGGTTACACAAGTTGTTAGTCAAGAATTAGCACTGGAGCTGGCAAGAAGTGAGGGTGCTTATTAAACAAGGATTGGTTGGGGTTTGAAATGATTACATTGTTGCAAAGGGGGGAGCTTTGAAACTACAGGGCTGTAGCCGGCAGCCGGCAGCAGATAATGTTTTGAAAATGGCAGGGAGTTTCCTTGTGTTTGATGCAGTTCAGAAAATTCAAGTTCTCAGTGATGCAGGAGGGTGCCTGAAACCACATCCACAATGGCCACCTGGCTCCATTCCGGGTGCCTGGACCACAGTCACACCGTTTTGATTCTTAAATGGCTTTGACTACGTCCTCACCATTCATTTCGCCATTAGCAAGTCATCTGATTAGAAGTCATCCAGGGCCTGGCGTGATGCTAGGTGGCTGGAACGCACTCTCACTTGATCACCCTGAGGGGAGGATGCCCCGTGTTCCTAATTCCTCCATGTGAGTTGACAGCAGGCTTGTCCTTCAACAGGCAGATGAAGTTTCTAAGCCTTGTCCAGTGTGAGTCAATCCCCAAACCACTGACCCGATGGAACTAAAGCCCCATTCTTCCCTAAATCCCCCAGCTGGTACTCCTCTCTCCCTCCTTAGAGCGCCTGTAGCTTTTGCTAATTTTACTGCTTGTTTTGCATCGGACAGAGACAGTAATCTCCTCAACTAGACTGTAGGCCTCCTGTGGGCACAGAACGTGCTCACAATTTCTTGAAATTTCATAGAGGAACTTGCTTCCTCAGTTTAGTCTAATTATCATGATCTGGTGACTTTCTAGTAAAGCATTTAATCCCTGGATGGTCAGCTGCCCATCTGCTCCATGCAGCTTTTGCTCATATTTCACTGAGCAGAGCAGGTCATGTGGTCCTCAGGGCAGGATATAGAATCCTTCCAAGTAAGTCAGGGCTCTCAGGGAGGGACACCAAATACGTTGAACAACAATACAATCTATCACAGACCTAGGATAGCATTTTACAAAGTTGTTTGTTGCTCAGTAAATATTTAATGGGGATGATGAGCCAACTATCTTAAGACAAATATATTTTTTAACATCTTTATTGGAGTATAATTGCTTTACAATGGTGTGTTAGTTTCTGCTTTATAACAAAGTGAATGAGCTATACGTATACATATATCCCCATATCTCTTCCCTCTTGCGTCTCCCTCCCTCCCACCCTCCCTATCCCATTCCTCTAGGTGGTCAAAAAGCAAGGAGCTGATCTCCCTGTGCTATGCGGCTGCTTCCCACTAGCTATCTATTTTACATTTGATAGTGTATATATGTCCATGCCACTCTTTCACTTTGTCCCAGCTTACCCTTCCCCCTCCCCACGTCCTCAAGTCCATTAAGACAAATATTTGAACACATCATTTTAGCATGGTTGTTAAATCTAAACCAGCCAACTAAATGTTGGGGTAATAAGTCTTATGGTCAGCAAGAAACTTAAACCAAGTAACGTCTCTAGCTAGAATGTGGTAGAACCAGACTAGACACAGCCCTGTAGTTCACTTGCGGAAACGCTGCTGTGGGGTAAATTAGACCTGTTCACTAACGCTCTGGAGGGCAGGGCTAGGATCCAAAGAAGGGGTGGGAGTTGTAGGATGTAGATTTGGCTTCATAGAAGAAAATGCCCCCAGACCTAGAGTCTCCGTCACAAGGATGAGGCTGTGAAGTCCCTGCCCCAGGGGTGTGAAGCCAGGGGTGGACTATATTTGGGGAGGCTGGAGAGGGGTGTCTCTGCAGTGTATAGAAAGTTGAACTAGAGGCCCAGGACTGATTCTTACAGCTTTAAACGTGTCACAAACCTCAAAGGAATATGCATGTCAGTTATGGACCCAACACTCACATTCCAAAACAAGCAGGAGTAAAGTAAGACAAAATTTTTTAAAGATTCTAAAACATGTGTTGTGAGATTTCAGAAGGAGGAGACAGGACGGAGGCCTTCCTGGAGGTATTGGGACGCCAGCTGGATCTCAAAGGATGCAAAAGACCAGGGTGACACAGAGGGGTTGGGGGTTAGAGAGGGTAGGTTGCAGAGCAAAGGGCTGGTTAGGGCAGGGGTGTTGGAGGTGGGGCCTCCCCTTCCTTATCTCCCCTCTTCCTCCAGGACACAGGGTCCCTGGGTGGTGAAAGAAACACAGTGTGCCACTGCCACCTTTCATATCCTTTCCTCATTTCAGGTTTGCATTTTATTTTCCTGCAAACTTTTTTTCCTTTCCCTTTGACGCTCAGGCTTTTGCTGGTGTGACCTCAATTTCTCGCTGCCTTTCAAAGCTTTTATTTCCCAAGTGGAAGGAAGGAACTTTTAATGTCTCGCTAGGTCCTTAGCCAGACCAGTTGTCTTTCCAAATCAGTCAGGGGCTCGGGTGGCTGGGGAGAGTGGGAGGCTTGGCCGAGAGACGGAGAGAGTCGATAGAAGGAAAACAGCAAGTGCAACGGATGAAGGTCCCCGAGGTGATTTGCAAATCTGCTGAAATCCTGAACAAGCTTTGATTTAACCCAAGCTTGAAATGGCTTTTATTTACTGTCTATTGTGGAATAAATGACATCTCATAAACAGGATTTATCCATTACCCCAGAATGGAGAGCACAGTGTTAGGGACATTTTATCCTCTTGATATCAAAGGAGATATGCCGGGGTGTGTTATTACAAATAGAAAAATCAATGCGGAGACACACACAACTGAAATTTCATTTTCGTCGAACCACATTTTCAAAGAGAAAAAAAAAAGGCAATTGCTAATAAAAATGACTACAGAACTGGAGGATTTACCAAGCTTGAGCGAAGGACTGGCTGGGACTAAGCCCAGACAGTGAATAAATCGGGCTCTGTCCTGGGGCTGTTTCCCACTCACCCTCTGGGCAACCCAGCCCCACCCAGGGATGACCCAGAGCAGAGTCACCGTGGATTCGTCCCCAGGCAGTCACGCAGGTGTCTGGTGTATGAATACTGCGTGTGCCCCCAGGGCTGCTCTCTCACTGTCCTCCCACCCAGCCACACAGTTGGCCTCAGACCACGTGGAAAACCCCAGAAATATCGAGCACTGCTGTTTCCTCCAGGCCTTTACCTCCTTCATGGTGGAGTCTTGGACACTGCTAGATCTTGGGGAAAGCAGAAAGGCTCCCAGGGAGTGAGGAGGAAAGTCAGCCAGACTCTGGGGAAGGCTCCCATTGAGGTCCCAGCCATTTTCACCAACCCCTCCATCAGAGAAAGTTGGTGAGAGGTAAATACTTCCATCTTTTCATAAGATTTTCTGAAAGTCGCATCCCTGGGCTCCCTTCTTTGTGTCACGTTGTGTAACCCTGTAGCAGGCAGATTCTCAACCACTGCGCCACCAGGGAAGCCCCAGGGGTCAACATTTTTAAGCTTCAACTCCCAGGCCTGGGCCCTTTGCTCTGCCTGATGAGAATCCAGGAAGAGGGCTTCCCTGGTGGCACAGTGGTTGAGTCTGCCTGCTAATGCAGGGGACATGGGTTCGAGCCCTGGTCTGGGAGGATCCCACATGCCACGGAGCAACTGGGCCTGTGAGCCAAAACTACTGAGTCTGCGCGTCTTGAGCCTGTGCTCCGCAACGGGAGAGGCCACAACAGTGAGAGGCCCGCGCACCGCGATGAAGAGGGGCCCCCTCTTGCCACAACTAGAGAAAGCCGTCGCACAGAAAAGAAGACCCAACACAGCAAAAATTAATTAATTAATTAATAAACTCCTACCCCCAACATCTTCTTAAAAAAAAAAAAAGAATCCAGGGAGAGAAAATAATGAGGAAGGACCACGCATAGCAACTTCATTGCAGAGACCATCGTGATGTCGAGATGATTGTTTTTTAAATAATTCAATGATAACTGATTGAGAAAGTATCCACACTGTACAAATGGTAAGAAATTTTGCTGTTTCTAAGCAGGCACGGCTCTTGTTTTCTCTACAGCTTTACTTGGGTGAAGGCCACCAATCGGATTGGAAAAGGCCGACTCCTGAAGAATATGGGGAAGACAATTTCCCTATGAGACGTGTCTCCGCTCCCCCAGAGACACGGGCTGCCTGCTTCTTCCCTGTGTCTCATAAAGCTTTAAGAGGAGAGCCTCCACTAGCCAATACAGCAGCGATTCTGCCTGAAATAAACGGCAGTATTTAAATAAGGTTTCAATAGGAAGAAAAAGTCTCCTTGGACGTGGTCTGTGATGTAGTTATCAGGAGAAATTTGCAGAACCCATTAGCTGCCACTCCTTCCCCCAGGAAATCCCTTGTTTGTGGAGCATGAATCTCTCTGGCTTTTGCTGGCTTTTTCTCTCCGGATTGTCCGGGTAAACATCTGCCTCGCACCGTGTGTTTATAAGGAGATGCATTTGTGGCTTTGATTGTTTAGAGGTTTCTGCAGAACGCGCATGCTTTCTCCCTCCCCCGCCCCTTCCCTCTCCACACTGCCCGTTCTCCTGGGCAAACAACCGCTGACGTCTATTTTGGTTTTCTTTGGCATCACAGTGCATCCTTCTGTCCAGAGCAGGGAAGAGATCTGCCACCACCCAGTTGCTCCACCTTGCGATAAAGAGTTTTCCATAGCAAGGGCAGTATATCTTAATTGTATTGTTATTATTATTTATTCCACAAAATTTTTCAAGCATCTTCTGTGTATAGCATTGAGGTGGATATGGCGAACTGTACCAAGAGTCCGAATCCCTGTCTCAAGGAGCTTATGATCTTGTTGAAGGGACAGAGCTTGTACACATTAAGAATAAGTCTTTACTTACAAAAGGACTGCAGAACTTTGCAGGGGCAGGGAATCCGTCACTGGCCTTCTTACTGTCAGCCAAGTTGAGCCTCTCATCTTGAGTCCTCAGGTAATTCAAACCCACCCCTGGACCAGGTCCTTCAATTGTCTACTTCTGGGAAAGAATGTGGTGCACAATTTCTTTTTATTCTCACAAGTCTTTCATGGCTGACTCAGGCCACTGATAAGTATCATCATAGTAAAAACTCTATCAACTGGAACACAACAAAGTTCCTGGTAGATGTTTTTTTTTTCTTTTCATCACTCAAATTTAGGTCAGACACCAATCACAAGAAAATAATGTTATCAAACACCTAGTAAAAAGAAAAGAAAGACAAAAACAAAGCTTGCTCAGATATAGTCCGGGTTCCCCACCTCCTTCACCTCCAGTGACAGCTTGAGCAGTGAGCACTTCTGCCTTCAGAGAAATGACCAGAAGGACCAGTCAGTCAAGAAGAATGTGTGATGCCAAGTGGTGGAGGTTTCCTGCCAGGGGAAGTAGACCCAGATATTTAAGAAATGTTTCTCACATCTGAAAGGGTTTCCTCCCTTATCTTCAGCTTCTAAAAAAACCCAATCCCCAATTCCATTTGCCCATCCTGGGTACTCTAGTGTAAAGAGGGTTAAGGTTTAGATGATCTGCACAGGTGACAGCTGAGACTGTCTTGAAGTCACTGCTTGATGGGAGACCCAAGTGCCTGTCCAGTGTCTGACATCACCTAGCTGGTGACCTTGGATCAGCCATTCAGCCCCTCTGGCCTCCACTGTAGCTGATTTCTAATGACCTGTCCATGACTAAGGGTCAAAGGCTCCATGAAGTAATTAGGTCATGCTAGATCCTAGCAAATTTTAAAATCTGGTGGTTTTTTCAGTACCACAAAGAAATATCTACACTCCCATGTTCATTGCAGCATTATTCACAATAACCAAGATATGGAAAGAACCCAAGGGTCTGTCAATAGATGAATGGGTAAGAAAATAGTACACACACACACACACACACACACACACACACACACGCATACACATTGGATTATTATTCAGCCTTTTAAAAAAGAGATCCTGCCATTTGTGACAACATGAATGTCATAAAAGACATTATGCTAAGTGAAATAAGCCACAAGCAGAAAGAAAAATACTGCACGATCTCACTTATATGCAGCAGCTTAGAAAGTTGAATAAAAGAAGAGAGTAGAAGGGTCGTTACCAGGGCCAGAGAGATGGGGGAAATGGGAGATGTTGGTCAAAGGGTACGAAGTTGCAGTTGTATGGGATGAATAAGTCTAGAGAGCTAATGTACAGCAAGGTGACTGTCATTAACAATACTGTATTTTATACTGAGAATTTGCTAAGAGAGTAGACATCAGGTGCTCTCACTCCAAAATATTAACATAAAAAAGGTAACTCTGTGAGGAGGTGGATATGTTACTTAGCTTGAGGGTGTTATATATAAATATCAAAACATCATGTTGTACTCCTTAAATATATACAATTGTTAAATAAATAAAATGTAAAAATCTGCTGATTCCTGCCCTGGATGTATATGCCCTTCGAGAATCTCCTTTGTATTCACTGGGGCCAGGTGCCAACTCAATGTCTGACCTTGCTGTTGTCATTTGATGGTACACTAATACCTTGTTGCAGAAATATAACCAGGGCTCCTGGGAGTAGAGAGAGTTGGCCAGCAATGAAAAGATAGCTCTGGCTTGACCTGTAATGCCTTCTTCATTTTATTTAGTGAGAAATGTTTAGGACAATATATTAACAGTAATCAATTTGGGGTGATTGTGCCCAGGTGTTTGTTTGTTTGTTAGATCTTTATTGGTACTTTTTGAATTTTTAATAATTTCTCAAAATAAAAATTATAATTTAATTAAAGGGCAGCGTAAATTTAATAAGAGCGATTGCCTGATCAGCCTACTGGCTCTGATCAGGGACAGAGAGAGATGTGGTCAGACAGGGCACTTGGGGCACAGGTGTTCATTTCCTGTTCTCTAAATTGCACTGTGCATTACATATGCTTTGTGTGTATATGGAATATTTCATTATAAAAATTATTTTGGAATGACTCCATATAGAAACATTGACATTTAGCTTTGAAGTTTGAAGTTATCTCTCCGTGAATAATAAAAGGCCTATATGATACTGTGTTGTCCAGTAGAGATATAGGGCAAGCCACATGTGTGATTTTAAATTTTCTAGTAGTCACATTTTAGAAAGTAAAACTAAACAGGTGAAATTTATTTTAATACTATATTTTATTTAACTCGATATATCCAACTTATTGTTATTTCAACATGTAATCAACATTAAAAATCTTAATATTTTATATTCTTTTTTGTTGAAGGGGGCCACTAAATTTTGGAGATCAGTGTGTATTTTACACTTACTTCTCAGTTGCCACTGGTCAGGGAACCAGGCAGTCAAACCTCTGGAGTCTGGGGCCCCCTGGGCTCTCTCTCTGTACCAGGCATGCAAGATGGCCCCAGAAGAACCTCGCATACCCCCATCTGGCCTCTCCTTTCTGTTCTGGGATGGGGACCCTCCCTCGCAGGAAGCAGCCACCCACCCCACCACCAGAGGGCCAAGGAAAGAGGACGAGTGGCTGCCATTTTCCCCCAGGCAGCGGGTGGCTCTGCAGGCAGAGAGGCAGCCCTTGCGGCTTCTCTGGCCTGTACACTGAGGAAGACTCACAGGTCAGCTTGCTTTCAAAGGGGTGAGGGTGTAGACGGTCTGGGAGAAAATTACAAGCAATAAGAAGCAGTGTTTGCAGCGCGTGCTGGCTCTTGGTCCCCAGCCAAACGCTGCGGGAAGGTGATGGATGCCCTAGAGCGGCCCCAGACCACAACACCCATGACCGCTCGGCCGCATGGGACTCAAACCTGCATGGGAAGGGGCCTGCTCCCTTGTCACGTGGAGGAATCCACATCGCTGGCTGCGACATCAAGCCTGCACGAGGCTGGGGTATTCTGGGCACGGGCACAAAAATATCACCAATCGGATTTGAAACATGGCATCATTCTGGGGGAGGTTTGGGACTCCTGAGAGGTTAATTCTCTGGGCTCAGGGAACAGGACCTGAGCACCGCTCCTCCCTGCTCCAGAGCCCTGGCCCCAACCCAGCTGTTCACGAGGGGTGATGTTTAAGGGGACTTGTGGCTTAAACCAAAAGAATGGTGAAACCGAGTAACAAGGATGCTTCTGAGGACAGACACCTTTATATATATATATGAAATAGGGCATGTGGGGCAGATATAGATAGATAGATAATAGGACACGTTGGAGATGTATAGCTATAGATCTCCTATGTGTCCTATTATCTATGAAATATATATGAAATACACAAGAATAGGAGATGTACATTTTATTAGAAGGAAGGGTCAGGTTGCAGTTGCAACAAGCAAAGTCCGGCAGTCCACACAAGCATGAAGCTCTGCTCTGAGGCTAGTGGAAAAAATGCAATTTACCTTTGGGTGGTGGTGCTGGGATTCCCATTTAAAAGTCTAAGCTGGCTGATTATTTATTGATGTCTCTGTCTCCATAGCTGTCTGACTCTTACTGGTTGGAAGAAGCTCCCGTCTGCCTAGAGGATTTTTTGAATTAAGTTCTTTTCAGTCATTTTCCCCTCAGGTGTTAACCAATGAGACTAGACTTTGACAGAAGTCGGCTTCTCCCCACCCCACCCCCCTCAGCTACCCTTACTTTACGTTGTGAAATAAAATTAAGTACCAAGAGAGGCTATCAAACAACGGGGACTGACATGGTTTTTGGCTTTATTTTTTTATTTACAGAAAGAGTGAGAATAATGCATTGGACTCACACATATTTTACAGTGAATATGCCTCCAAATCCTATCAGGACATAAATACAGGCAATTTAATGAATAAACAGGCCTCATTCTGGATGGTTCTGTCCAGTGCTCTTGCTGCTAGCCCAGAAGTGGTCCTCGAAGCTGCACGTTTTCCTCAGTTCTTTGAAGTCAGAATATTTTGGCCTCCCTACCTCAGTTGGCTCATCTGTAAAATGGAATGATGGTCCCTTACTCATGCCAGGACAGGGGACTGAGGTCCCGGCCAGTTGTAATACTCATGATTCCATGAGCTGGAAGCTTCTTTTCAAAGATTATCCCACAAGTGCCATCAGTCTAAGCAGCCCTTATTTTGGCAAGAACCTCGCCTCCCCTACCCCCAGCCTTCACCCTTGCTCTCACTGCGGGCCACCCTCCTCCACCCCAGCCCCCCTAGGGGGAAGGAGCAACCACTTCATTCTGGAAGTGATAGATGGAGAAATAGATAGCATCTAGCGAGCCTAGTCGAGCAGAATAGGAGCCTCTGAGGAGCTTCTGACCATTCAGGTGGGTCCTTCTGAACCAAAAGGGCACATGCTAGGGCCAACCTCTCCTGCAGTGAGGAAGACTGATCCTAAATCACCCCCTTCTTAGGCAGGCAAAGACTTGACCCTAAATTCCTCCGACACAAGCAAAGACCTGTCCTCTGGGGCAGGATTTCTGTGTGGAAATGTCCCTCATCTTCCTGGCCCCCTGGGAGATGCCTAAAAGTCATTGACCAGGAGACACACTTTTTCATTCATTTGTGCTGGGGCACCTCTGCTGCCCCTCAGGGGGCTTCCTGTCTAGTGGGGGAGATGGATGTCAACGATTATGCATATGCATCACTTGGGCACAAGCCATGACAAGAGCCCCGAGGGGTGAGCACATTGTGGAATGGGTTTAATGGCCACCTGGAATGGGAGGAGAAAACATGCGACTTCCCTCCTGTTTCCTTCCCTCCTGTACTGCCAGCCAGTGGCCCTGGGTGGAGCTTTTCCTGAGGGCAGGTGCTGGTGAGGCTGGGGCAGATGTGGTGAAGGCAAAGGAGGACTAGGCCCCTTGGAAGAGGCATTCTGAAATCCAATGTCTGGCCCAGACAACCTTTCCGTGGACTTTGGTGTCAAAAAACAAAACAAAGCTGGTCAAATCTCAGCATCTCAGGAAAACTTCTTAACTTCTTTGTACTTAAGTTTTCTCATCTGAAAAAGGGAGACACACAGCTGGTCACCTGCTGTCCCACTCTCTCTGGTGGCCAAAGCAGGGCTCTGGGACCCAGCTGGCTACTACTGGGGCCTGAACATTCCTGGGAGACAGAGGTGCCATGGCTTCAGAGCCTTGGACTATAAGCCGCCAGGCCTGAGCCCAGAGGTCACACATTCTCAAGGGTCCATCCTCACATGCAGAGCCCTTGCCCCACCCAGAGGGGCTTCCCTGCCATTGTGTGTGTGTGTGTGTGTGTGTGTGTAGGAGATTTTCCAAGGGAACCAAGGACAGAACTTCTGACAAAAGGGCCAGGATCAATTCCAGTCTCCAACCAGGGAAGATGGTATGGGCATTTTTGTAGGCAGGGAAGGTAAAATATAATACTCTCTCTTTGTAGAGCACTTTTTTCTTTAACATCTTTATTGGAGTAAAATTGCTTTACATTGTTGTGTTAGTTTCTGCTGTATAACAAAGTGAATCAACTATATGTATACATATATCTCCATATCCCCTCCCTCTTGCGTCTCCCTCCCACCCTCCCTATCCCCCCTCTAGGTCATCACAAAGCATGGAGCTGATCTCCCAGTGCTATGCGGCTGCTTCCCACTAGCTATCTATTTCATGTTTGGTAGTGTATATATGTCAGTGCCACTCTCTCACTTCGTCACAACTAACCCTCCCCCTCCCCGTGTAGAGCACTTTTATTTACTCTTTCATGCACACATCTTTTCACAAGATTCTTACTCCAGAAAGTCCTCCATGATTTGCTCTTGCTGAAGCAATTTTCCTCTTCTCTGGATGCTCCCTGCCTGCTGTGGATCCTGCTTTTATGACACTTAACATGATCCCTCTGGTGTTATGGCAATTTTGTGCTCTGGTTCAACTAGACTTGCAGATGGAGTTAGAGGATTTATTTTCTATTCCCACAGAATCCCTAGAATTGGAGTAGAACATCCTAAGAGAGCCAAACAGATGCTTGCTGAATGAATGAATGATGTGTGTCTGAGTGAATGCGTGATACAAATGCAGGAAGCTTTTCCCGGGGTCCCTTACCTCATTCTACTTAGTCCAGAACTCTTTCTTCTGCATATATATTTCACTCCAACCCCTCTCCCATCCCCTCTCCCATCCCACTCCGCTTTTAACAGGTCCCCACTCTCCACATCTTACTAGGCCACTTCTGTGATGTAAGCAATCATGATATTGCCCTTGGAATAGCTTAGACAAACCCCAGCCACCTTGCCTCAGTGACAATATTAATAGTGACAAGTTCCAGGGTCCACCCTGTGTGCTGGGTATGGCTGTTTGGTTACCAAAATGGAGGGTTAATAGGTAGACAGCTCCCCGGTCTGACCTTATTACTGACCCTACCCCACCTTCTGAATCTCTTTAAGCTCCATGAGATGAACACTTCTGCTGAATGTCTGAGAGATAAGTGACCACACTTAGAAAAATACAACCATAATTGAACTGGTGGCCCCATCAGAATATTAAACAATGATTGTAACAACATGTATCACCAAAGGCAGCCATCTGGATCCTTCGACGAACTAGGAAACATATTTGGTGTTCTCCCAGGGCTGAGGAAGTCTGCTGTCCACCCGTGAGGTTGTGAGACACAGGGGTCCACTGGGTCCCAGGGTTCTGGCAAGGGAGAAGATGTACCAGGAAAATACAGAAACTGCTCTGGGCTGACATTCTTTGTGTTCCTGGCCACAGGTGACATCTGTGGACCATTAGGGCCACCAAGTGAAGCCAGAGGTTCATTCCCCAGGAACTCACAAGTTCTGCTCTGTCCATGGTCTAGGATTCGTCACTGCTCGACAGCCCATGCTAATAAATCACATAAACAGAAGTCACTGATCACAGTGGAGATGGGTTGGGAGTGAGGACGGTTTCATGAAATGACATTCTGAGAATGTCCCCCTGCCAGCAAATTCCCACTGATTGTGTGTGAGGGGGGTGGATTCATGGAGGTACAGAACCAGGCACTAGTCTCTGGGAGGGTCACATTCCTGGGAAATGCAATCAAACGTGAGACATTTTCTTCTGAAGATGGGTCAGAGACGTCAGAGCTATATAGGAAAGACAGGACCTAAATCCTCTAGTCACTATCTTAAGAATGAAAGTGTCTGTGTGTGCATGAACTTAGCACCATGGGGCTCGTGGGACCACAGTGTTCACAGGAAAGAGCCTGGACTCGGCAACCAGACACACTTGGTTTCAAATACCAGTCTTACCACTTACTACTAGCATTCCGATTGCTTACTCTCTTGAAGTTTCTGTTCTCTCCTCCATTAAATGAGGCTAATGATGCCTTCTTCACAGATTCAATATGGAAGCTGAACATCAAACCTCTAGTAAAGTAACTGACTTTTAGGTGGTACTCAGTCAATCTGTGTACCTCCTTTTCCTTCATTTGCTGGACCAGAATTAGTTACTAAATACAAACCCTACAGCTAATCAGCTCAACTATAAACAGATAATAAGAGGTCAAGGCTGCTCTACCCACACATGGGGTCTATAATAGCACAGAGGCAAAGAGGAGAGCTGAAGAATACCCTTGCACCAAAATATCCTCCCTCAGCCCCCAGTAGATTGTGGAGACAACTACTGGGTGACTGAAGCAATATTATTCATCTTTGTATTCCTAGCATCTAGAGCTGCTCTTGGCACGGTTTGTTGGGTGGATGGATGGATGGATGGATGAGAAGATAGGTAAAAAGTTGGGTGGATGGACAGATGAACAAATAGGTAGATTTCCACTATCCGGACATTCTTTTGCATCCCTATGTTACAATTAGAGAAACTAAAAGAGGGTAAACATGCTTGTAAAGGGCTGATGTCTTTATTCTCCCAGAAGTCTCTGTCTTCTTGCAAATTCATCTATGAATTCCCATCTCCTTCCCTCCAATCTATCCTAAATCCTTCCAGATCCAACTCGTTTCATTTCCTCTGCAGTCTTCTCTGACCAGATGTGTTCACACTTCTCTCTCCCTTTCCTGAACTTGTCAATACTGAGGGTTTCCCACTTCCTTGAACTTTTGGTTGCTACACATCTGCATCTTATTTCCTCAGCCTGATAGCAGAGAATGGGTTCTATGCTTCCCTCACAGGACCCAGCATGAGGTTGGGCACACGTGCCTATAGTGCAAAGGCTGTCAAAAAGTGCTTGGTGGTTGCTCAGTCAGCTAATGTTATAACAATAATAAAAGCTGACACTTAACTGAGGGTGTCAGGCACTTCACTGTACATAATCTAATTTAAGCCTCACAATAGTCTTACAAGATAAGCATTATTATCTCCATTTTACAGATAAGGAAACTGAGTTTGAGAGAAGTTGTGGTGCTTTCAAAATATGGACCCGAAATTCCTTGATGCTCCTCTTACTGGCAGATGGGACTCTATGTCCCCCTCCTCTTGAATCTAGGAGGACATCTGACTGCATCCACCAATAGAATGTGGCAGAAGTGATGCTTGTGACCTCTGAGTCTGGGTCATAAAAGGGCAGGCAGCTTCTACTTTTTTTGCTGGAACCAGTGCTGTTGGAGAACTGAGCCTCTGTGTAAGAAGTTCCACTCTTCTGAGGCTGCCATGTTATGAGGAAGCCCAAGCCATATGGAGAGGCCACAGGCAAGTGCTCTAGTCACCAATCCTAGTCTTTGAATCATCCCAGCCCAGGTGCCACACATGTGAGTGCAAGAGACTTTAGGATGATTCCAGCCTCAGCCTTGGAGATATCCTCAGCTTTCAAGCTTTCCCAGGGAGGCCCCAGACATTGTGAAGTAGAGACAAGTCATCCCTACTAACCCTGTCTAAATTCTTGACCCACAGAATTCACGTGAATAACACAGTAGTTGTTTTAAGCTGCTCAGTTTGGGGATAACTTGTTGTGCATCAATAATATCTAGGATAGAAGTTAATTTAACTTGCCCAAGGTCACCTAGCTAGTAAAGGGCAAAAGTGGGATTCGAACCCAGGTGATCTGACTGCAGAGCTCATGTTCTGGAACTATATGACATGCCTCCCAATACATGGGTGGGATAAGCTGGCACACAGCACCATGGCATGGCTGAACTCAGATCCCAGAAAACAGAAACTGGGCCCTGAAGAAATAAGGCAAGCTGAATCTTTGGAGATAAAGAAGGCGGCAAGTACGCTGTGGGGCAGGAAGATCTGCCTCAAGTACCGGATTTTATAAGATCCCAGGCAGCAAAAAGGACAACAGGAGGGCTCCTGATGGGAAAAGAAGAGAAGAGCACCAACGTGGTGTGTACGAGGTGGGAACATAGTGAGGAGAGTGACGGTGTGGGCTGGAAAGCCTCAAGATGTCTGGATTTTATGCGGGAGAGAAGCCTGGGCCAGGTAGCCTTATTCCCAAGAGCTGAGGGCAAAGGACATCTATGTGGGGGGACGAGAGACAACAGCCTGTGTCATCTGGACAACAGACTCTGCTCCTTTGGGCTGTGGGCTCAGGTGGTAGGTGAAGGGTCCAGGCAGAGCCCCTACTGCATCACTGCAGTGACAACTCCTCTTGTCTGCCAGGCTCTCTCCACCTCAGGAGTGCCTTCACCCATGTATTCTTTCATTCATTCAACAAATGGTTAGGAAGTGCTTCCTATAGGGCAGGTCCTAGTTTGGATGCTGGGGACAGATACCAAAATGAAATTTTCCTTCAATTACCAGACAATAAGGTACAGGCTATGATAGAGGTGTTTGGGGGACAGAGAGGCAGGGGTGCCCACCCCTGTGAAGCTGACAACTTGACACCTTAGCTACAGGCATTTCCGTTTTCCAAGTACTTTCAATTTGATGATGCATGTAGCCCCTTCTCTGGGCTCTTGGGAGGATACCTCAGTGAGCACCAGCTCCCAAAGCCTCTATTTTACACAGAAGGAAACCGAGGCTAGAGAAAAGGAAGTCATGAGCCTGGATCACACAGCTCATGATAGACTACTTGTTCTGTCTATGCAGTTGGACAGACCTTCCAGCGTAATCTTGCTGGAGATTCATGGCAAGAGTGAGAGTTAATATGAATGCTCAATGGCGTCCAGATTAAAATCCAAAATGGGAGTGGAGTCACTGTTACCTAATTGTAGGCAACCTAGGGAAGGTCCACAAAGGGATCCCTCAGCCATGTCATAAAGCTTATTTATACTGTATCTACCCACGTAATCGCTAGCTCACTCCTTATTTATTGGACCAATCAGATGAAGTGATTCCTCATAATTTGTGAATTACCATCCAAGATTTCTGCAAAGTTGTCTACAGCCAAAAACTCTGGGACTTCCCTGGTGGTGCAGTGGTTAATCCACCTGCCAATGCAGGGGACATGGGTTTGATCCCTGGTCCAGGAAGATCCCACATGCTGCAGAGCAACTAAGCTCATGCACCACAACTACTGAGCCTGTGCTCTAGAGCCTGCGAGCCACAGCTACTGAAGCCCGTGTACTCTAGAACCTGTGTGCCACAACTACTGAGCCCACACGCTGCAATTACTGCAGCCCACGTGCCTAGAGGCAGTGCTCCACAACAAGAGAAGCCACCGCAATGAACAGCCCATGCACTGCAACGAAGAGTAACCCTTGCTCACCGCAACTAGAGAAAGCCTGTGCACAGCAACGAAGACCCAACGCAGCCAAAAAAAACCCCAAAAACTCTAAAGACAGGAGTTCCACTCGCTTGGGTAGGGGTGGAGGATAAGAGAGGGTTATTTGCACAGGCAAGAATACCATGACCTGGAGATCATAATGTACAGCCCTTGTTTTTTACCATCAACAATGGTACAAATACTTTAATATTTAATACAAATAATAGTACAGTAACTTCACATTTGCATATCACTTTATAATTTTTAAAACTCTTCCACAGACATTACATCATTACATCATACATTCAGAACCCTGAATGTCCCAAATGAAACAAATGCTATTTCCTGGGTTTACAGCTGGTGACCATACCCAGGCAGGTTGTGACTGACACAAGGTCAAAATGCCGGACGTGGCAGAGACACGATTGGGATCTGAGTTAAGATAGGAGAACAAAACAGCTGCAGGTAATCCCTTCCTCGGGCCACCCAACTTCATGCCTCTGGATCAGCTATCCAGGCAGCAGGTCAGCTGACTGTTCATTCTGTAGGGCTGATCAGATCGGGAATGTACCTGCTGAAACGCCAAAGGCTGGGAACCAACATGCGGATCAGAGGGGAACTTTAGGGAACTCTGCTGGGGTTGCTCTGAATGTTCAAGAACATTAACAAGAGGCAGTGTGGAGTGGTGATAAGAAGATGGGCTCTGAGCCAGACTGCTGCATTTGAGTCCTATTCTGCCACCTGCTAGCTCTGAGACCTTGGACAGGTCAACTCATCTGTTGGGGAGGTCATAACAGCATCCACCGCAGACGGTATTATAAAGATTAAATGAGTTAATATTTGCCAAATTCTTAGGGCGGTGCCTGGTTATAAATGTTTGTTAAGTAATGACAGAGCCTCTAAGGGCCAGACACTGTGCTGGCACCATCGTTAAAGGGAGGAGTAGGACACACCGCGCCCTCAGGGAGCCCACTGCTTCACCTATCTGAGCAGCATGGCCATGCCCTGCATTGCAATTACTTTATCAACGTGGTGTTTAACAACTGGTGGTGTGAATGGCAGCCACATAACTTTAGTCAAGGGTTAGATGTAGTGGAGGATGGGAGCGAGGAAGGGCAGGAGAGTGTTCCTGCTTGTGGGTGTTCAGAAAGGAACCCCAGACCCACCGTGGCCATCTCTGCCTTCTCCACTGCGGCAGCCACCAGGCACTGTGGCTACTGAGCGCCGGAAACGTGACTAGTCCCAATGTCCACATTGAAATGCACTGGAAGACTTAGAACCAGAAAAAAAGCATGTAAAATTGCACATGGATGCTTTTTTATATTCATTCCATGTTAAAATGATAGTATTTTAAACATACTGGATTAAATATGCTATTAAAATTAAGTTTACTTGTTTCTGTTTCGCTTTCTTGAATGTGGCTATTAGAAAATTTTAAATCGCATGCGTAGCTGTATTTGCGGCTCACGTTACATTTCTCTAGGATGTCGCTGCTCTGTAGAGCCAAGAGCTAAAGGGATGGCTCCCAACAGATGAGTGAGCTGGAAAAGGAAGGTGAGACTTCTTCTAGGACAACCTTCACGAGGCAAGGGTCGATCTGAGCCTCAGGGGGACGCTCTTCCCTGTGTATCCAGTGCCTGATACAAGTGCCATCTTTAGTGGGTGCTCATTTTAGATTTGTTGAATTACTGGCGAAGTGTGAGTTGGCCACGTGGTGAAAGAGAGGGCAGAAAGGCAACAAGGCTTAGGAACAGAACTGTCAAGTTTCAGAGGATGCTCTGAATTTAAAGTGCATTTCTTACACACCTCAAGACGATAAAATCAAATCGAAACTGGTAAAGCCCATCTCTCTCCAAGTGCAGGCAATGACCGTCCATCTGGGCTCTCCATTTCTGAGTCAGCCCCCTTGAATCAAGCCCTTTGGAGGTCCCCACTGACGTTAGCTTCAAGGCCTCTATTTGAGAGTCTCAAGAAAGGTTCGATCTTAACTGCCTCCTTGTCTCAGAGGCTGAATCAAGCCGGACCCCAGCTTCCCGGGGACCACATCCCCATGCCATCCATGGAAGGAAGTTTAGTAAAAGTTGGGTCTCTGCAAATGGTTCTCGGGAAGGGAGGGGAGGATTCAGGAAGGCTGGGCTGGGGACTGCCCTCGGAAAGCCAAGACTAATTCCGCAGTCCAGTCACTCTGTCAAACATTTAGTGTATCCGGGTGATTGTTCCCCGGTAGGCCGCAACGGTCTATCTGCTGGGCCTTTTGTCATGTTAACTGCAGCCGATCAATGGATTGAGGTCAGGACTTCTGATGTAGGTGCAAGCTTAGAGAGAAAAAAGTCTCGAAGATTCATTTTTTCTCGTCTGGTAGCGCTCCGGTCACTTATTTTTTCTCAGTTAGCCTCTGCCGCTCTAAAGTGGGTATTGATCAGTGCCTTAATGCAAACCTGTCAAATTAATTTTGCAGACCTGGGATATGACTGGCCTAAAATTGCTTCTGCACTTGTTCTCTGCAGCAAGCCTATGAATTTTAATCACGACCAGAATGGGTTGGTGGCTGTTTTTGTTAGAAACTTGAATAGGAAAGGTTTAAACTGTAAATGCCAGGGAATGATGCTGTTTTGTTCTTTTCAGAAACTCATGTGGTGGAGGTCAAAGAAATTATTATGTCGGGTGTATTCTTGGCAGCTGCTGTGGGAAGCTTTGCGGGCCGGCTTTCTGCAGAGCTACGCCCAGGGAGCACTGGGACCTCCTTGAACACCCCAGTCCTGGAATCCCAGCTCCAGCAAGAGGGCCTGAGCCACCTCTGGCTCCCGTTCTATCGTCATCCAAGACAACTTTACCTCCTGGGGGGGGGGGGGGGGGGGGGGTGGGGGGGGGGGCTGGAGGGGGAGGGGCAGGGCTCAGATTTCACTTTGCTTTGAAGATTTAGCTTCCAGGCCTGGCTTGCCTCACCCTCCCCATGCAATCTCAGGCGAGGCAAGGTGTCTCTTCCTAGACTCCGGTGATGATCTAAAAAGCTTGTCTAATGTAGGTGACAATCCTGTGGAACTCCTCCCCCGAGACAGGCTCCTCTGGTTGGGACCACACCTCCAGCAGCCTCGGCCCAGGGTCCTGCCCAGAGCTCTGCCGCCACCCTGTCATCCTGTCCCACCAGCCACTACCCTGAGCCCTGGTGGAGGCCCCTCCACACCTCCAAATCTGGAGGCGGAGCCAGGGCTGTGACACCCCAGCTGCCACATCCTTTGGCTGCCACACTGCCACTGTCCTCGCACCACTCTGCTGCACGCATCCCCCTTAGCACTTTTCCCAACTGGACCACTGAGGCAGGTGGGCCTTTTTGCAGGGAAAGGTGCTCAGGGCACTTTTACTTCCCCGGGAGGGGGTGGCACAGCTGCCACAAGCACCCAGGGGCTGTGTCTCCTCCCCTCTGGGGGCAGTGCCCCTCCCCATAGACAGTCTTGCCCAGTTCCCGCTGCAGAGAATCAGCTGTTTACAGACCTAACCACTCTGGCCTTCACTGCACAGCACCGTCATCTTTTTATTGAGTACTTACTACATGCCAGGCTCCATTCTAAGTGTTTCACATAGTACCTAATTTAATCCTCGTGAAAACTACACGGGAGTGATACTGTCACCCTCCCCGTGTTATTGGGAAGGAGGCTGAGACCCAGAGAGGTGAAGTAAGCTTGCCCAAGTTGCACAGCTCACAAGTGGCAAGCCTAGATTTGAACCCCGGCTGTCTGGTTCGATAGCCCATCTTTTAGTCTGCTTCGAACACAGCGTGTGTGTCTGTATCTGTCCACGTGCAATGAAGCACTTGATGTGGAACCCTCTGTTGGGTCCCTGATGGTTGCATCTGTGTTATTCTTACCTTCCCAGTAAAACTCCAAGCCCCTCAAGGGGAGAACCCCCTTTGCTTCTTGAATATTTGAATAGAAAAATGAAGGTGAAGGACCACGTGGTCATAGAGAACAGACCAGGGAAGTGTTTGGGAACCACTTTGGTGGCAACTCTTGACCAATGCAGCTTCATAGAGGAAAGGTGGGGATGAGGGAGAGAATGAGAATCGTTTCATTTCACATGAGCATATCCTGACTCTCCATCTGTGAGGGGCCCCAGCAGTGGGAGGGTGTGAGCTGGACTCCCCCGCCCCCTCCCAGAGTAAAGAGCTGGAGGGGCTAGAAGATGTGAAGCCCAGAGCTGGGCCCAAACTCCCAAGTCAGGGAACTGTGTGTTGACAGACCCCTTGGGAGCCCCCAGAGAGCTTACAAGAGGGTCCAGGAGACAGCAGCGTCCGGATGACTGCCACCTAGTCATTGCTGGCCTGTCAGGGGTAAACAGAGAACAGGCACCCAGCACCTGTTGGGTGAAGGGATTCTCGCTCCTACCCCTGTGACCCCTCCCAGTGCCCCCTCCTGGAGAAGCTGGTGCCTGAAGAATCCCTGAAGACGGAAGGGACCTGTCTCACAGCCCCCTCCTCACCATCCCCACATACCCTTTATCCCTTAGGTAGTTGGGGGTCCCTCTCAGGCTGCCCCAGGGAGAGGCAAAGACACTTGATCCAATCTGAGCTTGAAGTTACACTTTAAACTAGACAGAGTTTCAATAATTGAAAATGATCAGAAGGTTATGGAATCTAAGTTGTTGTTGAGGAATGGAGATGGGAGATTAAGCATAGGAGGCTATAAGCAATGGTTAGAAAATTAACCCATTACATATTGATGTCTGAGTTGAAATTCCCACATAATCTGGCTGGTAAAATACAATGAACAGATACATTACAGGTACAACACTACCACCCTGCTGAGAACCTTGCTTTGGGTGAAACAGAACTGGAAAGACAACTTCTTGCAAAATGGCCCCTAATTTTAGGCTATTGGGCCCCACCCCTTCCTCCTGCCCTCCTGCAGAAGGAAGAAGCCTTCCCTACTTGGTGACCTACAAGATGGCCAGGAGGACAAAGCGAGCCATTGCTCATCACTGACCCATCGACGGAGTTCCACGGAGCATGAGTTAAGGACTGTTGTGTTGATGACGACAGAAACCCTCAGGGATACCTGATCTGTGGACTTGGTCACCATTGTGACTGTCCCTCCATTTCCTGGCTCTGCCCCTCGGCTGTACACAGTGGCAGGGGCTCAGCCACCCCCCACACAGCAGAGAGCTTCTCTGTCTCACATATAGATTTAAATCCCGAGAAAGGGCCCTGACTGTCCAGGTTTGGGTCACCAGCCCTCCCCTGGACTAGTCATTGTGGGGGAAAGGAGGTGCTGTGATTAGCTCAGCCTGGACCATAGGCCCATCCCGGAAGGCAGAGGACTCTCTTACCAGAGAAGCCAGGAACAGATCACACTGGTGTAATTGTTTTATGGAGGGAGTCAATCCTAATTTGAGTGTTCTGCAAGGATTTGTTGATCATTTGTGGCTGTGCACAAGTTGGTGCTGAGTTACATCGAGGGAATCGGTCCCTTACCTGCCGGGATGCTGTCTCCAATCCAACATCACTGCCCCAGAGACGGATGGACGGATGGATGGACGGTAGTTGAGTGTCCTGCCCGTGAGAACCGCTCTGGTGAGCAGGCCCCTCCCCCCCCCCAGTGCCCTCCTCTGTGCCCAGCAGGAAGCCAGGATGCTCAATGGCTGTGTCTGAATGGAGGTGCCTGAGTGAATGAACGACTATATGAATGGAAGGAAAGGAAATGAAGAGCTGTTAGACCCACACATACCCAGAGCTCACCTAACCATAGCGCTTCCTGCTCTCCCCTCCTCTGCTAAAGGCTTTGTGCCCAGGATATCAGGTTTGGGCCCCTCAGTCTCTACGAGAGGTGAGAGCCAGCTGCTCTGTGGTCTGCAGAAAAGGTACGGGGCTCGGGATCTGTCCTGCCATGAATTACCTGTGTGACCTTGGCCAAGCCACTTAACCTGCCTCTGCTTCAATTTCATCATCCATCAAAAGGGACTGAGGCTCTCTGCCCTGTTTATCATCCCACAGGAGGGGCACAGGGAATAGACAATATTAGAAAGTTCACAGCACTTAGAAAAACTTAAAAGAAAAGCACATTGTGGAGGAAGAGGCTATGGTGACGGTGGGCCTCCATCAGGGGCACCAATTTGACTGCAGAGCTCAGGGTCAGCTGTCGGGGTGGTGTGGGGCGAAGGCATGCAGGCCCGCCACATGGAGGCGCTCACACCTGCCAAGAAAATTCCCCACAATCCGGAGGTCCTGCCATGAGCCCAGGCTTGAGAGGCAAAGATTTAAAAGGGAAAGGAAGGATACTCTTGCCCTTGAGTAAAGACACACACCTCTAGGGCAGTGAGCTACTTAGAAAGGGCTCAGTGGTATGTCACAGAAATCAGTCAACTTATACCTGTTGAGCACCTACTGTGTGCCAAGCACTGTTCTAGAATTTGAGAATAAGAGGTAGACAGAGTTGGGCTTCACTGGTGGCGCAGTGGTTGAGAGTCCGCCTACCGATGTAGGGAACACGGGTTCGTGCCCCGGTCCTGGGAGATCCCACATGCCGCGGAGCAGCTGGGCCCGTGAGCCATGGCCGCTGAGCCTGCGCATCCGGAGCCTGTGCTCCGCAACGGGAGAGGCCACAGCAGTGAGAGGCCCGCGTACCGAAAAAAAAAAAAAAAAAAAAAAAAGAGGTACACAGAGTCTTGCCTAAAGAGCTACCCGCAAGTGAAGAAATGAATAAACAGCAGTGAATGAAGAAATAGGACAATTTCAGACCCCGACAAATGCTATAAAGAAAACAGAATAGGGTAAAGTGATGGAGAGTAGCTATTTGGGGCAGGGGGCTACCTTAGTAGAATGACGGTGTAAAGAGTGTGGAAGGTGATGATGCTGGAGCCAAGGCCTGAGTGATGTTGAGGAGGAAGAGAGTACCACACAGGCGAAATAGCCAGGAGAGCCTTGGGGGACCGGGAGGCTAAAGTACTGTGAGCGTCGTGAAAGGGATGAGCAGAAGCAAAGGACGCTGGAGAGGTGGCTGGGGCCCGACGAGGGCTGGACATGAGAAGGAGAGTGTGGACTTCACCCGAACTGCGCTGGGAATCCACTGGAGTTTCGGAGCGGGGCCATGATACAATGTGAGAGAGAGGGAACCGCCAAACAAATAAGGCAAATCGTTAACCACTGGTGAGTATGAGTGATGAGGGCATAAGAGACCTTTGTATTCTTCCTGCAACTTTTCTAGATGTTTGAAATTATTTCAGAATAGAAAGTGAAGACATGAAAAGACAGCTTTGGCTCCTGGTGGACAACTGACTTCAGGAGGAAAGCTGGTGCCTCAAGTGCGGGAGGGGACCGGTGAGGAGGCCCCAGCAGGAGTCTGGGTGACCTGGACCAGGGCAGGAGGGGAGGAGAGGCCATTTTCAGGATGGCTTCATGGAGGCCTGTATCCGTTTGTGTCCCTGGCGTAACAAATCACCACAAACTTAGTGGTTGTAAGCAACGTAGATTCATCAACTTACAGTTCTATAGGTTAAAAATTCAACACAGGCCTCACGAGGCTAAAATCAAGGTGTTGGCAGGGCTGCGTTCCTTTCCAGAGGCTCTAGGAGAGAATGCATTTCCTCGCCTTCTCCAACTTCCAGAGGCCACTCTCCAAGACTTGCAAGTATCCCCCTACATTACGGAGCCAGCCACGGGGTGTGGAATCCGTCTCTCACCGTTCTCTCTCCTTCTGACCACAGCTGGAAATGTCTTTCCTTTTAAGGACTCACGTGGTGACACTGGGCCCATCAGGATAATCCAGGATAATCTCTCCATCTCAAGATCCTTAACATCACACCTGCAAAGAACCTTGTGCCATGTAAGGTAGCATATTCCCAGGTTCCTGGGGATTAGAGCTTGGACATCTCTGGGTGCCATTATTCTGTCTGCCATGAGGTAGAACCAATAGAATTTACTGGTGGACCAGATGCGGGTATGAGGAAAAGAAATGAACTAGGGATGGCTGCTGGATTTCTCACAGGAGCTGCCGAGTGCCTGGTGGAGCCATCTGTCGAGACAGCAAGGACCGGGCCAGGTGGGGAAAATCAACACTTCTATCTGAGACGTGCCTCGTCTGGAATCCAACAGGAGCGACTGGGGTTGGCACAGGCCAGAGTGATTGGGAGAGCCGCATGCTGGTGCCCAGGGGAAGAGCACAACATAAGCAAAGACAGAGCTGAGGGTGGCGCTTGTGTGTCACAGCACTCACCTCCTCATGCAGTAAACAAGTCCTGAGCCCCTAATAGTCACTAGGCACTGGAGATACAAAAACCTCCATAAATAAAAGATGCTCCCTACAGAAACCTCCATAAATAAAAGATGCTCCAGAAGGGAATAGAAGGCCTGTTAGAGAAATGGCTGGACAGGTTGGGGTCTGAGGTACAAGGCCTTGCGTGCTAGGCCATGGATGGTGGGCGTGTGGCGGGAAAACAGGCAGCCACTGCAGTGCCTCAAGTAGGTGAATGACGCAATACATAAAAAGGACCTGAGAAAACTTGACATATAACAGTCTATAAACAGGCACCAAACTGGCTGGGTGTGGGCGCCAGCAGAGAAACTATGGGCAAGGGGTGAGCGAGGGCACACGTGCTGGCTGCAGCCCAGCTAGGGAAACACTGGCCGGGGCCTGCCCCTGTCCCTGCTGCCCCAGCTGTTCAGGGCAGGGCTGGCCTCTGCAGCTGACGGGATGTAGGCCAGGCATAGCGGGATGGGGGAGGTGTTGAATGGAGGGGAGAGGTGTTTCTTCCTCTTGCTGAACTGCCACTCTTAAATCAAACAATTCAATCCAGGTGGAAGAGGCTTGGCAGCTGGGAGGGGAGAAGAAGGAAAAGCAGACGATAAAAAAAAAAAATCAATAAGTCTTCCCCATAAAATAAATTGAGATTTGTGGAATTCACTTCCACTTGACATCAAAGATGCCGATTTGGTGAATTCGTTTAAGGCCAAATTGAAAACGTATCGTTTTAATCCAGGTCCCCAAGCTGCCCCAGGCTCCATGGCCAGGGCCCTGGGGACCAGGTTTACGGTAGCTCAGAATGTTTATTTGGGGCCAGTTGATCTCTGTTGCTCTAGAGAAGCTGTGTTCAGGGCAGCCAGCAAGGCCTTATGATGCCCTCTGCCACCCCCCACTCGGGGCCAAGGCCTCTCTGACTAGGACACCCCTGGGGGCACTGGCATGGTCCCGTCTGGCTGCCTGAGAAGTGACTAAGAGGCAGATGCGAGGCGGGCAGGAACCTCATGCAGCTCTTTGGACCTCACTGGGCCTTAGTATCTTTTCCGCCTGTAGATGTATGTGAGATAAAATAGAAGACAGAGTCCACAGCCTCGGCTCTGGGTCCCCCAACCTTTCCTCAGTGCTTGAGGAGGGTGTGAGAGTCGGTGTGGACGGCATGCGCACAGAGCAGCTAAATGCTGAGAATCGAGGCACACACAGGACAGTCAGTGCTGTATAAACTTCCTTGGCCTCACCTCAAAGAGACCAGGTCAAAAACATGTCCAGTCAGGGGCAGGAACACACCTCAACCGCGGCTAAGATTCAGCGTTCCCCCTACTACGGTGTTGTTCTGGGGGCTTCCCTCTGCCCAGGGTGTGGATGCAAGGTCAGGAGAACCTGCAGGCTGGCAGGTTAGGGTGAAGCTGTCTATGACAGGAGAAGAAAGACAAGGTTTGGTAGGTGTGGTGAGGACCACTCAGAGCGGGACACTGGGAAGGGTAAGCAGCGCTGCTCTTTCCAATGAAGAATTTTGAAGAGCAGGTCCAGGTGCAAATCCCAGCTGCGTGACCTTAGGCAGCTTAACCTCTCTGGGCTTCAGTTTCCTTATTTAGAAAACTGAGGGATTGGTTAAAAAAAAACATAGTTTAATCAGAGGATGGCTAGCAGCCATACATGAGAAAATGTAAACCACTCGGCATGATGCTTGGAAGACTACTGACAATCAATTTAACTGTTTTGATCATGACAGGGACCAGTTGGGGGACCTTGGACATCCATTGAACCCTCCTGCTGGTCTCAGCGTCCTGCTCTGTAAAGTGAATGGGTAGAAGCAAGTTCTTTCTGCGGTCTGGTCCACACCAGCCTGGACTTGCCTAGACTTTGCTTCTGTGGGTCCTTCTCAACTAAGTGACCGCAGAGCTGAGCAAGGGCTCTTCATAAGAGGGCCTTCAGTCTCAGCAGTTCCCAGGCCCTAAACCTCCCGAACCTTGGGCAGAGACACGTGGGCATCTGGAAAGGCCCCGAGGGACTCAGACAGAGAGAGGCCAGGAGGGGTGGCACCGGCTAAAGCAAGATCAAATCCATGGCCACATCTACCCAGAGCTAACTCGGGCTGCTGGGGCCCAGGCTTGGGCTTCGGGACCCAAGCTTGATTTGACCTCCTCAAATTGAATGTTCACTTTAGCCTAGATTTGCAAAGCAATTTGTTAATGCTTCTGTGCAGGGGTTGTTTTCTCTAGGGCTTTAAAGAAAAAACCCATTTCAATGTAAAATTCACAGCACCAGATTGAAATGTATTCTGAGCAGAGTTAGCAGTTCAGAATTTCCAGGCCCTTGCGATCAGCGCACGTCACGTTGTAATTACACCTTTCTTTGTGCGTCAGCTGCAGGCCTGGCGAGGAAATTAGAAGCTAATGCTAACCCTTTTGAGGAGAGAAAGGACTTTTGTGCCTGTTCCTTTTCAGAGAGAGATCTTCCAAGATGACAGGAGAGAGGGACATCTGAATTAATCTATCAAGGGGAACAAAACCATTAGTATCTTCAGCCTCCTTAGCCAAGATCCGTTCCACCTCACAGTGTCTGGAGCTTAACTCTTATTTCTTCAAATGCACTGGAGGAAAAAAATGAAGCATATTCCTTCTAGCACATCTTGGTTGATTTTGTTCAAAGGTGATCTCCAGTATCCCTTCCTTAACACGTGCATGCTCACACACACACACACACCACAAACATGAATATATAACATGTGCACACACACACATATATGCTGATCCATTCATGTTCCAATATACCACACACACACACACTTCATAAGCTTAGTCACACATAAACACACTTACATGTGTTTAAAAAAAATACTAGCAGACCTTGAATGGGATTATGGTTCCCCAAATACAGACATTTGGGTAAGGCCTGGTTTAGATGCTCTAGGAAATTTTTGTTAATTTTCTTAGGCATGATGATGGTATCATGTTTAAATAGAAAAATGTCCTCATTCTTTGGAGATACAGCTTGAAGTATATTTAGAGATAAAGTGTCAACATGTCTGGGACTTACTTTCCAGTGATTCTGAGAGAGAGAGAGAGAGAGAGAGAGAGAGAGAGAGAGAGTGACAGAGTCAGAGAGAGAGAGAGAAAAAGGAAAGATAGCAACTTGTTAACAATCATTCAATCTGGGTGTATTGCAGAGAGGTATTCATTGTACTATTCGTTTAATATTCTGTGTAGTTGCAATTTTTCCCAATTAAAAATTAAGGGAATAAAGATTAGTGAGAAGGTTTCCACATTGCATCCAGTTGTCAGTTTCTTTAAACTACGCTCTTAATATCCCATCCTTTTATCTGCATATGCTGGTTGCATAAGAACTTCAAATTCTGATAATCCTCACACAAATCCAACTTTGCAAGCAAGCATTAGGGGTTCTCATGGTGACTGGAGAAGGGAGACGAAGGGTGGGAGAGAAGGAGAGTGGAAGACTTTCTTGGGTGGGGTGAAAATTTGCAACTCTCATACCTTCATCTTTGTTAACACGTCTTTATTCTCTCACAGTAAGTACTTAATGTAGGTGTCATAGCTCCAATCGCTCAAGCTTAAGGAGAATCGCCAATTAATATTAATAGCTTAGGTCTGTAGAGTGTGAAGCCAACTCTATAGGTAAAAAGAAGGTATGTGAATTTCATTTGGCAATCAAACCAAAGATGACACGCAGGCTAATTTTCAGATCATTGGAGGCTGTGGACACATCGCCCCAACTCCCTGCCTTCTTTTTAGAAGCAACTGTCAGCTACCGTTTGTGGGGTAAAAACACACACAGTGAAACCTGCCGCTTGCTCCCCCATTAGAATTGTCATGATACTGCAGCCCTACTCCCTTCTCAGCCCTTAAAAATGATAACAGCTAACAACTATGGAAGGCTCACCATGTGCCAGGCTAAGTGCTTTACATAAATAACTTACTTAACTCTATGGAATATGCAATATGGAATATTATTGTCCCATTTCACAGACGAGGCGGCTGAGGCAAGGCTGCTCACAGCTGGTGCGTGGCAGAAAGCAAAGATAGTCCTGTGTGTCCAGACAGTCTGACCCCAGAGTCTGTGCTCTTAATTATTTTAATAACCATCAGATTCACTATCCCTGCCAGAGACATGATGGCCTCTGAGGCTGGCTGCCTCCCTCCAGCAGGCCCCCCGAGCATGGATTCTTGGCCCCAGCATTCTGGAACATTTTCTGTATCTGATCTTGGTACAGTGAGGCCTCCATTAACAGTGAGAAGCCATTCCAATAACACCTCGCTTTGTTGGAACCTCTGGGTTAGAACAGAGGCTGCTCATTGCCTGGTGTCCAGCCCTTTCACCAGTGCCCTGATCCATTATTCTGCTTTCTCACCCCACCCCGCCAGTCACACACCAGTGCTCCCAGCCACAGTATCTGTGTAGAGCAGCCCCGAATGGGCTAATTTGTGCGATTTTCTCTACTTTAAAGGTCCTTACTGTCCTCTATTTTTAAAAAGAAAGTAGAACAGGCCATCATGGACAAAGTCATCAGGTAACCTCCCTCTGTTGTGCCTGCCAGGAAGAACTCCATGCTCCTGCTCTGTGGGTTCATGAAGAAGCTGATGCTCGTAACCTTCTAGCATTTCTTCCACCCCCTGCCTTTTCTGGGCAGGTGGCCACTCCTCCCCCATGTAACTAGGGGCAAACCTTGATTGGTTTAAGCTAGTTTTATTACATCACCCTTGGTGGGAAGTTGGTTTAGGGATGAATGTAGGACCCTACATCCTCCCATTGGGCCATGACCTCTACTTAGGGACTTTGAGGAAGGTTTCCTCACTGATGAATAGCTGACAGAGATGTCCTTGTGTCTTCCCAGGACATTGTCACAAAGTGAGATGCCCTGAACTGCTATAGCTAGGCTGCTGTCAGCCTGAGGATAAAGCCCCTGCAGATGGGGGTGGGGAGAGGAGAGCACAGAAGCAAGTCCTCGCTCTGTCAGGACTTCCTGTTATGGGAGATATGAATCTCCGCTTTGAGCTGAATTTTCTGTTACTTGCCACCAAAAGTATCCTGATTCATAAGATCCACATCACTTAGCACACACTATGTTATAGTCAGTTGTATGGAAACTCTCTTCCTGCTTCTGTCCTGTCTGGGCTAATTTTCTTCCCTTTCGTCCTATTCATCCTATACTTTTAAAAGCCAGTTCACTGACTGGCACATAATAAAAGGGAATTTGTTAATTGGGTGTCAGTGTATCCTAGAGCCTCTTAGACATTATCCAAAGGGATTTATTCATCTCACATCTTTTTTCGAATGAAGAGGGTGTATAAATGTGTGAGAAGGGAGGAAGGAAGGAAGGAAGGAAGGCCATATAAAATACATCTATTAAAATATTTTCTTCTATAAAGTGTTTCCATGGCAACCTCCATGGGTGAGGCCCCATCTCCAAGGGCAGTGTGAGATTAAGATATGGGTATAACAATGGTTTTCAACTTTTTCTTAATCCATGCCCTTCTTTGATAGTTTAACATTCTCTCATTTCGTCCAGAGATTATTTTAAGGACCTTCTCTATCTTGAGAATCTTTATCTTCAACAATTTTCCACCAACCAGAAAGATTTTTCTCAAGCTTTAATTTCTGTAGTCTACATTCTTAAAAATTAGGTTTTAAGAATATTCTCCAAATAAAATTGTAATATCAAGTCTTCACTTGCAAACCACACACCCCCTAGATGTTCTAAGGCAGCCCTCCTGCTGGAGAACCTCTGGTCTGAAGCCCTGTGTGGTCACATGCAGAGACCAGGCAAGGGCAGTACACCCGAGCGCTGGGTGTGTGCTGCTGCTTCAGTGTTTGCCTTAACCGCCTACCGTGTTAACTGATGATTATAAGCAGTGAAATAGCGTAGCGTGCCTGCTTTCTTTTTAACTTTGGGACTAAGTTGAATTGTGTTTGTGAGTTGTTTCAAACGCCCTTTGATAGTTGAGAGGTGTTCCTAACGTCTGCAGCCCTTAATTTTTTTTTTAACATCTTTATTGGAGT
>NW_021703765.1:25012775-25019415 GCF_005190385.1 Monodon monoceros
TATACATATGTTCCCATATCTCTTCCCTCTTGCGTCTCCCTCCCTCCCACCCTCCCTATCCCACCCCTCCAGGCGGTCACAGAGCACCGAGCTGATCTCCCTGTGCTATGCGGCTGCTTCCCACTAGCTATCTATTTCATGTTTGGTAGTGTATATGTGTCCATGCCACTCTCTCACTTTGTCACAGCTTACCCTTCCCCCTCCCCCATCCTCAAGTCCATTCTCTACTAGGTCTGCATCTTTATTCCCGTCTTGCCCCTAGGTTCTTCTGACCATTTTTTTCTTCTTCTTTTTTTTTTTTTTTTGTAGATTCCATATATATGTGTTAGCATACGGTATTTGTTTTTCTCTTTCTGACTTACTTCACTCTGTATGACAGTCTCTAGGTCCATGCACCTCACTACAAATAACTCAGTTTCGTTCCTTTTTATTGCAGCCCTTAATTAAATGAACCAAATGTTAGGATTGAGGATAAGATGTTCCCAGCAACCTCACAGTCTACAGAGAGCAGAGTGTCTCTGGCCACTTCATGAATTCCCCAGAAGGCCTCTTTCAGGCAGGAAACGTGGTTATGCAAAGCTGGGAAACAGGACAAGACAGGAAAACTTGGGACCAAGAGCTCAGAGAGAGGTGCAGCCAGAATACAGAGGTGAGCCCACATAGCCCTGGGTCTCTGAGCAGGTCCCTGGCCTGGCCACGGGTCACAGTTCAAAACCATTGAACTGTGCAATTGGGATCCCAATTCCAACCTCTCCTCCTTCAGTCCATCCTGCTAGTGGGCAGACCCTCCAAAACACTGTTCTCCATATCAGTCCCTGCTCAGAAACCTTTAGTTCGTCCATTCTACAAAAAGTGACTGGACACCTATTATACACACCAAGCACTGTGCAAGGTGCTTTGGGGATGCAAAGATGAAAAGGCAGTGTTTTCCCTTCTGAAACTCTAGTCGAAGAGGGGAGATGAGGCATGAACAGAAATAAAATGTTTGTATACTGTACTGCTATCATCCGAGCATATACTTTAATGCACCATAGTGCCTGTATACATAAAAAAGTAGCAAAGTACTGTAACAGAGGTTACACGCTTGCCAGGGAAGATCAGAATGCTAAGCCTCACTGTGCCTCAGTTTCTATATCTGCAAAATAGAGATAATAATAGAACTTTCCTCAAAGTGTGATAGTGAAGAATAAATGAATTAATGCATGTAAAGTGCTCAGAATACTGTCTGGCACATAGAAAGTGCTGTAGAAATATTTGCTTCCGTTACTATTCCAGCTAAGTCGAGAGGTCCTGTGGGTTTGTGGTTAAGTGGGGAATAAGAAGCAGGTGACCTCAAAGAGTATTTAGACTCCCCAGCCCAGCCTTCGGAGTCCCAGTCTCACATTCACTCTTTTCTGTCACCACTTCCAGGCATGGAACCTGGTTACAGTCAGGTGGGTCCGCCCACGCACTGCCCCCCTATTCACGGGTGCACCCCCTACCCTGCTCACGCTGTCTCCCCTCTCTAGCTTACATATCTATAAGCAAGCAGCAGCGGGCGTCTCCCAGGGCTGGAAATCCTGGAGCAGCTGAGCCCCATCCATGTACTGTGGAAGTGCTGACACCACGGGGGTGGTCTGGGGCCGCACCCTTGAATTGGTCCAGTGCCTAGATGATCTCGCCTTCCCTGGCTGCATCCACATGACACTGTGCACGTGACCAGATGGAAGATGCAGCTCTGCTGTCAGCTGCAGATGCCTACGCACAAGACACACCCTGAACCATAGCCCACCCGATGAGGCACCACACTGGAGGTATTCTTGGAGAGGCAGAGGCGAGCTATGCAAGGCAATCAATCTCCCATCTGACTTCCGATCGCAGGCAGATCCCCATCTTCACCAGCCACTGGAGGGGTTCGTGGCCACTTCAAGTCTCACCTCTGGTTCCTCCCACCCCTCCTATTCCCCCATGTCCTCCTCACTCCTCCCCGCTGATTGCCCTTAAATTCTTCTCCTTTGGGCTTTTGTTTTTCTCTAGTCCCCAACTTAGTTTGCGCACACAAATGCACTAATATTCTTAGCAAAACAAAAGTCTCTACCATTAAGCAGGATCCACTCCTTAGGTGACAACAGGTGACCGTGAGCAGCAATATTGTCCTGCTTTATTCAACCCAATCTTTTCACCCTTTACGCTCAGGCTGCTTGAGGTGGCTTTCTTCCTTGGCCTCTCCAGCAGTCCCTTTCTCAAGAAAGACCCCTTTCATGAGTAACTGTCGATTTCTCCTGACTCAGCAGGAAGGCCCCTCTCCACCCTGGCCCCCTCTGACGCCCAGCCTCACCTCGGGTTGACAGAAGCTCTCTCCGCCTGCTGACCTCTTTCTGCCCTTCCTGCTTGCATCACTCATGCGCCCACCTGGACCCTCGTCCTGGCCCTCGATGCGGGCTCACCTGTGTTGTTAGCTGACTCCTCTGACTGTGTGCCCCTCTGGCGAGGATGGGTGTCCCAGGCCTGGTCCAGCCAATGCCTCCACCAGCCAGGACTTGGGACCTTGAGGGAATGACCCAAAGGCGCCAGGACAGTCACAGGCTGTTCTCAGCAGTTGTGGCGCAGCTACGGGGACGGCGGCGGGCAGTGATGGCAATACTGGCCCCGGGGTCCTGACAAAGACTCTCCTTTAACTCCACGTGAGTCAGGCTCCTCCCAGTTCCCTTTCTGATTAAGCCCTGACCTTGACCTCTGTCCTTGACCTGCTTAGTAAAAAGAAAAATCCCCCACCCTTGGTGGTTGATCACCCGCAATATTTGATCAAAATCCTCAGCCCCACGCCCGATATCTTACACCTTGGCCCGCCTTCAGCAAGAATCCTGCTGAGCTGATCTATAAGAATCCTCCCAGCTTGGAGGTTTCCTCTCAGTCACTTTATATCTGCTGCCTCTGTTCCTTGACTGTAAATCTTCGTTCGTTTTGTTGCTTTTGGAATTGGGCTCAATTTCTGCACCCTACTGCAAAGCCCATCACCGTGGTCTTTACACCTATCACCACGATGGTCCTCAATAAAGGTTGTGTCGTGAATAATTCTTTCTCTGACAGTCCTAAAGCAGACTCTTCTGCTGGCTTGATCTCGGCTGTGTTGTGCTTCTTGTTCCTTACCTGATTCTCTGTGCTTGAGCCCTACGAGCTACCGATTACATTCCCAGAAAATTCCCTTTCTCCTTCCGTCAGACTTGTGGCCGGTAAGAACCAGGACCTTTTCATGACCACGCGACAGATGCCAAGTAAACAGCTGGCAACTGGCTGCATGGCTGTGTGACCCAACGCGAGGAGACCCGCCTGGCACAGGCTCTCACACTCACCCCTGTGTGCAGGCCTGGCACAGAGGAGGGCCCTGGGGTTCACACTGCATGAGTATTGAGGAGGACCAGGCAGGCCCATTGCTAAGGAAATCTCTTTGGGCTTAAACAGTCTTCAGCTGACTCTAAAGCTGAAGTACTGGTGCCTGTTTAAGGGTGAAAGGTTGCACCTGCTGCAGTTCCCCAGGCCTAAAAACTAGGACTCAATGTTAAGGACAGAGGAGGGGGTTTATTTCCTCACCAAGAGGATGAAACTGAGCTGTCACGATGCTCCTCTCTTTGCCATCCCACGTGATCTGCTGTTCTCCTTGCCCTTCCCATACGTGCCCCTGCTTCACCTTGCTCCCTTCTCCCCATAATACCACATTTTCACTTCCAACTTGCAATTTGCCATCAAGTCCAGCGCAAATACTACCTCTTCCAGGAAGCCACCACAGATTAGCTCCACTCCCTCTGAACATTTCTCCCTAGTCCTTTACCCAAATCACTTGGGAGGGTGAACAAGATATATATAGACAGAAATATATAGATATATATATTCAACGGATATAGATAGATGATAGATAGATAGATAGATATACAGATAGATAGATATGGCTTCTCTCCTGGGCTGTTTGTTCAGTGAGGGTGGAACGTGTGGTTGGATTCCTCTGTGTATCACCAGTTCTCAGTGCAGGGAAGACATGCTCAAAGGGAATGAATGTGTGAAATCTTTTCATCCAAATGAATGTCCACAAATGCAGTGCCGGCCTCAGAGCCCGCCCAGATTCTTAGACAGGGCCTTAGGCCCAGTGGAAATACATTCTTTTCCGTTGAGACACATTGCTGAGTAGTCATTTGAAGAGTTAGATGATCGAGTTATTACATATACATACCTCTTCTGATCAGGTGGATAAGAGCTAAACTTCGGGTAGAATTGATGAAGAATTAGATAATAGTTAAATATAAAGAATTTCTTGTCAATTAAACATAACTTACAATAGAACATACTGCTTTGTAAGGCATGAGCTCCCTGTTTTGAGAATTCTTCCTGCAAAGACAGTCAAGAATCCAGTGTTTCCCATATGCAGGTCTCGTCTTTGGAGCAGCTGTTCCAGAAATCTTCAGAAAACTTGTTAAAATTACAGATTTCTGGACTCCACCCCTAGAAATTCTGACTTAACAGGCAAGGCATGGAGCCTGGAAATTGCCATATTTTGTACAAAGCTCTTCAGGAAATTTCCCAGCACGGCCGGGTCTGGGAAGCTATGTCTCATTGGGGTCTCCACCCGGAGCAGGATGCTGGATCAAGCAACATCTGAGAACCCCTCAGCTCAAAAAGGTGTGTGTCTTCTTCCAGGTTGGATTAGGACACGAGGCTGCTGTCTGACCTTCCTTCCAGCTTTTTTACCCCCCAATATGGTTATTGGTGGTCCTACCTGTTTCTTTCTTTGGACAAATTCAAGAAGCCTACTCAGTGCAAAGGAACCCTCTCTAAGATGTCTTTGAGAGCAAGGGGCCCAATTCTGATGGACTGACTCTGTGTTCACTAGGCTTCATAATGTCATAGGCCTGGACCATACACGGTCCTCCCTTCCTCCCTCTTTAACATGGAACTACAGCTCCTGAGCATGTTAGAAACCTTGAGTGATAGAGAGGGAGCCCTCGGGCAGCAGCATAGTCATTTTGAGGTTCTTGGCCCATGAGAATGATCATGTCCTCTTTCAAAGTAACCTCGTGATTGAATCTAGAAGATGAGGTGCTGCATTTTACGTAGAAGTGTTCCCAACTGCAGGATGTTAGACATGAGCCAGCCTTGGGAGGGGTTAACAGTAGTCAAATATATTTCCTTGTATGCATCACTGCATCAGACCAGGTGACGTATGTCTGTCACCTGCACAGGACTGAGCACTGATTTTGGTCATCTTAATCTAGATTGTGCCCAGAGTCAGGCTCAGTAGAGGCTGTGATACAGCCTTAGGTCCCAGGCAGCCAAACTCTCCTCCCACCCCTTCTTCCTTAAATTTGGGACTTCGAGAGACCTGAAATCCTGGAGAACAAGAGAATATGCTTCTTTCTCTTTCTCCACTTCTGGAAAGTTGAAGGGAAAATAACAAACTTTCAGTGCCTTGAATCAGGGTCAGCAAAACAACAAATACATGAAACTTGTGTTTACTTCTGTCCCACTTCCCTTCTCAGGTTCACCCTTCTCCCCACCCTCATGCTGTGTCCCAGAGCAACCCCCCGAGACCTTGTCAGCTGGCTGGTAACATGTGTGGTGATTAGCCCCCCACATGCTGAGCGTGCACAGCAGGCCATGAAGAGCAGGCTCACGACTCTGGGGGTTTGGGCTCTCCTGACACCCCTCAAGTCACCCTGGCTAGGTGGCCACAGATACTCCCATAAGATCCCCAGCATGAGCTCTGCTTGCTACTGAGTTGTTTTTTTCTTTTACTGACAGTGCAATATTGCATATAATAACAATTACCAATGACCTGCACTGGGTTGTCCAATCTCATTATTGCCGATGCATTTGGTACCTGCCACTGCCAATTTGCCTCAGCTGAGGTTTTATTCAGTGGGATATGATAGAGCTGTACAGCAATCTTTTTCCATTTAAATAGTTTAATTGAGGAAAGCTATCAGATGTTTCTAAATTTAATGTATACAACAATTTGCTTTTTCCTATCTCTTTTCAGAGTTGGGTTGGAAGAAAATGACATCTGATTCTTATAGAAGGAAAGCAATTACATTTTGGTGTCTGCCTTCCCCGGCTTGCATATGTTTCTAAACATAAAAAGAAATTCTTAATATGTAATTGTCAGGTAATAAAAAGGGAAAAATATTTTACTTTCGTTTATGAAGTAATTTTTCAAAAGCATAAGGGAATTACATGTTAATGTTTTATGTTTATGACTGCACTCTAATACTGCACTATTTCTTCAAGTTTGGAGTCTTTTTTTCCCCTCTCCGAAGATGAGAGCTGAGATGATCAGGCCAAGCTCCAACTCTGTCTCCATGCCAGAGTTGTCTTTGTGTACCCACCCTCTGTGCCACGATTTGACGCTTCTTTTCTACATTGAATTCTTACTGTGGGAGACTGAAAGGTCTCCCTGTCTAGATCATAAAGCGCATGAGAGTGGAGAGAAAGTGCATGAGAGTGGAGAGAAAGCGCATGAGAGTGGAGAGAAAGTGCATGAGAGTGGAGAGAAAGTGCATGAGAGTGGAGAGAAAGCACATGAGAGTGGAGAGAAAGCGCATGAGAGTGGAGAGAAAGCGCATGAGAGTGGAGAGAAAGTGCATGAGAGTGGAGAGAAGAAAGTGCATGAGAG
>NW_021703765.1:25019515-25032431 GCF_005190385.1 Monodon monoceros
TGGAGAGAAAGTGCATGAGAGTGGAGAGAAAGTGCATGAGAGTGGAGAGAAATTGCATGAGAGTGGAGAGAATTGCTTTTTCACTCCTGTGTTCTCTGAAATGCTCAGCAAAAGGCTAAGATCCAAATAGCTGGTGCTCAGTAAACACCTGAACAAATTTACTCACAGAATTGCCAAACAACTGATCACCAAATAATGAGAATGATGTTGTTCTAGCACCCAGGGCATGATACAGAGAAGAGGCCCATTGAATGGAATGGGATGGATGGGTGGGTGGACGGTTGGGTGGATGGATTGACAGATAGATGAATGGATCACAGACTCCACACAACTCATCTGAAGTTTCTCTGGCATTTTGTCCAATTGGATTAGACCTGACCATCCCCCAAGCTTTTTCTTAGCAACAAGGCCTATTTGCACCAGACAGACTAAGGTCATCGGTCTCAAAGCATTTTCCAGAAAGGACCCTGGGGCTACTTACAGAGTCATAGGGTACTGGAAGGGCCTGGTTGTTACTATCTCCATTTCTCAGAGGAAAAATAGGTGGCTTCCAAGTTTATTATAGTGTTTCCTGAGATTTTATGATTATAAGCTTCAGCCCAACACTCTCTAGGGATTCTGTCAATATTTCTCTTTAAATATCCTGACACTTTCTAGATGACTCTCCTCCCTCCTCAAATATCCTATGTCACTTCTCAGTAGATGAACTCACCTCAAACTTCAATGAGAAAAGAGAAGTAGTTGATGGGAACTCCATCTTCCCTCCACGAAATCCTCAGTCTGATCTGTACTTGTACCATCTCTCTCTTCCATCCTGTCTTCATGAAGAGCTGTCCTTCCCTATTAAAGATGACATTTCACTTGCATGCTAGATCCAATGTCCTATCTTTTGCTTAGGACATTGCCCTTGCAAAGACATCATCCGTATCTCCTCTCTCCTACATCATTCCTATAAACACATCAATACATCAATGTACTCTTTGTCCCTAAAAAAAGATCTACTCTCTTAATCTTGCTTCCTTCTTCAGCTGCCACCTGATCTCTCTGCCTCCCTTTCCATCAAAACTTCTGACTTGTCTGTGGGGACCATCTCCACTTCCTCACCTCCCATTCTTTCTAAGAGGCACTCACTTGGCTTTTGTCTGCACACCCCCCTGCAACTGCTCTTGTCTAGGTCCTCAGTTTTACCTCCCTGCTGCCAAATCCAGTGGGAAATTTTTGGTTATAATCTTGTCCTCTCAGCAATCATTTAGCACAGAAGGAGGTTCTCAACCTGTTATTTATTCATTCATTTATCTGTTGCCTGTCTCCTACTCTAAAATGCAACTTCCTGCAGATGGAGACCTTGTGTATCCAATTTCTGGGTATAACCCTGGTGCCTACTCTGGCACCTGTCATATGGCAGACGTTGAACAGATGTTGGTGTCACCCAATGCACTTGACTCTAACATTCTCCAATCTACTCCATGTCACTGAGACGTAGAGACATAGAATTTCAGACTTGGAAGGGCCCTTAGAAATAATGAGTCTAGTTGCCCCAAAGATGAAGTAACTAGGCTGAGGTCACACTGCTGGAAATTTCTGGAAGAGCTGGCCCTTGGTTCTCTGTCCAGGCTCTTTCCATAACACCTGGCCCTGTACTTGTGTGGCAGAGCCTGAGTGCTGTGGAATCCACCCAAGGCAGGGACAGGAATTGTGATTTCTCAGGACCACAGTGGATTCAATAAAAAAGCAGGGAAGAAAAGTGTGCACATGGCAATTCAAGATACTTCTTAAGATCAACTTTGTGGGAAAGTGCCTAGCTAGTTCAGCTAGTTAAATGAACATATTTGCATTTCAGAAACTTGTCAGACTACCTGTTTTCACAATTAAAATAACTTTTTGGTTTTCTAGATCATATAAGCAATACACTGTACTGCAAATAATTCAGAGAATAGAGAAAATTCTAAGAAAGTAAAATTATCTGAAATTCCATCACCTTGAGGTAATTGCCATTACAATTATTTTGATCATTGATTGAAGTATAATACAAATACAGAAAAGTATACAAATCATAAATGTGCAGCTCAATGAATTTTAAGAAAAATGAAACTTCATGAATCCACTACTGAAAACATGAAAGTGTGACCAGCCCCCAGAAGTCACAATTCTTCTACCTCACGGTCACTCTCCCTACCCCACTCCTCAATAATCATTACTGTCCTGACTTCTTACGCCATAAATTAGTGCTTGCTGACCTTTGTATAAATGAAAATATCAATGTATTTCTTTGTGTTTTTAGCTTTCTTTGGTTCAATGTTATAGTTGGAGACTCACTCATGTTGTGGTGTATGGATGTGATTTGTTGGCTTGAACCCCTATAAATATTCCTTTGGAAGAATATTCTATAATTTATTTATCCATCTACTGTTGATGGGCATTTTGTGTTTTTGGTTTTAGACTCTTACAAATTGCTGTCACAAACATTCTTGCACATGACTTTTATTGCACTTGAGCCCACATCTCTGTTAAGTGAGCATCAGGGAATAGAATTACTCCATCACCATGTACATGTACATTCAACGTTATCAGATATTTTCCAAAGTTGTTGTATCAATTTATACATTCACCAACAGTGTGTGAGCACTCCCTTTGCTCTACATCCTTACCGACTCTTATTCTAGGCATTCAAAGGGTATATATATCTCATTCTAACTTTTTTTGACTACTGATAAGATTGAGCCCCTTTTCATATGTTATTGGCCATTTCTATATTCCCTTTTGTAAAATGTCCACTCAAGTCTCTTGCCATTTTTCTATTGGGTTGTTGGCCTTTGCTTACTGATTTGTAGGAGTTCTTTGTTAATTTTTACATGTTGCAAATCTCTTCTCCCACTTTGTGGCTTGTTTTTACTCAATGGTTTCTTTGATGTTCTTAATTTTAATGTAGTCCAATGTAGAAATCTTTTCCTTTTTGGTTAGTGGGATTTCCCTCAGATTTAAGAAGTCTTTCCCTACCCCAAGGTTGAGAAAAATATTCTCTTATATTATCTCTAGAAACTTTATTGATTTACCCTTTACATTGACGCCTGCGATACACTTGGAATTCACTCTTGTGTATGGTGGGAAGTAGAAGTCAAGTTTTTTGTTGTTGTTCGGTTAGATATCCAATATATTTAATATGATTTATTGAAAAGACTTCCTCTTCCCGCTTCTCTGCAGTTCACCTTTGCCAGAAAGTTTCCACATGTATGTGGGCTTGTTTCTGGACATAGTTCAACTCCACCGAGTTGAACAGACACTGTATTTCTTAGTTTCCGTAGCTTCATAAGTCCTAAGTCTTGATGTTTGATAGGGCAAGATACCTCCACCTCCACTCTTCCCTACATCATTTTTTTGTTGTTGTTGTCAAGAATATCTTGGCTGTTCTTTGCCCCTTTCAATTTTATATAAATTTTAGCATTAGCTTTTCAATTTACACACAACACATATACTCATACGAGCACATGGACACACACACACACAAACCTGCTGAGAATTTTACTGGAATTGGATTGAATCTACATATTAATCTGGGGATACTTGGCATCTCTATAATATCCAATCCTGAATACATCATTAATATTTAGTGAATATTCTTTCCTACTTCTCTCTCCATGTATAGTTTTATACACACACACAATTTTACATAAATTGGGTCATATCATTCACGTTAATTTTATTAAGGTCAACATTATTTTATATTTTGTATCTTTTTTTAAACCTCTCTGATTCCCTGCACACACAGATCACATTCTCCCTATCCTATACCTCTACTATGTTTGCCATATCAAACTGTTTTGAATAGTCCCATAATATTCTTTATGCTCATATGGTCATTTACATACATAAATATATATGTGTCCTTTATGGGGGTCATGATTACACAATGGATCATATTATACATTTGCTTTCCTCACTGAAATCATATCCTGATAATCCCTCCAAGTCAATAAGAAATGGTATCCAAGATAATCTTTTTTAAGAGCTGAACAATATACTATGGAATAAATGCCCGACACTTTAGTCAAGTATTCCTCTACTGAATCATGTGATGTGAACATCTTTGACCTTGAACAGGTATCTTTTCTTACTGTAATTTTGTTTTTAAAGGACTGATTCGCGGGAGTGGGTTACTAGGCTGAAGGGTATGTTTATCTTACATTAAGAAAAATCATTGCTCAATTTCTTTCTAAAAACATATTTCACATTTCCTCTAATTATACATATATAATGAGGATCTTTTCCCCTAACATTTCTATCAGTGGTGGGACTTATCACTCTTTTAAATTTTTACTAGTTTTATAATAGAAATGATATCTCATTGTTGCTTTCATTTGTATTTATCTGACTGCTAGAGAAGTTAAATATCTTCTCACATTTATTGATATTTGAATTTGATCTTCTCTGAAATGTCTCTTCATATCCTTTACCCATTTTCCTGTTTATTGGCTGTCTTATTCATTTGTTAGAAACTTTTGGTACAGTTCAGACAGTAACTTTTTTTTTTTAATACGCACTTGTGGATTTTATTTTATTTATTTTTTTGGCCGTACTGTGGGGCTTGCAGGATCCCAGTTACCCAGCCAGGGATTGAACCCGGGCCCTTGGCAGTGAAAGCACTACGTCCTAACCACTGGACCACCAGGGAAGTCCCTAGACAGTAACATTTTATCAATCATCTTTATTGAAATCTTTTTCCTGTTCCCTTCTCTCCTCTCCCTCAACCATGATCCTTGGGAGAGATATATCTATATAGCTATATCTAGATCCCTTGAATTTTCTTGTAAAAAGTTTGTGGTTTTATTATTATTTTTAAGCCCTTTGTCTAGGCAGAATTTTTAAAATATGATGTGAGGCAGGGGATCTAACTCTATTTTTCTCCTAAGCAGATTATCTGCACCATTGAATAAACAGACCACCCTTTTCCTTTTTTAAAATTTTTAAATTTTATTGAAATATAGTTTATTCATAATGTGTTAATTTCTGTTGTATATATATGCATTCATTTTCATATTCTTTTCCATTATGGTTTATCACAGGATATTGAATATAACTCCCTGTGCTATATAGTAGGACCTTGTTGTTTATCCATACCCCTTTTCACTGGGATCTATTTCTGGGTTTTCCACTCTATCTCTATGTCAATCCCATTCTTTACATGTTGTCATATCTGATAAGAAATCAAGTTATCCTTCCCCAACTATTCTTAAAAGTTCTTCTTGGCCTTTTTCAGACATTTACTTCCTGTATGCATTTTTAGACAATTTAATACAGTAAAAAAAAAATCCAATTGGAATTTCATTACATTTATACAGTAATTTGGGGGAGAACTGAAATTTTTAATTCTCAAATATAATATCTCAAAGATATTAAGTCTTCCCGTTCAAGAAGGTGGCATATTTTCCATTTGTATAAATATCATTTTATTTCTTTCAAAAGTATGTAAACATTTTCATATCAGTTCTATCCTATGCTTGAATTTTACGTTTGTGATGCCTTTAATATCGAGGAGTTAGGCTCAGCCAAGTATCATAGACTGAACTTGCGGACTAAGACAGAAGACCTTGATTAAACCACCGATCTGTAAAAATAAAAGCAAGCACACTGGCCAGTTTATAGGGACAGTATGTCATACTGACTGTGAAGTCAGGTAGATTTGGTTCAACTGTTGCTTACTAAGTGAGCCCCAGTTTCTTCACCTGTGAAGTCGGTGTAATAATACCTACCTCACTGGATTAAGGTAAGAATTAAAGAAGATCGTATGACAGAGAGTTGGCATAGAGTAGGTGGTTAGTAAATGCTTAGGGAAGGATTTTTCTTTCTTTTTCTTAACTGTTTGATAATTTGAAAGAGAAAAAACAATTATCCACACATTGCATATAACTCACTTGGAAAACTACAGTGGCCTTTGGTCTTCTGACCACCCCCAACAGTTGTGCTACCCGCCCCCCCAACCCATCTCCTCCCTCCCAATCTCTCTCCCTCCGCATTTGGAATCTGGGCCTCTCAGGGATCTTAACCAATAACATTTCTCTCAACAGCAGTATCCTGGGCTCAGCGTTCTATGCACATTACTTTGTGTGACATGTTTGCTGTTTTTGACATCTTATTTTGGTCTCTGTTGTTTTTCTTTTGTGGAGGAAACTAAGACCCTAGTAACTACAGTGGTTCTCAACTTTAAAAGACCCTCAACCCCTCTCAAAAAGTCAAGACAATTTTTGAATATAATTATAAGAAAATAGAATCAAAGTAGTTTATAATCAAATAATGTATATTTCTGTATGTAAACTCAGGCATATCTACACCAGAAGACAGTGAGTCTTGCACCTACTCATAGTAAATAAGTTTGTATTTAAGACTAAATGATATTTGACTGAAGGCTACTGGAACTTCTTTCTATTTGACATTTTGAGAAAAATTGCTAAAAAGTATGTTTGGGGTGTGTGTGTGGGTGTGTGTGTGCGTGTGTGCATGCGTGCGCGTGCATATGTGTGTATATATCTATATATGTCTCTATGCCTATACACATACATATATACACACAGATAGATAATTTTGTTCCAGATATGTTATATTGCCATAGTTCAAATATTGTCATGTGTCTAAATGGTAAACAACTCTTAAGATGAACTGGAAAAAACACTCCCGTTTCCTTTGATTTACGTGGTAGCTGCTTTCTTGGGAACACCAGAGTATATTTTAATAAAAAATACTTTGATTTATGTGTGGAACAGAGTTTAGGCTCCAATCACAGCAGGCTGTTCATCGGTACAGACTGGCAGGTTTCTCCAGGCAAACGTGGGCTTGCCTCGCACATGGCCGGATTTCCAGCATCCTAGCCTTATCCCCCCCAAACACGCAGGGGCGTCCCCAACTGTGGCGCCAATCAACAGACCCTCACAAAATACCCAAATGCCCTCTAGGGGTCAGTCCCAGCCCCACTGCCAGCTTCCCCCACCATCTCGGAACCCAGCGGGGGCCTTCCGGGGAGCAGGGCCTCCATGCCAGCTCCGACCCGGGCGTCCCAGCCGGCGAGGACCCGGCGGCCGGGGAGATGATTGGCGTGGCGCGCGTCCAGCTGCCCAGCCAGGATTTCTTCCGACCTCTGCGGCTCCTCTGTTGGCGGAGAGAGCAACAAACTCCCGGCTTACGGAGGAGGTCAGGGGAAAGTGATTTCAATCAGAGGGGGATCACTGAGGTCTCAAGCCAACACAGACAAGTTGTGTAACACCGGCGGCGGGGCGACCGGAGTCATTTATCCTTCTCGGAGCCAGTCAGCCTGGGCTTTGCAGGAAGCCCCTCCGCTGTCCCCGCCCGCCTTCCCACCCGCATCTCCCTTCTCTTTCTGTGGGAAGCAGCAAGAGTGGCCTGCTGCAGAATATCTCATCTGCAGGGTGAGGGAGGAGGCAACCCATCTAAAAGACCCCAGGACCGAAGCCTGCGGAGGAGGCTAGAGGTCTGCCTCTTGCCCCCAGGCAAAGATGCGACCGCTGGTTTTGAGAATTTCAGGGTTGGGAGCAACGAGAGGAAAAACCGGGAGAGGCCGGTGTCGTGTCTGGTGGCCTCCCCACCTCCCGCTTCCTTCCATTAGAATCCTCCCATCCTCAGGCCTCCGCCCCCTTGAAGTCGCCCTGACCTTGCCTCTGGTCATTCAGAGCCCATATTGTTCAAACAGGACACTGTGCACTGTTTCCAATGGTTCTTGAGGTTAGTTTCTCCAGCGGTTTGTTTTAGCCCCTGATTCACTTTAGCCGACTGTATTCTATCTTACTGCTTTCTGAGTTCATGTTCACTTCCAAGGACCAAAAGTAGACCCTGGCAAACCAGATATGTGCAGCAGAAGTGAAGACGGCATGAGGGCTAAGGAAGCAGGGTGGCGTGAGGACCTGATGCTGAAGAAAGGAAGAGGGAGGCCAGGAGAGCTGTCAGCAAATTCTTGAAGACTGTCCGTGGCGCTGGGATAGCAACGCTTCCATGAGGGACTGTTGTGCAGGCTAATGACCTCCGAGGGCAGCTCATCCAGCACAATGTCTGGCACATGACAGGTGTCTGAAGAATGGCAGCTGCAGCACCCATATGTGTATGCGCACACAGCGTTCAGGCCAGTTTCAGAGGTCTGAAGTGGGCCGGTGGGTGGCAATTAGGAGGTTTTGCATCTAAAATTCTTTGACTCTAAAATGTCCTTCACCCCAAACAGAAGAGGTTTGGAACTCTGGCCACCTGGAAGGGAAGAAAAGGGCTCGGCTTGGAAACTAAAATTTATTTTTTTCAAGGAGGATTCTCAGAGGTATAAAACACAGTGTTTGCCCTCCTGTGAAAAAAATGCTACAAACTCCAAATTGTGTGTGTATCCACAACGTGTACATGTGTGTGTATGTGGATGGTGGTGATGTCCCAGATGTCCTAGTCCAGAGGCCCAGGCTCTAGACTGGCCCTGCTGCTAAAATACATAACCTCAGCAGAGGCACTTAACCTCTGTCAAATGAGGCCTCAATATCTTTCCAACTCACCTCACCCGGCTATCGTGAGGATCAAACGAGATAATGGAGGTGGAAATACTTTGAAAGAAAGGAACGTGCTATAGATGTCAGGAAGTATGAGTTCGGGCAGAGCTTCCCTCCGACAGGATGGATGGCTCACAAACTTAACTAACAGTCTCAACACTTATATGACCTCAATGGCTATTCAAGTTTCCACCCACCTGTTTTAATTATTTTAAAATTATACATGCATCACAACCTAAATGGGAAGGAAATCCAAAAATGAGGGGATGTATGTATATGTACGCTGATTCATTTTGCTGTACATTAGAAACTACCATAACATTGTAAAGCAACTATACTTCAATAAAAATTAATTTAAAAAAATAATAAAATTATAGATGCACCACAGAGAACTGTGGGTAGTAGTGATACAGACTATGCCTGGATGTTGTTTTCTTTTACTTAGGATAAACAGTTGACCATGGAGCAGTGGTCTACACTTGACCCTTTAGGGAAATGCCCTTTAGGTTTGGACTCGTGTGTGTGTGTGTGTGTGTGTGTTCAGCATCTCCTTTGCCTCTGAGTACTGACACACCCGTATGTGCCACTCCTCTACATGCCCCTCTGCTCCAAGCCACCAAGCGACACGTCATCCTCAGGCTGGGCTTTCCCACCTCTGCATCTCCTGAAATATCCATGCCTGTCCTACTCCTGGCCTCCCAGCTCTGGAACTACCTCTTGCCTTCCCTCTTCTGCCCACTGTCACTGCTCAAAAAATTACCCATGTCCAATTTAATGGAAACTGTCTTCTTTATAGGGAAATGGCAAAAATTTATACTTCGACAGAAAGGAGGTAACAGTTTAATATCTTACCCTTTCTGTGGTTATGAAAGTTCTGACACAGAAAGAAGGGATTTCAATAGTGGAATTCTGATATGATGAGTGGTAAATGAGAGACTAGTACCCACAAATCACCAAACTCAGGAAAGCCTAAAGCTGGCCCCATAACAATCTGCATGTACTGTGCCCATAAGAACTGAGCTTTGGCTTGTTCTACTGAGGTGCTCCAGCCACACCCCTAACTTCACATTTATATAGCGTGTGCGTGTGTGTGTGTGTGTGTGTGCGTGCACGCATGCGTGCATGCGTTTGTGTGTTGGATACTGGATACACAGGTATACAATAAAGATGGCACTGACAATCCTTCGTGTGTGTGTGTGTGTGTGTGCAAACGCGTGCGTGCATGTGTGTGTTGGATACACAGGTATACAATAAAGATGGCACTGACGATCCTTCGTGTGTGTGTGTGTGTGTGTGTGCGCGCACGCGTGCGTGCATGTGTTTGTGTGTTGGATACACAGGTATACAATAAAGATGGCACTGACAATCCTTTGTGTGTGTGTGTGTATATATATATATATATATACATACATGTAATAATCCATATGTATAATATCTATATCTACATATGCCAAGGCCCAGAGTCACAAAGTTGGTCTGCAGTATGCATATGTTTATAATAACCAGAGTCCAATTGACAATTTCTATCCATAGCTCAGAAGGACAAGTTTCCTATTCAAGAATCATCTTTTCATTTATCCTCCTTCTCCAAAGCCAATAATTAAAAATTCTTCTTATAAACATTAGTAAATTAAAAAGTGTTTGTATTTCGGATACTAGTGTCAGCTCAGCAAAAAGCCACAATGTGTTTGCACCTCTGATGGTTTATGTCACATGCTTTGAAAACAGAGGTATATATAGAAGCACAAATATAATCCATTTCATATTCATCAGATTAAAAAACAATTAACTCTGATTAAAAACAACTGTGATGAGTAGTATAAGTTAGTATCACCATGAGTCGAAAGCTATGCGTTCCCTAGAGCCCAGTAATTCTGCTTATACTCTCATACACGTGTGCAAGGAGTCATATAAGAGTGTTCACTGTGACGCTATTATTGCAGGAAAAAACTGTGCCATTGCAGGTAAAAATAACACTGTTCCACCAACACATAACTCAGTAAACAAATGGGCAAACAAAAACAAACTTGCAGAACAATTTGTTCAGTACTATCATTTGTTCACAGATACACTGATGCTTGTAAAGGTGTTTAAAATAGACTGGAAAGACACACACAGAATTCATGATGGCTTGGTTGTGGGGTGCAGAAAGGGGAATGGCAGGAGAAGAACTGGGGAGAAACAAAAGACACTGTCCATTCTACTCCAAGTATTGTATTTCTTTTCCTTTAAAAAAATGAAACAAATCTGACACAATATTAATAACCATCAATTCTGATGGTGGGTACGCCAGTCTCTGTTATATTATTCTCTGTACTTTTCTGTAATTTTAAAAAATTTTCTGAAAATAAAAAAATAAATAAGCAGATGAACACAGATAAATAATTAACTAGAAGCACATATGCTGTTCACTCATCTACCTATCCAATTACCACACATCCTTTAAGGATTAATCAAATCCTGTATTGCCCATAAACGCCATCCTGCTAACCGACCCACAGAGATTTCTCCTCTGAATTTCCCTAGCACTGTGTGCAGCATGCATGTGGTCCCCAGATTATATTGGGCTTGGCACCTGGTTGTATTTGTCTCATGACATTTTCCGTCATTAGAATCTGTGAGTCTTGTCTCCTGGAGGTATAAACATCTGAAAGGCAGGACCCACGAGGGCCCCTTTTCATGCCTTCTCTGAGCACAGGCAGGGCTCAGAGGCCCCTCTCAGGACCTTCTCAAGTAGAAGGCCACCTTTCAATGCAAGGACTTTCAATTTCAAGGACTCCACTTGAGAATAGCATCCATCAGCTGAGAAAATTCAGAACGATCAAATCAACTAAGAATGTGATAATGCATTTAAATGCACTGGTTTATTTATCAATCACAAAAATCCATCAGCTTGTGAAAAATGCTGTTTTCATGTACAAGCAATTTTCCTTTTCGACTCCTGATAATGCTGGGTAACCCAGTGGATCCCCACCTCTCTTGCAGCCAATCCTCATATCCCTTTGCTGGGTGTTCCATGGCCCCCAGTTGAGCACGCAGCTCCAGTTGGTGCTCCATCTTGCCCCGGGCCACCCTGCCCCATCCCCTTCGTACCTGCTGTGGTTCAGTGTCACAGACTTTCCCAATGACACAGCGCAAACTTGATTTAGGCCCACTTTCTGCTCTGACTTGCTTCTCTGCAAATGTGCACCACCACTCTCCCTTCCCCAAGGCCACATCTCCACCCTCTAAACCCAGCTCAGAGGCTGCCTTCTCCCCCAAACCTTCCCTGTTGCCATCAGCTGGAAGTAATCTCTCCCCCTTCCATGGCTTGCTACATACACAGCTGTTAATGGCCACCAAAAACCATCTACTTCACCCTACAGTTATCCTTTGAGGAGTGAACTCTGTGAAGACAAAGTTGCTGGGAGGGAGTTGCTGCATAAGCAGACAGCCTCAGGTTTTTGGCTCTAGCCCATGCCAACTGTGGCCCATGTAAATCTGCACGCCGGGGAAGAGGCAGAGCCACATTCTTATGACTGCTGCAGGGCAGAAATGCCAAGCTGTCCAGCCCTTTATCACACGGAGAGAATCTTAATCTGGGCCTTCCCACCTCTAAGTGGCCCGACCCACAGCGAAGGGCTTTGGACTAAATTTCCCTGCTGTATCTGATTATACACCCGAGCCCCACCGGCACACCCACACCCTCTTCCGAGGAGGCTGGGAGCTATTTCTTTCCTGCTGAACTCATACCTGTTCCTCCAAACTTTCACAGATGACTAGGGTCCTTAGACAGTGGTTGGCTGACCCTCTCCTTCTCCCATAAACTTGACCTCAGCTGCAGTGGCCAGCAGTGAGCCAGAAGTCCAGAGGCCTGGGCTCTTTCCTCTTTGGTCAAGCCATCAGCAAAATGGGCTGGTGGCACTTCCTCAAGCCCCTTCAGCTCTGAAGTTCCAGAGGTCCCTTTTCACTCTGGATGACAATTTACAAAACAAACAAATAACAACCTGCTCACTGATGCTGACCTTTTGGTCTACAAATTCCAAAATGGTTTTAGGACTACTTCTGCAGGGCTATTGGCAATTTTTAAAATTGGGGTACTGTATTATCTTCTCTATTTAAAAGGGGATGAAGTGGCCTGCGGTGGTGCCACCTCCAGATTTGTTGTCCTCACCCACTCTGAAGCCCCTGGGGTCCCCATGTTACCTCCAGGGCCTCATCCCCGCCCTCCTTTCCTGCTCCGCGCCACTCCCTCCCCATTAGAGAGGCACCTGATCCTGGAAGTTGAATTTTATTTTATTTATTTATTTATTTTTTACATCTTTATTGGAGTATAATTGCTTTACAATGGTGTGTTAGTTTCTGCTTTATAACAAAGTGAAACAGCTATACATATACATATGTTCCCATAT
>NW_021703765.1:25032531-25377566 GCF_005190385.1 Monodon monoceros
TCTTCCCTCTTGCATCTCCCTCCCTCCCACCCTCCCTATCCCACCCTTCTAGGTGGTCACAAAGCATGGAGCTGATCTCCCTGTGCTATGCGGCTGCTTCCCACTAGCTATCTACCTTACGTTTGGTAGTGTATATATGTCCATGCCACTCTCTCGCTTTGTCACAGCTTACCCTTCCCCCTCCCCCATCCTCAAGTCCATTCTCTAGTAGGCCTGTGTCTTTACTCCTGTCTTACCCCTAGGTTCTTCATGACCTTTTTTTTTTTTCTTAGATTCCATATATATGTGTTAGCATATGGTATTTGTCTTTCTCTTTCTGACTTACTTCACTCTGTATGATAGCCTCTAGGTCCATCCACCTCACTACAAATAACTCAATTTCATTTCTTTTTATGGTTGAGTAATATTCCATTGTATATATGTGCCACATCTTCTTTATCCATTCATAAATGGATGATGGACACTTAGGTTGTTTCCATCTCCGGGCTATTGTAAATAGAGCTGCAATGAACATTTTGGTACATGACTCTTTTTGAATTATGGTTTCCTCAGGGTATATGCCCAGTAGTGGGATTGCTGGGTCGTATGGTAGTTCTATTTGTAGTTTTTTAAGGAACCTCCATACTGTTCTCCATAGTGGCTGTATCAATTCACATTCCCACCAGCAGTGCAAGAGTGTTCCCTTTTCTCCACACCCTCTCCAGCATTTATTGTTTCTAGATTTTTTGATGATGGTCATTCTGACTGGTGTGAGATGATATCTCATTGTAGTTTTGATTTGCATTTCTCTAATGATTAATGATGTTGAGCATTCTTTCATGTGTTTGTTGGCAAACTGTATATCTTTTTTGGAGAAATGTCTATTTAGGTCTTCTACCCATTTTGGGATTGGGTTTTTTACTTTTTTGTTATTGAGCTGCATGAGCTGTTTGTAAATTTTAGAGATTAATCCTTTGTCAGTTGCTTCATTTGAAAATATTTTCTCCCATTCTGAGGGTTGTCTTTTGGTCTTGTTTATAGTTTCCTTTGCTGTGCAAAAGCTTTGAAGTTTCATTAGGTCCCATTTGTTTATTTTTGTTTTTATTTCCATTTGTCTAGGAGGTGGGTCAAAAAGGATCTTGCTGTGATTTATGTCATAGAGTGCTCTGCCTATGTTTACCTCTAAGAGTTTGATAGTTTCTGGCCTTACATTTAGGTCTTTAATCCATTCTGAGCTTATTTTTGTGTATGGTGTTAGGGAGTGTTCTAATCTCATAATTTTACATGTAGCTGTCCAGTTTTCCCAGCACCACTTATTGAAGAGGCTGTCCTTTCTCCACTGTACATTCCTGCCTCCTTTATCAAAGATAAGGTGACCATATGTGCGTGGGTTTATCTCTGGGCTTTTTATCCTGTTCCATTGATCTATATTTCTGTTTTTGTGCCAGTACCATACTGTCTTGATTACTGTAGCTTTGTAGTATAGTCTGAAGTCAGGGAGCCTGATTCCTCCAGCTCCGTTTTTCGTTCTCAAGATTGCTTTGGCTATTCGGGGTCTTTTGTGTTTCCATCCAAATTGTGAAATTTTTTGTTCTAGTTCTGTGAAAACTGCCAGTGGTAGTTTGATAGGGATTGCATTGAATCTGTAGATTGCTTTGGGTAGTAGAGTCATTTTCACAATGTTGATTCTTCCAATCCAAGAACATGGTATATCTCTCCATCTATTTGTATCATCTTTAATTTCTTTCATCAGTGTCTTATAATTTTCTGCATACAGGTCTTTTGTCTCCTTAGGTAGGTTTATTCCAAGATATTTTATTCTTTTTGTTGCAATGGTAAATGGGAGTGTTTTCTTGATTTCACTTTCAGATTTTTCATCATTAGTATATAGGAATGCCAGAGATTTCTGTGCATTAATTTTGTATCCTGCTACTTTACCAAATTCATTGATTAGCTCTAGTAATTTTCTGGTAACATCTTTAGGATTCTCTATGTATAATATCATGTCATCTGCAAACAGTGATAGATTTACTTCTTTTCTGATTTGGATTCCTTTTATTTCCTTTTCTTCTCTGATTGCTGTGGCTAAAACTTCCAAAACTATGTTGAATAAGAGTGGTGAGAGTGGGCAACCCTGTCTTGTTCCTGATCTTAGTGGAAATGCTTTCAGTTTTTCACCATTGAGGGCAATGTTGGCTGTGGGTTTGTCATATATGGCCTTTATTATGTTGAGGAAAGTTCCCTCTACGTCTGCTTTCTGGAGGGTTTTTATCATAAATGGGTGTTGAATTTTGTCAAAAACTTTCTCTGCATCTATTGAGATGAACATATGGTTTTTCTCGTTCAATTTGTTAATATGGTGTATCACATTGATTGATTTGCATATATTGAAGAATCCTTGCATTCCTGGAATAAACCCCACTTAATCATGGTGTATGATCCTTTTAATGTGCTGTTGGATTCTGTTTGCTAGTATTTTGTTGAGGATTTTTGCATCTATGTTCATCAGTGATATTGGCCTGTAGTTTTCTTTCTTTGTGACATCCTTGTCTGGTTTTGGTATCAGGGTGATGGGGGCCTCGTAGAATGAGTTTGGGAGTGTTCCTCCCTCTGCTGTATTTTGGAAGAGTTTGAGAAGGAGAGGTGTTAGCGCTTCTCTAAATGTTTGATAGAATTCGCCTGTGAAGCCTTCTGGTCCTGGGCTTTTGTTTGTTGGACGATTTTTAATCACAGTTTCAATTTCAGTGCTTGTGATTGGTCTGTTCATATTTTCTATTTCTTCCTGATTCAGTCTTGGCAAGGTGAATTTTAATCTGACCTGGGAGCAGCAGCGATCCCAGGTCTATGACATGGCAAACAACTTCTTCCCACCCGGCTCTCCACCCAACAGGACAGGCTAGATGGGGCTCTGCGCTGCGGGAAGTCGGCCACGCCAAGGACGCTCACCTGCAGGATTTCTGGGCCGGGGCTGTGGTGGGGGTGGGCGCCCTGGAGGCGTCGCAGCTCCGCGAAGCCGTCGAGAACATTAAGCCTTTGCACTTCCATCCCTCCGCCCCCCCCCCCAGCCACGATATTGCTGATCAAAAAAGGGAGGCAAACAAAGGCGGGTGAATGGGAATCAAATTGAGTTGGGGCAGCGGACAGATGGGGCCTGCCAGGCTCCCACAACTCACCCTATTCATTAAAAAAGAAATAAAATAAAATAATCCACCTCCTCCCCGCGGCTTTGCCAGAGGTGGGAGGGATGGGATGGGATGGGGGTGGGGCGCGGGGCCAGATGTTTTCCAAACCACAGGATCCCAGCCGGCCAGCTTGCTAACCCTCGTCCCCCAGGTTAATTGTCTCGCTCGTGCTTGGGACTTACGTTCTGTATATCAGGCTTTCCTAGAGCGGGGCGTTTCTGTACAGAAAGACTGAGGCACCGGAAAGGGAGGAGTGGCGTTGCAATGCAGGAAAGCTACCCAGCTGCTAGGATGTCTGCCTCGCGTTTGCCGGGAGAGAGGAAGGCATGGGGAGTCTAGTTTGTCCCCTGCGTGCCTGAAATTATTTCCTGCCAAAGCCTCCTTCCTGGGGAAGTGCATGGTCAGTATTAAATCAAAAATGGAGGATGCCTGATAGGAATTCCTCCCTGCCTGTGCCCACGTGCAAGAGCCCACATGCAAGGTAAATTAGATGTCCAGAGCTTTCCAGTTACAGAGAACGTTCCTGTTCCCTCCGTGTCCTCATTTTATGCCAGCAGCAAGCATGTAAGTTGCATAAGGCTTGGCCAGCAGTCCCAGTTTACAGATGAAATTTGACTTCTTGAGTCGTATGTTACTTGATTACAGACTCCTGGTAAAGCACTGTCTAGCACACGTGAAAATGCACTCAGGTTTGTATCACACACATGAACACACGTGCCAACATTTACTCATGCCTCTGCATGCGTACTGCTAGGCACTGGGCTATATATACAGCCACGTGTGAGCAGGCCGAGAGCACCCTTCCCATCTGTGAGCATCTTACTGCTCTCACATACCTCTACCTACGTCCCGCTTCTTGCACCCATGTCCACATGTGCACACACAGATGTCCGTCCCAGGCAGGCATTGACCTTTGCATTGGACCTATGTTCCATCCTTCAAAGGGCCAAACCAAATAAACCCATAGATACCATCTTAATCCCCATAATATTTCTCAGAATCGGATTACAAATTTGTTCTTTGAACGTTGTCTGCCAGGCGGGAGAAAGCTACCCCATTAATGGGGAGGAGGGATCAAGAGAGCAGCCTGAGAAATCAGGTGTCAAGCTGACCTTTTGGAGAGAGCCAAGTACTCATTCTTACTATTGATTCCTTTCAAGGAAGACAGAAAGCACTTTATTTCCCAGCTGTTGAGCTGAGGGCCAGGCCAGCAACATGGAGAAACAAAGACAACAGTCTTCTACACCATTGGAATACAAGCACAGAGAGCCCTACAGATCTCTGTCTTTCAAATATTTGTCACAGGCCTTGCAATTCCACCACTAGAGATTTATTAGAGGGTAAGCATTGCCCTTCACAATCTTTAGAAATCAAAATTCTTGCTTCAATCTACCCAGGAAATACATTAGATCTCTTGTAGAGTAGTTCTCAACCCGAGTTACTAAATGTTTTTTAAGTAGAGATTTCCAAACTATACTCCCAGACATCATGATCATCATTCATGCATTCATTCATTCAATAAGCACCCATTTTCCATTTATATTCTAGTAATGAAGATACAGACAATAAGTGAACAGATAATGAGCACAAAAATGTCAAAGAATGATAGGTAATATGCAGAGACGTAGGATGATACAAAAGATAATTTCATTTTGATGGCCGGGAAGGCATCTCAGAACGTGACACTAAAGCAGAAGCCCACTATGTGAAGGTCTAGGAGAAGAATGTCACAAGCAGGGGAATGGCCAGTACAAAGGCTCAAAAGTCAGAAACGGCTCAGCCCAAGGTAAAGACAAGGTCAAAGATGGAGACAGGGGCCAGATCAGGTGGCCCACTGAAACCCAGGCTAAGGAGTGTGGATTTTATCCTAAGAGCTAAGGAATACCATGTTGGGGTGTTGTTTAGCAGAGAAGTGACTTGATTTGATTTGTAGTTGTGGGGAGAGTGGATTGGAGGGGCCACAAGAGGAAGCAGGAAGCCTAGTAGGGAGAGTATCACAAGGGCCCACGGGAGAAGCGATAGTGGAGTGGACTTGGGGGGCAGAGGCAGAGGTGGAGTGAAGTAGACTGATACCAGATGAGCTCTGAGTCATCTCAAAGCTGAGACACCTTGCTGATTGTTTGGATGTGGAGTGAGGGAGAGAGGGGAATCAAGGGCGACTTCTAAGTCTTTGGCATGAACCATGGAGTGGCCAGTAATGTTGTTTGTTGAAATAAGGAGAACTGGTGGAGGAGGTCAAGGGCTCTCCTTCGGCCGTGTGATGTTCATGATGACTATCAGGTATTCATCTGGAGGGAAGGAGTGAACACCCAGATGCAAGAGTCCGGAGTGATTTCTCTCGCTGGAGATACAGCTTCAGCAGCCATTGATATGAAGTCAATGGGATGGAAAGCTACGGGACTGGGTGAGACTCTGAGAAAGTGTATATGAAGAAGAAAGCCAAGGACTGGGTCCTGAGGCACCTCCACCTTTGGAGTCAATGCAAAGAGGAGGAGGAATCAGCATAAATAGACTGTCCAGTGAGACAGCAGGAAAACCTGGAGAGTGTGATATTTGAGAAGCCAAGGGGTAAATGTGCTTCAAGAAGGAAGGAGTGATCAACTATATCACATGCCACTGAGAAGTCAGGGACTGTGAGAACAGAGGCATGGCTTTGGGGTTTGGCAACAGGAAAGTAACAATAATGGGTGACTCTGGCAAGATTAGTCTTAGTGGTGTGGTGGGGATGGGAGCCCAGCCGAGGCTGAGAAGGAAATATGAAGTTCTCCAATGAAGGCAGTGTAGTAGCTACAGCAAAATGGGGTCAAGAGAGAGTTTGGGGTCCTTCACTTCAAGAAAAGAAGCAAAGACAAGCCCTCAAGTTGGAAACCCCTGTAACTGTAGAGCTGTGAGATATTGTCTGTTTGACCCACTCATTTCAAGAGTGGGAAATTGAGGTCCAGAGATGCACAGTCACTACTCAAGGGCACAGACTGGCCTGCAGCCAGGACAAGACCTGAAATGGACCTTGTAGGGGGTAGGACAGGCTCATGAGAGTCTCAGATAAGCCAGCAGGGCAGCCTGCTCCCTATTCTGAATTGGTGCCCCGGTCCCGCCTTCCTGCTCTTGGTACCCCTGCCCCTTTCTCAAGGGCCTTTGGTGGGTTCCCGAAAGGGCCTGAGAGGGTAGGCTCCTGGTGTTAACACTTTGGTGTTCTAGCCCACATGCTTGCACCTCCCTTCCTGGGGGCCCTCCAGGGGGCTACAATCAATGACTGACAATCTAGGACCAGATAGACTGACTCCAACTGACTCCAGTGGCTCTCACTCCCTTCCATCTTACCTGGGCTGTATGTGCTGACATGGCGTGTGGAGTCCACTGGCCCTGAACCATGAATGACCACATGGCCAGAGCCCTGGACAGTGCTGAGGAGATCTGCATTCTAGTTCTGGCTTTGTTGGTACTTCACCACATGGCCTAAGGTCAGTCACTACCCCCCTCACCCCAGCCTCAGTTTCCCTTCTGTGTAAATAGTGGAGACCAGACCAGTTGTTTCCCCAGGTCCCTTCTGGAGGGGTGGTTTTAGAATGGATGCGCATCCTCCTGCAAGTTCCTAAGGAAGGAATGCCCCCAGCACAGCCCTCAAACCCAGCTGACATGAGCCTGTGTCTCCAAATGGACCAGCTCCTCCATGTGGATCTGACTGCCCACAGGAAATCCTCCCATTGCACTCCTGGTTGGTTCTCCCAGGATATTTAGGTTCTCATCTTATCCCTTGGGAGCCTGTTTATCTTTTTCCAGGCCTCCCTATCTTTCTAATCGAAGTTACTACCTTGCCCAGGGGTTTGCTTCCTATTACTTATGTTCCCTGGTTACCAAAAAGACCCTTGCCTTCTCTCCAGGCCTCTTGACATCGCGGGCCAATGGTTTGGAGACTGAGACTCAGGTTGATACAGTTATTTAATTTCTCAAACATATTCTATGAACCCAGTAGGCAGGCTCTCCTACTCTGTCAGGACCTGCAGTGGTTGTTCTTTTACTTGTTTTTGTTTCAACTTCCTTTAGAGGGGAGGGCAAAGGTCTTTTCCATTTCTCCTCCTAGAGAAAACTGAATAATATAATCAGTTTGGCTGGTGCTGGGCTGATCCAGAGTGTTAAAGCAGGTATTTGTGGCTGATATGATGGGGTAACAAAGTGCTTGTGAAAGCCGGTAGAGAATGAATCCACGTCCATGTTCATCAGTCTCTCCTAATCTTTGTAAATGCCTGTGTGCCCCACTCCTATGCCCCTGCTGGACAGCATGGAGCCCTGAGAATGGCAGCAAGTGGGCATTGGGGATGTCTGAGGTGTCTGGCCAGGGGGCTGCTTCCCATTTAAAGAGAGAGGCCCAGTCAAACCACAGGTACAGTAAGCAAATCGCCTTAGAGGAGAGATTTTAAGGGTTAGGAGGGGACTCCCTGCTCCACCAAATGCCTCCCCATCTGTTCCCTGATAAATTCTACAAAGCAGGGCCTCTCATTCAATGTGCTACCTTGGGTGACACAATGCTTTGGACCTGAGTGCTTTGCAAGAGTCTGTAAAATTATTTTTGCACCTGGAAAAAAAAATGGCTCTAAAATTAAAAAAACAAAAACAAAAACTGGAAAATCAAAATTAATTAAATTTTAATCGAATATTTTCAAAGTGTATAATTTTGTCAACCATGTAACCACAACTCAACTCAGATAGTTAAAAATAAATGAGATTTCTTGTATTCATGTATAAATGAGTACATTTGTGATGTTAGCTATGATGTGAGATAAAGTCATCTCAACTAAGAAAGCACTAAGAATGGCCCTGTGCCATGGAGGAGAGCACAGTGGCTTCAGCTGAAACCCCCAACAGTGTCAGCTCACATCCAGGACCTCCGATCACTGGAGACATGCCCAAAAGGCAGATCAAGGAGCATCATGCAGCCCCTTAGGATTGGTTAGGGGAGAAGGATGCACCAGAGTTAAATTGACCTACTTTATAATTTTCATCATTTAACAGACATATCCTCCAAGTCTATGTCACTGTATTGACACTTCGGGGAATAGGCTTTTCACTTAAAAACTTTATAATCAGGGAAAGAAAATGTATATCCAAATATTTGTAATAGAGGCACAATTAGTGAAGTGTGTCTGTGAAGGGCACAAATACAAGGGGAAGTTTGCTTTAGGCTGGAGATTAGGGGGTAAGCCGAAGCTAGTCTAAACCCCCAAATCCAGGATAGGTGACTAATGGCAGCCTGGATGACACCCACCCCATTACCTCCCTGCTCTTCCCAGGATGTCTCATGGCTGGAAAACTCTGGAACCGATGCTGGCTCTTCTTCAGTCTTATGGGCTGTCAGGTATTTACATACACTTTGCCCCCTGATCTCCTTTAGTTTCTTTCCCAAGTCTTTTATTTTTTAATTTTTTTGGTTTTAATTGAGATACTAATTCACATATCACAAAATTCACCCTTTTAAAGTGTAGAGTTCATTGGTTTTTAGCATATTCACAAAGTTGTGCAACTATCACCACTGTCTCACACCAGAACATTTTCATAACTTATATGTTGTTCTCATAATTTTTTTTGTAGATTCTTTAGGATAGTCTATATACAAGATAATGTCATCTGTAAATGACATAGTTTTCATTCTTCCTTTCCAATCTGATGACTTGCATTTGTTTTTCTTGCCTAATTGAGCTAGCTAGACTCTCCAGTACAGTGTCAAATGGAAATGGTAAGAATGGACATTTTCATCTTCTTCCTTATCTTGGAGGGAAAGCTTTCAGTCTCTCACCATTAAGTGTGATCTTAGCTGTGAGGCTTTTTGTAAATGCCCTTTATCAGGCTGAGGAAGTTCCCTTCTACCCTTCTAGTCCTAGTTTGTTGAGATCTTTTTGTTTTTTGGGTTTTTTTTTCATGAAAGGTGTTAGATTTTGTCAAATGTATCTTCTGAATATCTCTATTGAGATAATCATGTATTTTTCTCCTTTATTCCATCAATATGGTATATTACACTGATTGATTTCTGTATGTCATACCGACCTTGCATTCCTGGGATAAATTCCACTTCTAAGTCTTTTATTTTCTAAGTTAAACACATATGGCTCCTTTACCATTTGTCACCTTATGTGATTGCTGGAATCAGGCCAGGTGAAAAGCAGAGATCCATTAAAAACCCAAAGACAGGGCTTCCCTGGTGGCACAGTGGTTGAGAGTCCGCCTGCCGATGCAGGGGACACGGGTTCGTGCCCCGGTCCTGGAAGATCCCACATGCCGCGGAGCAGCTGGGCCCGTGAGCCATGGCCGCTGAGCCTGCGCGTCTGGAGCCTGTGCTCCACAACAGGAGAGGCCACAGCAGTGAGAGGCCCGTGTACCACAAAACAAACCAAACAAAACAAACAGACAAACAAAAATCCAAAGACAGGTAAAGCCAGTGGGAGAGCAGCCTCCTGGGTTGCGGAATTTCAGAATTTGCAAAGAATTTTCATATTATTTGCTTCTTGTCAATGGCTATTTGGCATAGATGTATTATATTTATTTAGACAAAGGCACCCTTGCTCATGGATTACTCTCTCCCTAGCTGACACCAATAATGAATATAGGTATATGTTTTCTTTTTTTAAGTTATGTCAGAAATTTTGAGAAATGGAGAAAAGAGAAGAATCACCCATAATCTTATTATTTTATCAGAACTATGGATAGTTTTTTGGAGGTAGAGGCCAGGCTAGTTGAGGTATCGTATACATACAGAAAAAAAATCACCTTTGGGGAATTAGTTCCATGAATTTGGACAAATGCATACAGTCCTGTAACTAACACTGTACGTAATCAGTCCCCTCACTCTACACGAAGCCTCTGGCGACCACTGAACTGTTTTCTGTCCCTATAGTTCTGCATTTTCCAGAATATCATAGAAGTAGACTCATATGATATATAGCCTTTTATGGATGTTTTTTCATTTAGCGTAATGCTTTTGTGATTCATCTATATTGAGTCTATCAGTAGTTTGCTCCTTTTTCTTGCTGAGTAGTGGTCCATTGTATGGATGTACCACTCTTTGTTTATCCATGTACCACTTTAGTAACATTTGAGTTAACTTTTTAGCACTCATGAATAAAGCTGCTATTTGCATTCAGATACAGGCTTTTGGTAGGTGTATGTTTTCATTTGTCTCGGGTAAATAGTAAGGAGTGAGATTCCTAGGTCATATGGTAAGTACATGTTTAACTTGATAAGAAACTGCCCCACTGTTTTCTAAAGAGGCTGTACCATTTCCTAGCTCCACCCACCTACCAGCAATATATGAGTTCTAGTCGCTTCACAGACTTGCTATTACTTGGTATAGTCAGTTGTTTTTGTTTGCTTGTTTGTTTTGTTTAATCTTATCCATTCTAGTAGGTATATAGTGATTTTTTTTAATGTACTTCTGTCCTTTTTTATATGTGCATGTTCTCCACATATTGGAAATCATAGTTTACATTCAATTGTGTATACTACTTTTTCATCTAATAGTAAAGAGAGTCTTCGCCCACTTGTCCATCATTTTAAGACTGACTAATATTCCACTGAACGCACCTCTTGCTGGCGTTGGGTTGTTTTGAATTTTTGTTGTTATAAGCCACGCTCTGATGAAGACTTTTACACATTAGCTTTTTCATTTTTGGATTAACCCTTCAGGTCAGAGTCCCAGTAGAAGAGAAACACTGTTGTCAATATTACATATTTTCATTTTTTTAAAATTCATTTATTGTAATAGACAAAACGATTCTTTTAAAAATTCACATTTGGCTGCTAGTGAAGCTGAACATTTTTCTATGTTTTTTTTACTAGTTGTATTTTCTGCTCTATGGATTATGCTTATATTCTTAGCTTATTACTGGGACTTGTTTTCTTATCAATTATTATGATTATTTGAAATAATAAAGATATCAACCCTTTGTCATGGTAGCTATAAATATTTCCAATCTCTTGTTTGCCTCTTTTTTTCAACATACAGAAATGTTTTGTTCCTCTATGTAGTCAAATCTGTCACTCTTTTCCTCTGAGGGTTTTTATATTGCTTCTAAGCTTAGAAAAATCATTTTCATCCTTCTCTCCTGAGGCTTGATAAATGGTCAATTTAATTTTCTTCTAGATTTTCTCCAGCTTTTAAAAATAATTATCTCTGTAGCATATAGAATTTTTATTGACATATAATAGGATATAAAACCCTAAAAAAGATGTTTTTCAACATGATATCTTAATTTAAGTAAAATAGTCTATGAAGTCACTAAAGGATTGAACCTAAATTCATCTTAATGTGATGACATGTTGCTTCTGTGCTCTGTTTTCCCCATCCTAGTTATCAAGTGTATATAATAATCAGCAAACAATGGCTAAACCCCAAATGTTGACACAATGGAGGGCTGTGCAGGCCCCATGGCAGGCTGATGGGGTGCTTATACACCGGGGGGCTAAACAGGTCCTCATTCAGAATCAGAGGTGGGTCGCACGCTGCGTCCCCCCTCCCTGGGTCTCTGCTCCATTTGCCCACATTACCACAGCCCCCATCCTACCCACCTCCTAATTTGGGCAATTACAGGCCTGCATCAACTTCTTCTCAGGGAGCAGGGTGTTGCCCCCTCTTCACCCAGCTGGAACTCACTTTTGGAACCCTGGTGTCCAGGATTCCCCATCTGTTAGAGCAACTCACAGAGCCGGCAGGGGCAGCCTCCCTGGCCTGTATGACTCCACGGTGCCCCTTTTCCCAATCCATTTTTCTGAAGATGTCAGAAGAACATAACACTCCTCCCTCATTCATCCAGCAGAGGTAACCCTCTCCTAATACCATAAAATTTCATAATTGACTATGTCCTTCCTCTACTCTTTGTCAAGATATTGGTAAATGGACCAAATTCTCTAAAATGGGAAAAGCCCATTCCTCAGGCAGAGGTCACCTGGATGAGGAGGGACCTGGCTGTTGCCTCATTTTGAACCAATAGAAGAAATCGTTTCATCTTTCACCGTTATGCTGGGGCTGAGCCATTCAGCAGAAAATCCACTCCGAAGCCCCGGAGAGCGTGGGAGCTGAAGCCCCGCCCACTCAGACCCCAATCATTATCACCAGGCGCAGGGCCTCTGATCCACGGCTGATGCCCACACTCCGCCGGGAAGGGGGCGGGGAGTGGGCCATGGTGGCAAGGGGTGGGACGGGGCCAGGTCCCTCCCTCTAAATGAGGCGGGTTCTCCTCAGGGTCCGTCAGAACACTGGGCGTTTAGTTAAAAGCTCTCTCCAAAAGAAAGAGCATTAAGGCGGAGAGCTTGAAGTGGATCCCGAGTAATTAAGTGTATAAATTAATTCTTCCCCTAAGAAATGTTCCTCTCCTATTATTAGATTTGGCTCTCAGAGGAGCTACATCCAAGTAGTGGGTTTCCAGTTGTATGTGTGCGTGTGTGTGTCCTTATGCGAACACACATTCTGGGCTTTGCTGCCTGAAGCCTACAATTAAAATAAGTGACACGAATGTGTCTTTAAACGAGAGATCTGTGGAAAACTAACGGATTTTCTGTCAGGGGAAGAAAAAAAATGAAATATGGCTGCTTCAGTCCACTGAATGGACGAATAGGAAAGTACTTGTCCATCCAAGTACCCAAAGGGATAAAACCCAATGATAGCCTTCTCAACTGCTTAGCACATAATGCATGGGCTGTTTTGATGCTAGTAATGTGTTTTTTAGTTCTTCCTATCTAGAAGGAATGAATCAAATATGAGGAGAGCTGGAACATGATTTTCAACCCATTGCTTTTGATTAAGTGCCTGAACAGACAGGTCCTGGGACTTGCAGTAATACTAATGGGGCATAAAGTGCTATAAAAAAGGATGGGGCCCTACTTTTGTCCAAATGCCATTATCCTGGAATCAGAGACCCTGATGTAACATGTCCACGGTTAACCTTTTTTTTCTGACAGGAAATTTTCTACATCCACTCACACCATCAATTATGCTGCATTTGGCCAGAGTGATTGCTTGATTTCAAATGAAAGAGACACACGTGCCAGGCTCCCAAATACCAAACACTGCAGAGTGGTAGGCTGGGAGGAAGATGGCCATTAGGGTTTGGACAAAATGGTTCTTTTGTTTTAAGCAAGGTTTGCCCATTTGCTTGCTCATTTGCTTGTTTTGGAAAAAGGAGAGATCAAGTGACTGAAAACAGGATTTATTATTATATTGATCCAAAAAATAGTTAACTGATTGAGACTTGGGCTACCCAAGAGGAGCCAACAGCTAACAGTTAGCTGGTGAATATGACTGGGAGACAGAACCACGATTGCTGGGACCTGGTATAACAGGAGAAGAGCAAAGAGATTCCCTTTCAGCTGACCTTCCCAGCAGAAGGCGAATTTGGTCACCGTCCCCAGGGAATCAGGCTCCTGGCTCTTTTGCCTCAGCTCTGCCCCAAGTGCACTTCTCCTGCAGAGCTCCCCTAGCTGCCTCTGTGCCACTCCAAACTTTGCGATACAACTTTTTCTTGCAATCAGCAAGTTGCAGATTGTCCAACTGTTCTGTCATTTATTGTCAACGGCTGCAAAGGGAAGAAAAAAAAAAATGAAAAAGAAAAGGAAAAGAAAAAATTCCACAACGCTATAACCTAGTCCTGAGTGTAAATCAAACATTCCCTGTCATGTTGATAGCTTGTGTTAGTCTAATGTATTTTATATTACTCAAAAGCTTTGAAACCCTGCAGCTTTCTTCATACAGGCCATTATGCGGTTATCATTAAATTGTCTTGCAAAGAACATTATCGGTAATTATAGCAGACACTAAAATCAAATGATCAGAGTGGGACCTTTAACACCAAGAGGAACCATTAGAAGTTAATCAAATAAAAGGATGAGAATAATTATGTTAGGATTAAGCAGTAATATGCCAGAAGTTATATACTTTCCTGACTATATATCTTTAGTCCCAGCTTCCTGAATTTCCTTTTCGTTGATGTGTTTTTATATAATACTTTGGCACAGAATGTAAACGACAATATTTTTGTCGTGGCACAATCAGGCTCGAAGGTTCATGGGCAGCTCATATCTAAATGCCATCTGAGGCGCGGAGGTAATGATGATGATAAAAATAATAATAATAAAAAAATGTGCAAAGCTGGAAAAAAAAATCCATCGGTCAATGAAGCGTGGCGAAATGCTAAAAATGGTTGCAACAGGCACAGGTGCAAGGAAAGTCGTTATTGGCTGGTGGCTCTGTCTTGGAGCTGAGGATTTCTCCTGCAGGCCTCGCTGGAAACCAGCATACTAGGAAGGCTCAGCCGGCTTGTTTGTGCCTGAGAGAAGAAAAAGCCAGCATCTTGTAGGCTATCCAGTTGCCTGCTGGAGCCGATACATAGGGCTCATGGTGGGGCAGAGACGATCATGGTGCAGGCAGGAAGGGGGGCCTTGTTCCCTGAGGCAGAGTGCTGCCAGTGGAGGTACCAGGCTCACAGGGTCACTCCTGGCCCCCTCCCCTTCCACACACACACACACACACACACACACACACACACACCCCTCTGGCACCTCACAGATGCCCGTCTCTACAATGTGATGGCTGGCAGTAACACATGGCCTAGAGGGCTGAGGGCTGTGGCTCCAGCTGGGAAAAGGGTGAATTCCCCAAGGCATGGCCCATCATAGCTTCCAGATTAAACCTGAGCCATGGGACAAACAATGCCATTGTCAATAGCTAGGAGGACTGAGACATTCTCTATAGCATGACCTTTTAAAAAATTATAATCTCCCATCCACTTTCCTCCTCTTCCCTTACAAATAAAGATCAATTCATAATAACAGTTTTGCATTTGTGTCTGTCTTTGTCCTGGGCACCAGGATACAGTGATGGATAAGATCACACAGTTTTCTGCTTAAAATGTTGCTATTATGACATGCAAATACAGACAGCAAAGTACAATTGACCCTTGAACAACACGGGTTTGAAATGTCCACGTCTGCTTATACGCAGATTTTTTTCAACAAGTACATGCAGTGAAACACCTTCCAGCGTTGGTTGAATCCATGGATGCAGAACTGGAGATATGGAGGGACAACTTCAGGACATGAACATCCTCAGATTTTGGTATCTGCGGTGGGTCCTGGAACCAATCCCCTGCATCACCCTGCAGATACTGTAATTTAAATGGTAAAACCCAGTCTAACCTTTCCATATTTTTCACAGTTTTCCATTTTTGGAGGTTTTGTGATACCTTAAAATGAGGGCATCCCTCCATTTCACAGAGGTCAAAACTGAGGCACATTGGAGATGATGTTAGTGTTGGAGGTAGAGATCAGAGCAGGCTCCTCTGAGTATCCAGATGGGCTCCTCTGTGACTCTCATAGTGGTTTCACCGAGGGGCATCAGTTCCCACTGTTCTCTTTCCCTGGATTCACATTGTGTAGCACACATACCTCATAGGGCCACTGTAAGGAGGGAATGAGGTCAAGGGCATGGAAGGGCTTAAAAGTGAGATTAGAGAGCACAATTGGGGCTGCTTTTCCCCTGGCTGTGTTGTAAAGTCTTGTTTCCATTGGGGGAGGGGTTTAGGAAGAGTGCTTTGGGGAAGGAAGTCAAGGCACACTCCTAAGTGATAGAGCAAAAGGGTGAAACTTGGGAGTGGCCAGGATACCCTGAACAGAAAGCATTTAGTCTCAAATCTGTCAATTATCTGCTTGACCAATGAGCTGTAAACAAGAGGCCTCTCAGACCAGGAACAGAAACTTGGCAGAGATTTTGAAAGAGGAAGAGACAGCAATCAGTTAGAGCTGGTGAAGAGCCCCAGTCATATAGACAGACCTGGGGAAGATGGCACCTCCATCAAGGCTACAAAGTCCTTAGTGAGACCAGGTCCATAAACCAACTGAAGATCACAAGCCCAAGAAGCTAAGCCTCATCTATAGGTAGAACTAATCCTGACAACAAGCTTGTTAAGATACTTTAAAAACAAATCAAATTAAACACACACACACACACACACAACTAAATTGTCTAAGGTTGGGGGTGCTGTGTATCTTTTTCAGGGCTCATATTTCTGAGTCCAGGGGAAGAGTCTTGGGGGACTGGATATCCTTCCTTATCAGGGGGCGGGCCTGGGAACTCATATCCAAATACTAAATTAGACAGCAGGGTCCATCCAGAAGACACCGAGAATCTCCCAGCCCCAGCAGCTATTCCAGCCCAATTCACCACTAACCTTAGTCTGAGCATCCCATCCACTCAGAAGTGAGAGGGCAGAACTACAAGGCAAAAACCAGAGACTTCACCAGCCCAGGGAAAGAACAAAACAAGAGGCCAAGGGAAAGGCTGGCCCGGGCCCACTGAGCAGCTCGAGACAGATGAGGGACACCTTCAGCTAGGATATGTTGTCTGAATATTGCTGCTTTCTGTTTATTTTGTTTTTATTTTAAATTCTTTTTTGTTGTTTAGTTTTCACAAGGCCTGGCAATTACATTCCCATTTCTGTACTTGTTAAGGAGGATACAAGTATGGTGACTGAGGAATTGCAGCCAGTTTTGGAAAGAAAAGGAACCCCAGAGAGAAAGTTAGGTGAAGCCCACAGCAGAGTAGAGTTTGGGGACAAATAAGCCAGATTCCTGGAACCTACAAGACAAAAGAAATTCCAGCCTAAGGAATGGGTTTTGCATAGAGGTGCCTTGGAACTTAGCTGGGAAAAACCAATATTTTCCCTTTCCTTGTTTTTATTGAGTTCCTGTAACTGAGATCAGAGGAGGGGAGGTAAAGATCAACCTTAGTATCTTACAAAGCTCAACAAATATTTGCAGGTTTATTGACTTGGGCATGCCGATGAGATGTTGGGGAGAAAATCTCAGCTTACATATAGCCATTTAGAACCTCCCCTTCTGCATGGGAGACCGGATGAACATAGTTGGTGTCTTTTCTAGAGACCCATGCAATACCTTTACAGTATTTGACAAAAAATGGTTTTTTCCATTAGTTAATCTGAGAATCACAGCTGTGGGTAGGAGCAGTGGCATTTTTTTATCCCATTTTACAGATGAAGACACTATATTCAGTGAGGTGGGGGTCTAATTTGTGATAAAACATGGACGGAATTCAGCCCTCTGGCCTGCCTCTGACCACCGTATCCCTGTTTTAGTGTACCTACTCCTGTATGTGGTAGGGGCCAGGCCCCTCCTCCAAATGGGGACTAACTTTGGGCCATGTTATGGGTTTGGGGAGTCTCATCATATACAAAGCAGCCTCAAGCCACCACTTGGTCATGAATTCATAGATTTAGATAATGTGTGTTGGTAACTAAAGACAGAAGGAAAATAGTAGACATTCGACATTCCACATGATCTCTCTGGCTGTTTCCCAGGGTTAACAGTGAGGTCCCTTGTAAGTCTGGTTACACAGTGAATGTCGCCCCTCCTTGTGCTCTTTTCAAGGCCACAGCCCAGAACGAGGCACAGAATAACTGCCCTGTCATTCAGCGGGCTTCGAGGCAGGCAAGTTCTCTGCAACGTGGTCAAGGAGTGTCATCCATGATGATGCGGAAGGAGACACAAAGTACCCTTTTGCACACACCCCCCTCCTTCTATTGAGCTCTTAAATTAGCTCTGCAAACCCAGGTGTCATCTGTCCCGCTGGAACAACCCAGACAAGCCATTAAAAATGCCAAGAAGAAATGAATGCCTAAATCACCCTGTCTCTCCGAAGGTAGAGTCTTACCTAATCACACGTCAAATCATATTTTTTTCTTCCCCAGATGGATGTCCTCTTTCAAAGTCTGATGGTCACAGAGACAAAGGTACCGCTTCAGCCTTAAGTAACTATTGAAGTTTTACCCCAATAGATTATTTGCTAGAAGTAACTAACATAAAAAATGCCCTGTCAGACAACAGCTTGGCTTTCTTTCATTTTTTTAAAGGGTAATATTTGGTTTCATCTTGCAACTCCTTGGGAAAATTTAGCACTGAGTCAGAAAGGTTGGCCAACAAGTAGCACTTCATAAATTGCCGGGTCCCTAATCAATACATATTGTCATCCACTCCAGTCCTTTGGGCAGATTTCTCTCTGCCCTGAGTCGTTGGTGTGTTTTATGAGGTTGTTACAGGCTGGGCTTGCATGGCCTGGGCCTAATGAACCTGTCACCGCTCTATTGATTGACATGGCAGTGTAAGTGAGACAGGCGATTCCGATTGACTTCCTAATTACTGCTGCTGGGCTGCCTCACCAACTGCTCGGGCCAGAGGTTAATGGTTTTGATGTTCAGCCGCTCCTAGCTATGGAGGCTGGACTGAAACTGGCTCCTTAGAAGTCAATACCTGAATCAAGTTCTCAAGGCTATGGTCCTGCTGATCAGTTAAGCCGCATGTTCCTCCTGGTGGCAGCTGACAGGGGGCTGAGGAGTGAGGGGTTCACAAGCAAGTGGTCTAAGGGAGTCTAAGGAGGCTCTGAAAGCACCACCCGAGGCCCAGGATTGGCAATTAGGGGGGTCGGAGTGTTGGGGAATGGGTGTGGAGGTGGGAACAACTTAAGAACCCTGCACCGAGTGTTGGCTGTTTTGGTTTGTTTTTATCCCAGTTTTCCATCCCAAGGATTGAAAACTGTTTCTTTCGTTCCTTCAATGCCCAGAATTCTGCTGGGTGCCATGGACTCTTGGAGAGGAAAGAATGAGATAACTTGTATTGATTCATCTATTCAGCAGAAACTAATTGAATGTTTACCTTATCCAAGATACGGTGTGAGTGCATAGATTTATAATAATTTTTCATTGATATCATGTCTTAATGGTTGGGAATGTTTTCACACCCAGTGTTTTATTTGGACCTCATAACACACCATGAAGAAGTGGGGGTCGTACCTCCCTTTCTGATGAGAAAACTGAGGCTCTGCAGAGGAAACTGACTCCCCCAAAGCCATACAGCTAGGAAAGAGAGAAGTAAAGCTTTACAAGCAGACGTTCTTAATCTGATAGTCTTGCCAGGATACTGAGATGACCAGTGCCTGAATCCTAGGAGCTCACAAACCAATTGAGATAAGCAAGGGCAGTGTACCAATGTGTCAGGGGTCCCCAGGACCACCATCAGTTTCAGTGATGAGCCTAGGAGAACTCACAGGACTCAGGATACTGTCATGCTCGTGGCTTACTACAGCGAAAGTATCCAAAGCAAAATCACCAAAGGGAAAATGTGCATGGGGTGAAGTGTGGGGGAAAGCAGGCACAAGCTTCCAAGATCCTCTCCCAGTAGAGTCACACGGGATGTGTGTGACTTGTGACAACAGGGGTGAAGTGTTGTCTATCAGGCAGGCAAGCACATGAGAGACTCAGTGCCCAAGGTTTTTGCTAGGGGCTGGTGACACAAACGCCCTCCACCTGGCAGGTACCAAATTCCAGAGTCCCAGAAGGACCTCAGGGCTCAGGACAGACCATATTAAGCACAGTATCCCGCCCTTATCAGTTTTGGAATCCAAGTTCCTCCCATAATCCAAGTTCCCAGACACCAGCTGAGGGCCAACCTTGCAAGCAGGCCTTTCGAAAGGCAGCAGTCTCAGGTCCACTATGGTAGTTCTTTTGTGCACCACCAAGAACCTCAGCACAGAGCATGAGATGGAAAGAGCTTATGAGGAGTGCAGACCAACATACATAGAGTTCAGCCATTCAGAAATGGACGATTATGCTTCAACGAGGGCTTCATAGAGGATCCCGCCATTAAATACACCCCGACTGTGTAAATCACACCTTTTTATTTTCTGTGCTTCTGGTGCTCTGACCTTTGGGGCCTTGCTGACTGGGGAGGGGGTGCCCTCCACTCACCACCCCAGGGTTAGCTAATTCCTAGAGACAGTAACTGAGCATGCCTAGCGTTTGCAAACTATCCAACCCGGAACCCACGTCCCCAACCACTTCCTTCATTGGCTCTCACACTTGGGGCCACTATCCCCCTGCCCCAGTCACCCCAGGGCCAGGTGTCAGACACCCAGGGGCAGCCCCTCTACCCCAGAGCCCACTGAAATTGTTCAAACTAGCCAACCCTGAGCCTGCTTGCCTGGCCTTGCTTCTCGGCAGAAACCACAAGAGCCCTTGCTCATGTTTCCTCTCTTGGCCTCCTGACTGACCCCAGGGCTTGAAGTGCCCCCTCCTTCTGGGACTGTAATGAACCATCTTTCCAATGCCAACCATCTCCTGATCTGCTGGCCTCATAATACCTGAATGATAATAAAACCTACATTTTCAAACACCAACCCCCAGCCCCGCCACCTTCCTGGTGATGGTGAAAGGGCTCAGTAGCAAAGAGGAGTTTCTAAGGAGGGGATCGGTGAGCCTGGAGGAGAGAGGAGGAAAACCAAGAGCCAACTGTGTGTAGAAGGCATTCAGCCCTTACGGAATTATGGAGCATCTACAGTGTGCCTCGTGTGGTGGGTGGGGCATGTGCTCCTTGAGTAGAGACAACCAAGGGTTACAGGGGCGGATTTTTCCTCATTATTCCCAGTGCCCACCCCACTTGGTGCTATCTTTCTTCAAGGGGTCCCCCGATCCCTTCAGCCTGAAATGTCCTCTGTCCTCTTCTCCACTTACCCAAGTCATCTTCCTTCCAGGGCATCACCTGAATGAAGAATTCCCAACCCATATTAACCTACATCTTCTCTGAACTTCTACCCAGCACCACACTGTTGCACATAAAATGACCCTCTGTTCTATTTATTTTTCTTTTTTCTCATGTTCAGTGTTCAGTGTGTCTTCTTAACCAGATCACAAACTCTTTAAGGGAGTGTCGTGTCCCCCAGAGCATGGCATGATGCTTTTGTCATTGTAGTTTCCCCTAATAACTGATTCAGAAAAGAGAAATCACGGTCTGTTTTTCTATGTAGTCTCCTGAAATGTAAGCCAGAGTTTAATGTTATTGAAAAAACATCTAAAGAACTTGGAGTATTAAAGTGTGAACCTGAAAAGAAACTTAGGTGTGTCAAAGCTTCAGTCTTCCTTAATTCTCTGGTTGGAGACACACTGTGTAGCCTTTAGGACTCTATCTATTTATTTCTCTCCACTTCCCTCTCCACCTGGAGGTCCTCACCCTTCATCAAGTGTCATTCTTTGCTTTGCAACTGAAAAAAAAAAAAAAAAGAATTCAGAACCCAAGGAGGAAATTAGCCTTCATGTAGGTCATGTAGGCTTCTGAATGGAGACCCATGTGGTCTGGTTTACCCAGGATTGTCCCAGTTTTTAAACTGAAGTCCCACACTCTGGGAACTCCCTCCGTCCTGGGCATACCAGGACAGTTGGTCATCCTAGACAAGTCTGTGGCAAAGCAAGCCTGGAAATTATTTGGCAGAAATTGTGAGGAATTTGTCTTTTGCTCCTAAGAAGGAAAAGACTATAAAGCCAGAAGCACCGGGGAAGATGTGGAAAGGAATGGTGGGAGGGGCGCTGACAGCTGGCTTGGTCAAGACCTCACCGGAGGAGGATGCCTTTTCTGTTTCAAGTAGTTGGTCACGTACTGCAGTGTCTATCCTTCCATCTCCCTCAACCATCAGTCAAGTCGGCTACTAAGATTCATACAAATGCTTTGTGCAAGTTTCTTGTTTGTTCCCTATTCTTTTAGACTTTCCACAATCCACGGAGTAACAGTTTGGGTTTTAAGAAGCTGCTGACATCTGGGTTCTGCAGTTTGCTTTTACTGAGGACCAGCCACTTTGGGGCCCGCTAGGTACTGGTGGTATGGTTGGAGGACCAAAGTGAATAAGGTCCCAACTGCCCTGAGTAGCAGTTGTTAGTTTTGACTGTATGGTCTGCACGTAGTAGGTCTCAATAAGTACTTTTTGAGGAAATTGCTTGCAGGGCTCCCCACGCTCCTAACTTTTCTTCCTTATTCCCTTTACCTACTCCTGCCTCAATCAAGATGTTCAAGGGACTTTCTTGGCGGTCCAGTGGTTAAGACTCCATGCTTCCAGTGCAGGGGACGTAGGTTCAATCCCTGGTCAGGGATGTTACATGGGATGTAACATGTTACATGTTACATGGCCAAAAAGAAAAAAAAAAGAAGCAGATATTCAAGATAATTGTTTCTGAGTAAGGGATGATGAGACTCTTTCCTTTTTGGTGGCTCTCAACTTTAGCCGCACACTGGAAACACCTAGCTTTAAAAAGAATGCCCAGGTACCACCCCCATAGATTCATATTTAATTGGTCTGGGATGGAGCCTTGAGTGAAGGAAGGGTGCAAAAACCCCCAGCTAACCCTAATGTGCAGACCCACTTAGAGGATTTACAGGCACTACATCATCATGTCTTCCAGCCATTGTCAAGTTTCCCTACATCCCTGAAAGAGGAAAGCAGGCAACACAGTAGCAAAATTTCCTCTCAAAGGACACACAAGTCTAGGGGCAAACCCCCCTCACCACCGAAGGAGCTAAAGAACCTTCTCTCCATTAGGTTTCTCCCAAGAACCCTCTCCCATCACGTGTTAAGAACTCCACTGGGTCACCGCTTTAGTTCACAGATGCCACCAACCAGCCATCAGCTGGTAATGATTTCTGGTCAGATGCAAACAATTAAGTTAGGGAGAAAAGAATCCACATTCCATTATCAATCCCCTAAATGGCTCACTCCCTGGTCTAATTGCCTTCTGAGTTCCCCAGACAGCTGTGGCTAATAAGGTGAACACCCCAAAGAGCCAAAACTTGGACCCAGAAGGAAAAGAGCCCAGGATGCTCAGCTGTCTCAGGGTTGGCCTTGAGAATGGCTGACCCACCAGCGAGGAAGCCACTGACTCCATCACCACAGCACCTTCCCTCCCCACCTCTCCTCCTCCCTCTCTCACAGTCTCTCTCCAAAAAACTCAGGGCAACTGCCGCCTGATTTTTGATGGATTGGCCGCTGTGTTTTATTCGACAACGTATATCACTCTGCCAATATGAATTTGCAAGATGGTAAAAATACAACCCCCGGAAAAGATTACATGAAAGGGAAAAAAAAATCATTAGGCAATTAAGAATGGCAATAATTCACCCATATCTATGCTTTGGGAAGAAATATTGCCCCAGGGAATGAGCTCTGCTTATCACTTTGTCATCTGTCTGGGGTATAAGTGAGAGGAGGTTTCGTGAGCATTGTTGATGATTTCCTGCAGTATTTCTAAGCATGATCAAAACGAATGCCAGGCTTTTAATAGAATCCTGTCTCTCTGGAGGTAGCTGTAATTTGTACACAGGAAGCTGAGCTACTAAATTAACTAAACATATGTGTTCCTTAAGCACCTCCACATAAATCCCTTTCCGAAGAACGATCTTCTGACAATCAAAGTGTTTTTGAACTGGAAGAGATCTTAGGGGTCATTGACCACTCTCATCGTTGTATGGATGAGGACATTTAAGGCCCAGAGAGAGAAAGTAATTTACTAAGGTCGCACAGCTAATAGAGACAAAAGTACAACTAAAGCCCTGGACCTCCCAATCCTTAATCTAGCAGGAGTCTTTCTGCTCTACCATCCTGCCTGCTCCTTGGCCAAATTATTATCCATGACTGGCCTAGTCCCTCAGGCACTAACTTCAAAACCCTCTTTTTGGGAACACCTTCCTTGGCTCTCCCACTGCACCCCAGGCTGCATTAAGTGTTTGTCTTATGTTCTCCCATCTCCACCTTGTACCTGCCTCACCACTACATTTCCTACACTATTACATCATGGTAGGAGCACATTTTCTGTTGTGTGCCCCCAGTAGACTGGGAGCAAATTGAGATCAGGGATGTTTTACATTCATTTTAATGTCCTAAGTACCTGAAACATACTAGGTGTCCTACAAATGTGATTTGAATAAATCAATAAGGCATGGTTGCTCTTGTCACGAGGAGGAAAGGAACTCTTTGTTCACTCCTTGTGTTTTGAGATAACAAGCCAACCTCCTTTATCCTGTTAGAGGGACCCAGAGAAGAGGTCTTTGGCCATCATGATGCCACAGAAATTCCTCATCTGTAACCTTGCTCTCCTTCTCACTCCACCTCCGGCCCCATCTCCCTACTCTCCTCTAAGATTCCATTGTCTAATTAGCCCAGTTTCCTCCATGTTTATGAACACACCAAGTTCATTCCCATTTCTATAATAGGTTCTTATTGAGCCTCTTACCTGAAAAGCCTCCTACTCCTTTCCCCACCCCATACCCTCCATGGAGCTGTCCCTGTTTAGCCTCAGGCCACACTGATGGTTGCATTGTTTCATCACCTATGGCACTTGGTCTGCATCTCCCCTTCTAGAAGCATATTACTCACCCTCGCATATTGATTGTTCATTGGGTCATGTTTCTAAATATTGATACTCTAATAAGACTGCAAATACTTTTGAGTCACGCTTCTTTTATATCTGTCACAAAATATTTTCTATAGGTGATCAGGTGAAATGTTAAGATGCCCATTGGCTGAATGTGATTTGGGAAGCATCTTGCACCCCAAGATCCGTAATGCACTAGTGGTGGTCTGACAATCTCATAGCATTACAAGTTCTCGTGAGACAGCCCAGAGGCAGGTACAGAAGGAGGGAATGGTCACGTGGTACACATGGCAGTGATCCTCCATCAGTTAGACTGGGAACCAGCTGCATGTAACAGAAACCTGAATGCTGCAGCCGAGCGCACTTTACAAAATTGGCCACAGCTACATTTCCAGTCCCGTGTGTTTCTATCTCATAAAGGAGTGGAGCCTCTTTCCTCTTTCCTCTCTCCTTGCGATTGAATTGGCCTCTGACTGACTCAGTGAATAGAATGCAGTGAAATCAACACTGCATAATACTCTACGCTAGGTGATTCAAGGTAACCTGGCCTCTGCCTGGATCTCCCTCTCTTGGGATGCCTGACCTTAGAGCCCGAGTACCATGCTGTGAGGAAGCTCAAGCCAAATGCTGGTATTTCAGCTGAAGTCCCAGCTTAAGCATCAGTCACTGGTCAGCTTCAACTACCAGACCTGTGAGTAAGCAGAGCTTCAGATAACTCCAATCCTGTATCCTTCCCCTTGTCTAAACTGACTTTAAGTAGAGCAGAGACAAGCTATCCTCACCTGCCTAGACCACAGGTTCATGAGCAAAATGACTGCTGTTGTTGTTGTTTTAAGCCACAAAGTTGTTGGGTGGTTTATTACAGATTAGAAAACCTGAACAAGGGCTTAACCAAATAAGATGTTCTTTTTCTCATATGACAGAGTCCAAGTGTAGGCAGCATAGATGCAGTGCTCAAGGAAAAGGCTCCTTCTCCCTTCCTGGTTCACCATCCTTAGCATGTGACTTTGGTTCTTGAGATGGCAACTTGGCTGCCCCACCTACAGGCATCACATCCGAGTTCCAGGCCAGAAGAAAGGAAGAGGGAACAGGGCAAATGAAGTGAATGGGCCTATGCCCACTAAGTCTGCCCTCTTTTCCAAGCTCTCCTAAAAACCCCACCAGAAACTTCTTGTGTCATCTCAGATCTCATCAGTTAGAACTTTATTGCATGGCTGCCCCTCTCTGCAAGAGAGCCTGGATAGTTGAGTGTGTGGAGGAGTGTGTGCAAGAGTGTGTGTGTGTGTGTGTTTGTTTATAAGGATAGCAGCTACCTTGTAGGATTCTATTAAAATTATACGAGACTTGGGCACAGTGGTACAGCCCCCAGAGACCTGGCCCTCTCAGGGTCAATACATCCTCCATACTGAAGTGGAAGAGCACTGCTGTCCCCACTTCTGTGACTCACTTTGTAACTTGGGACACAGAGGCACCGTGAGGTCCCCAAGTCTCATCAAGAGCCTCCTGCCGATAGCTCTTCTGTTTTCTTCCCTTTACAAAGCTCAGTTATGAATCTGTGGGGAGAGCCAGCCCTTGCCTCCCCATTCCAGTCTTTCCCACAGCTCTTCTCTGGCTAAAGGCCCTCACTCAATTCAAGTCCTGCTGGCCCTGTCACAACCCATCTCATATGCTCAGCCACCTATGACTCTTTGGAGGCTCAAGCTGGATCCCCTGCTGCAAACACATCCCCTACTAAAGGTGAGTGAGCCTCCCATATGCATCATGATAATTAATCCTATGTGTCAATTTGGCTGGACCATGGTGCCCAAGTATTTGGTCAAATATTATTCTGGATGTTTCTGTGAAACTGTTTCTTGGATGTGATTTAACACCTAAATTGGTGGACTTTGAGTAAAACAGATTACCCTCTATAATGTAGGTTGGACCTCCTCTAATCAGTTGAGGGCCTTAATAGAACAAAGACTGACCTCCCCCAAGCAGGAAGGAATTCTGCCAGCAGACTGCCTTTGGACCTGGACTGCAACTCTTCTCTGGATCTCCAGCCTCCTGGCCCACCCTGTGGATTTTGGACTTACCAAGTCTCCACAATAGCATGAACCAGCTCCTTAAAATAAATAAATATCTATCCATCTAAATATCTATCTATCTATCTATCTATCTATATCTCTAAGCATACACACACACACAGACACACACACACAGGCACACACATACCCTGTTGGTTCCGTTTCTCTGGAAACCCTGACTAACACATGTATCAAGACCCTACAAAATAACCTCTTACTTGAGATGCCCAAGGAAAATAAAGCAATTTTCTTCCTACTTTGATTTTCAATCAGTATTTTATGGAGCCTAAGCTATTGCAGGGAATTGCATTAGGGGCCGAGGGGAAACAAATATGAACATGACACAGACCCTGCTCTTAGGGAGCTCACGAACTGGTTGGGTCACATGGCACCAGCATTTCCCAAAGTGTGATCCACATAATAGTGACCCAGAGATATGCTCCCTAACCAAAGGATTCCTTGGTCTGAGAAGTTTGGGGAACACCACTTGGAGAGATTTTAATTATACGTCCTTGTTTGCTTGGGACAGTTCCAGTTTGCACCAATTGTCTTGGCATCCTTACTAATGGCACCCTTTTCACTCTCTGAGAGTTCTCAGTTGGATCATAAATTTCATGGTCACACCGGTTACAATTACAAGAGCATTTTAAAGGTGCTGAGTCATCCTGCTTGAAAGAAACCCATTTAACTATGTTAAGCCTGGTGTTTCCCAAATGCATCTGAGAATGGAATCATTTTTTTTACATTAACATCTCCGGGGATCAATGTTCTGAAGAACATTGACATAGACAGTAGTAACAGTTGAGTAACCTACACACACAGGAAATAATAAGGGCCAGAGGGTCAGAGAAGACTTCCTGAGGGAGGGGGTGTGCATTAGGACTTGAGGAATGAGCAAGATTTTAATAGGAAGAAAGAAGGTAGGAAGACACTCCATGTAGTGAAGCAGCATTAGTCAAAGTTAGTTGTCCTAAACATGAGTAAGAAAGTCTTGAAACAGCAGCTCTGCCTGAAGAGAAGGTTTCTCTCCTCTTCATTACTTCCATTCTAATGTCCTGTTTGACTCATGGCTGTTAACACAGCCTCACCTCCTCATCAAGGAGGACAACAGAGAGTCCTACCCATGGTGTAGGAACCCAACAAATAGTTGCTGATTGATAGGTTGACTAAACAAGGAAACTGCTGTTGAAACAGTTAAAGTATTTTCACAGCAGTCATCAGCATCCCAGAAGTCTTTCCCCATCAGTCTCAACTTCTCAGATATCTTTATCTACGTCCAGACTGATGGATCACATTAATCTAACAATGGCCACATCAGCAAGTAGCTGAATCCAGTGCAGTGATTACAAACCACTAGCTTCACTCATGCAGTGTAGCAGAGGACCCCTCTCCCCTTGGGATTTGATGCCTGATTCTTGGAGAGCGCAAGGCTGTGAAGAGAAGAGCTCCCCAAATGACAGAGTCGGTCTTTGGCTTTGCCCTAGCTCATTAGAAATTCCTTGAGGGAAGGGATCAGGGCGTAAATGTTTCTAAAATATCACCCACCATTCTAACCTCACATCCAACAGGCACTCAACAGAATATTCTTTAGCATGAAATGAGTAAGTTTTTAATTCATGCAACTGCACTGAGTCTCATTTCCCTCCATCAAAATTAATAATTAATGATTAATTAATTAATGGTTAATGATTTCTGTCCTCATGTGTTCAGTAACTGAGAAATCAGTTGGTGTCCCCATATAACTCTTAGCATTTAGGCAAGATTGATTTGAGAAAGGCCAAAGTCTTCCCCAAGATTTCTGAAAACCCCATCCCTGAGCCCCAAATCCCTGAATTAGTTGCGTTTGGAGAATGTCTTACTGCCCTGAACTCAATCTCTGCGTCATACACAGCATTTGTCTGGCTCAGGATTCGGACTAAAATTTCCATTAATTTCCAGACACACCATGTGCACAAGGCACTTGGGTGTGCAGTAGACTTTACTGAGTGTTTGAAGAGGTGGAGATATTTCTATCAGAACAAGATACTCAAGAATTGATATCATTAAGAAAATAATGAAAGTAAGAAAATATTCTTCATTAAGAAAATAATAATAAATATAAAAGAACCTAAGCCATTCTATGTCTTGGGCTCCATACTAACTTGTTCTCTCCTTCCTCTCATCTTGTCAGAGGTATCTTGCCCTTTCCTCTATGCAACAAAAAATTAGTTTTTCCAGTTTTGTTATGCAGAGTAGTTCTGCTCTCTTTTGTTACCTAAACTCTGTCCCAGGCCTTCTTTGCTTCTTTGAAGCCCAGAAAGGATCACCTATAAGGGCCAAGGCAGTTGAGTGCCTAGACTAAAGCTTTCCTCTTCCATAGTCTTCAGGGGATGAGAAGGGGTTGGTTGATTCCCAGTTTTCCTTATAACATTGAAGTGAATCAGGAAGCTGTTTTCAGCAACCTCCCAAATTACTGCTTGTATATAATGGTGAACTTTCCTTGGCAAGCTTAATCTCAGTTAGACATTCCCGCTTCCCCTTTGCAATCTTTCCCTTGATCCCAGCATCAGAGATCACAAACTTATTTTAATACAGACCTAAGTTAATTCTGGTCTCTTTTCCATTTTCCTACAGTGGTCCTTTATCCCTCCCAATTTTTGAGCAGATATATATATAATGCCTTCCTCTCTGAAGACTTGGCGTCCTAGCTGGGATTCTCTCAGCAGCAGACGCTGAGGCAAGGACATTGTTTCAGGTCACTTATTTGGGAGGTAATTCCAGAAAGGGGAGAAGAATTAGGAAGAATGGGACAAGGAAGGAGAAAAAGACAATTTAAAGACACATTGTCAAGGTTGCAGTGATAGGCAGTGAGCACTCTGGTCCACAGGACTTCTGAGAATTAGAGAGAATCCCATGTGAAGTTGTCCATCTGAAGGATGGGAGGTTGGAATATTTGTCCACTGGTTCCCATCCCCCACTGGAAGAGGATTACTCCCAAGGAAAATAATGCCCCTGCATTTCTGGGATGCATTTGCTCATGGCTTGAGCAAGTTCCTCCTGGAGAAGGTGATGGGGTGGAAATCAGTGTGCCCTTGGGATGGAACTAGGCCAGTATGTGTCTGAACTCATCTGGAACTACCACTCATATTTGCAGCCGATATTGGTGAGTGAACAGGACCTGACAGGCGTCACCAAAATTATCCTGCACATGGTAAGAGCTCCATTTGTTAAAAGTCAAAAGGAAGATGCTTAATCCCAGTTCACACTTCTTCAGAGGCTCCCGCCGAGACTTCAGAAACTCTACAAGGTTGAAATAAACTGTCAAGTATAACCATTATATACCCTTGATTCCTGTTGTTGTCATTTGGTCTTTTATCAAATGTTTGTCCCTCCTGTCTTTGGTACACAGTAGGATAGCACTTCTTTACCACCTGGACTTAAGCATGGTCATATGACTTTGGCCAATGAAATGTAAGAGCAAGTTACATGTGTCACTTCTGGACAGTAGATTTAAAAGACAGTATGTGATTCACTAGCTCTCTTTTCCCTGCCTCTGCAATCACGCATATGTTGAAACAGAGACTTCATAAATCTGGAACCCTGCATAACTAAGAAGCACAGAACCCTCTTGTTGACCCCTGATGGACATATAGCCAATCAGGAAATAAACTGTGTGTTTGAAGGGCTGTAGTATCACCAATCCTATCCGAACTAATGTAGTCCCTGCCTGGAAACAACATGGATGGAGTTTGCCTCTTGTATAATTTTGGGCTAAGATGCTCATAAATGAAGTGGATGAATAGATATTATTCAGGAAAAAAAGTACATTTAGGCAGTTCTCTGGTGGTCCAGTGGTTAAGACTGCACTTCCACTGCAGGGGGAGCGGGTTCGATCCCTAGTCTGGGAAATAAGATCCTGCATGCCACAAGGCACGGCCAAAAAATAGGGGGAAAAAAGTACATTTAGAAAAGTCAGCCAATTTCAGTAAAACTAAAATCACCTTATGCAGCTGAAAGTTACTAAATTATGTTATCTGCTGCTTTGAATCATTTGAGCCACTATTTTCTTCCATTACCATAAGTGTATCTACCTTCATCCTTATCCCTAGGGAAGCAATGCCCATGGGAAGGACATGGAACATGTAAAAAGTTATATGCCAATCCGCTGAGGAGGAGGGAAGAAAGGAAGAAAGCTTTGTTATCATCATATCGCATATTTTAATATGTATCTCCTTTAGTCCACATAACAGCCTCTGAAACCCCACCATACAGACAAGGAAAAGGAGGCTTAGAGGTGACAGGCCTTGCCTGCAGTAACACAGCTAGTTGTCCACTACATCACAATGCCTTTCAACACCAGGCTCCAAACTTTTAATAGCTTAGTTGTTTTTGCTCCAGTTGTATTGGTGTACAATTGACATATAACATTGTCTAAGGTGTACAGCATAATGATTTGATACAGATATATATTGTGAAATTATTGCCACAATAAGTTTAGTTAGTATCCATCAGCTTACATAGTTATAAAAATTTTTTTATCCTTGTGATGAGAACTTTTAAGATCTGTTCTCTTAACAACTTTCAAATATCCAATACTCTATTGTTAACTATAATCTGGCTTAGTTTTTCCTCTTTAAAACACGATGAATATGACCAGAGACTTCTGTAGCGCTGTCTCCTACCACATCAAGTCTAATCTCCTCTTGTCACTTGCACAGCCCTCAATGCTTAGCTCCTCCAGCTCTAGACCACCAGGAAGAGTCCCTGACTTGTTTCCACCTCTGTAACTCTCTCACCGTGTACCCATCTCTCTCCATCACCTCTATCTATTCAGTACTCCTCACCTATTAAAGCTGCCAGGAGCTGAGACAGCAACAAACCAGAAATGAAAGAGTTAAGGCCTTAATCAGTTACTGGGATAATATAAGCAAGAAGCTAAAACTAGAAAAATGCCAACTCCCCTGCTCCGTTTTCCCTTATGGAGCAGGGGAACAGTCGAGGATCAGGTGGACCAGCACAGACATGGGGGTCATCTCACTGTTGAGGCAGAGCCAGATAGAAGGCTCTGGCAGTCTTATGGACCCTGGGATTCAGGAAGAGGGAGAGACGAGGGCCTATGGTCAGGCCTGAAAAAAATCATACATAGATTTTCAATATGAATCTGGACTCCTAAAAGAGCTTATCGAAATACTTTGCCTGAAGGTCAAACTTTCCATGTTTCAAAAGGAAAACCATCTGAAACCAAGAACTTGGAGCAGAGGTCAAGAATCCTTTTTACCTAGAACCACAGGTAAGCCACAAGCTGGTCAACGTAAGGAACCAATGCCAGACAGAGATCCAGAGACCAGGGAGCCACGTGGGTGCGTCCCACACCCACCAGAGGACACAGGACCAAGCCTGATCCTGAGGCTAATCCCAAGATGAAAATTGTCTGGATGGGGGATGTGTGACTGCATGCGCCCAACGGGGACTTTTGAGACTAGTGCTGAATGAGTAGGAAGAGGACTGTGGCCGCCGTGTGCTCTCGCTGGGGCTTGGGAGCGGTAGCAGGGCAGAGGGTTGGCAGACGCTGGAAGGCACTTCCCTAATAACGGTAAAGTCAAGGGCATCTGACCTTCACGGTGAACCTCCTTGTTCATCCATTAAAGACTAAGAGGCCAATGTGGAGCATGAACTGAACAAGACCAGCCCGTCTACACCACCCAATCTGCTTTCCCCACTCAGTGCGCCTACCTTTCCAGCAAACACAGACCACTGGACACACCAACTTCATTGGGAAGCTTCCAGTTTCTGCACACCAGAATCCTTCCTCCCCAGGTGGCTCTCCCTCTACCAGCTCTGGATGATGGCTCTGCCGGAAGCTGGCTGCCCAGCCCTGGTCCACTGAAGCTAGGGAACCCAACAGTCTGCTTTGCGGTAAACCCACAGGCTGCTGGCCCTGGGCAGAGTACCATAGCCAAAGGGATCCAAACCTCCCTCTTCTGCAGTCTCACCCTCCCACTTTCTCCCCGTCCCCCCAAAAAGGGGAAAATCAATTTCAATCAACGTGGAATGTAATATTATCAAATGTCAGCTGCTGAGGTCATGCGCTTCGAAAATTATCTTTGACAGCTTCTGGTCAACTTAATTAAGTGCCCCCCAAAAAGGGGGGAGGGAGGCAAAAATACTCTGATTGCTAGCTGCTATGCCTTTGTGCTTTAGAGCCTCTATTGACAACTCTGAGCAAGATTGCCTTGGGGGTTTTATTGATAGATTCTCGCCTGATATTGGAATGATTCTTGCACAGATAAATCACATTTAGATTTGTTGGTAATTGAGGAGAATTGATTGGTGCAGGAGGGAAAACCCCAAGGGGTGGTCTCCTTGTCCTCACTGCAGGAAGCTCAGGGGCAAGTGGGGAGGGTGTCATCAAAGAGCTGAGAGTCTGCAGGGGACCCAGGCCTCATTGTTTACCTGTCGCTTCTGCCTCCTTCGAACCTTGCTCCACCTTGCTCCCTCCCAAAAGGAGCACGAGATGCAGCCGGCCACGGCCGGGAAAAGGTTTGCTCCAGTCACTTTTTGGAGATGCTGTTTCAGGGGTGTCCTGGGTCATGTGACAATTGCCTCAACCTAAATCTCTCTTCATTCCAAGTCTGACTCTGCCTCTTCGCTGAGAACACTTCAGGATTTCTGGGCAGGGGCAGAGTTCAACGCCACAGCACGGCCTGTGTGGGCTGGCCCTGCCTGTGCTCAACCTTCTCCCTGCCCCTCCTCTAAACTCTAAGCTTCCTCTAGCAACCTTCTCACTTCCTGGGGCTCAGTTTCCTTGGGGGACAGATTGTGAGGGCTCCTTGGTTGGGACTTCCCAAAATCCAGAGGCTGAAGCAGGTTGGAGCCAAGAGCATCAAAACCTGTCTGGACAGTGGAACCCTCCTGACAAATCACATCTCACGTGGCGCTCAGCGCTCAACAGGGAGACAAGGGGGGCTGTTCTGTGATCAGCACCCCATCAACGCGGCTATCTCTCTCCCTCATCCCCCCAAGATGGTCCCCTGGGGTTGTCAGTGAATGCAGTTTGAAAACCACTGACCCCATCCCACTCTACGATTTACAGAGAGCTAATGCCCAGAGTGGGAAAGTGATCCGTCCAAGACCTCACAGCCAAGAATAAGATTAGAGTTAGGGCTAGAACCTCAGACTCCTGACTCCCAGACTGGCCCTCACTAACCATTTGCTTTTACCTATGCCCTGCTAACCCTCTCATTTTAAAATCCAGAAAACTGAGGTTCAAAGGCATGATGTGATGCGTCCAAGGTCAACAGAAAGGCCCTGTGCAAAACAAAAGTCAAACTCTGGTGCCCAAGTCCCTGTTAAAGACTCGAAAAACAGCTAACATTCCATTGAGCCCTGTTCCTGTGGCCAAGGACAACTACCACCCTCTGGGTTGGTGACCTCAAAGGCTGGCACTTCCTTCTCTCCAGGACCCTGAACACTGGAGGCTTTGGCTCTTCAGGTGCCTAGGTCCTCATCTTTCCACTTCCCCCTGTGTTCTTAGATTCTTCCTTCTCACCAGTTCCTGCCCGGCTTGCGACAGAGAATGGTAGCAAACAATAAAGTGCTCAAGGAAACTGGGCACAGAAACACAAGCATTTGCCCCGGGAAAATCTCCTAACCCCCAAGGTCCCAGCAGAGGAAACGTGGGGAATGTGTGGGTCCAGGAATAGGTCTGCACTGCCCCCAGCAATGGGCAGTAGCTGCCGCTTGTGACAACTGAAGGTGCAGAGAGGGGAGGTTCCAGGTCCACATGGTTCTTCAAACACTGAAGAGGGATTGCAGACTCTTTTTTTTTTTTTTAAATAATTTGATAGAGCCAGGGGTGCCTACCTAAGATGGGCCGCGAGGCTCTTAGTTGATTGGCCACCCTCACACTTCTGAGCGTGGAGAGAACTGCCCACTGTCAGTCCCAGACACCAGAATGGCTGGGCTGGGAGGGGATCTCAATCCTCATGAGTCCCTGCAGAAATAGTGACACAGGTGACCAGAGCTGTCTTCAGGACGACCCCAGAGCCACTTCAATGACCAGGCAGATGTCCAGTGACTTCATCTGCTCAGACTGTTATAACAAAATCCCATAGACTGGGTGGCTTAAACAGTAGACATTTATTCCTCACAATCCCGGAGGCTGAAAAGCCCAAGATCAAGGTGCTGGCAGATTCGGTTCCTGGTGACACCCTCCTCCTGGCCCGCTTCTTGCCGTGTGCTCATCTGGCCTTCCCTCAGTGCATGCACATGGAGAGAGGAAGGGGGGGATCTCCTTCTCTTCCTCTTCTTATAAGAGCACTAATCCCATCAAGGGGACCCCACCCTCATGACCTCATCTAAACCCAAAGGCCCCACCTCCAAATACCATCACATTAGAGGTTAGGTCTTCAACAGAGGAATCTGGGGTGAGGACACAGACATTCATCCCATAACAACCAGTGTTTCGGGGATGCAGCCAAAAGTGGAGGAGGTGACAGCTGGAGGCTGATACCAAAGGACAAAGAGCTCAGAAACACACACTCAACCCAGAGCCCTCGGGCCTTCCTCAGTCTCACCTCCCCCTCTACCCCACCCAGTAATCTCACCCCCCATTCAAGGTCCTTTGCTATTTGCAGGGTTGGCTCTCAGAAGAGATAAAGTAGGAGGTGACTGAGTTCACCCTGCAGGGAGCTGTGTGTTCAGTTTCCCTGCCCTGACTCCAAGCTCTTCCAGGGCAGCTGCCTAGGGCCATGTAGATGATGCCCGGCACCAGGGTACCCGGAGGAGGGAGCGCAAATGGGAGCTGATATCAGCACATGTTCTGCTGGCTTAGGCCCAACTGAGTACCCTGATGACTGGCTACACCAGTGCCAAGCAAGGGGTCCGTTATCCAGTGGGTGGCCCCAGGGGGTATTTTTATCACAAAAGCTCCCCATGAGTTAGCTTTGGCCCCTGATTTGACACAGGTCTCCCTCACACACCCTGAAGAAGGCCCCTCCTCCAGGGGGCATCCCTTGGCCTCCTGGACCCCGCCTGTCCCCTCCCAGCTGGCCCCCCGCCTGGAACTGCTCCTTTCTCTTCGCCACTCTGCTCTTGCATGGCTCCCCGAGCTAGACAGTTGGTAAAAACGCACATGTGAAGATGTCTTAATATTAAATATAATTAGATATTATACCACATGCAGGGCTGTATGATTAGTGAAATATATGATCATTAGTTATTAGATTAATGTGTCTACTTGTGTAACTGAAAGCCATTTGCAAGCCGAAATGAAATAGCTCAATTTGCTGTAATTGACTGATCTCCCAGAGAGAGAGTTGTACATTTGCTTATGTACGATTTCTTCAGATATCGCCCCAGATGCAAGACAAAGAGCGAGCTCTCTCTGTGCCCCAAACCGCAGGGTTAGCTTTGCCACTAACTAGCTGGGCAGCAGTGACCAGGTCACCCACAGATGCATCAGAGGTTCCCACTGAATAGAAGTGCCAGGGTTGAGTTCCAGCTTATTTCTGCTGAACGTTTACCTTAGCCTAACTTCTCCAATTGCCCCCAAGGGGACATTGGCGTCCTGCTGGTCAAAGACAAATTGAGCTGCCTGGTAGACATTTTACCCCTGCACCCCGCCCATTTTTCTTCCTGTTTGTGTGTATATTGGTTTCCAGGACGACCAAGCTGCAACTAACTAACGAAAATGATTGCAAAGCACTCTGCAAATAGAAGATAGAATTGGAATACTTATTGTTGTGGTTATGGTCTAATAATAACCAGATGCTAAGGAGGGCAGCAAAAGATTAAATTAAAAATAGGCAAGCTGTTAGGTACACAGAGCTGGTTCAAGGGCACACGGCCTGCTGCCCCAGCCTCCCTTCCCCACCCTGACAGGCAGGAACTTCCTGGCTTTGTAGGTGAGGCAAGCCTTCTTCTTCCACCAGGAACATAGGCAGCTGAGCATTAGTAAATGGGCCATAAGTCGGGGAGTCCTCTGCCTTCGCTGGCAAGAAAGGGAGGAGTAATAAATGGGAAATGAATGATTATATGAGGCTGAACGTCTGTCTTTTTAAAATTCCTCCATGGCTCATCTGATCCTCACAACTTCTTTTTGAATAAGTGATTTAGGTGGTAATTCACCCCACTGTACAGATAAGAAAATTGAGTCAGAGAAAAGCACAACTGTAGGATCTTGGGGAAATTGTTTTCCTCTCTGGATGACAGTTTTCTCAGGAGGAATACGATATGTTCACACTTCTGATTTTTATCATCACAGCCAGAAGAGTTAGTATCCTAATTTCTCTTCTAAATATGTTTTCCCTTTTGTAAAGTGTTTAGTAATCAGTGTCTTGAAAAACTCCTTAAAAGACTTTAACTGGAGGTTTCACTTGCAATTTTATTTATGAATCGTGCAGTCAATCAAATTAACAAGTATTTATTGAATATCTAACAGAGCTGAGTACGATGCTACAGAAGAGCAGGAAACAGAAGTTTAGGATGTGGCCCCTGTCTGCAGGGAGTTTTGCCTCTACAACACCCAAGAGGGGCTTCGTATAGACTCAAAGGAGAATGTGTCAGATGCCCAGCAGAAGGTGAGGGCCTTCAGTGCCCTGGAGTCTCTTCAAATGAGAGGCCATCATGATGGGCAAAAGAAGTCAGAAAAGGTTCTGAGAAAGCTGGGCAGGTGGGAGGCTTGCAAGGCTTAAAATGTCATGAGCACTACACTTAAGACTTGTGCCATGTGCCGTCCCCCTTCCCTCTCCTTGCCTCATTTTCTCCACGGCACTTCGCACCATCTGACATCCTATCCTTTTTATTTATCCATCTTGTTTTTCTCCCAAACGAGAAATGTAAGCTCCACAGGGCTGAGATTTGGGGCTGTTTTGCTCACTGATGAATCCTCAGAGCCTGGTACATGGTAGGTGCTCAATAAAAGGTTGTTGAATGACTGAGTGCATGGAATCTCCCCAGTATCGTCCTTTGCATTCCCACTATCCAGCCGTTCATCATTTTTTTGCCCAGACAACTGCAGCAACCTCCAAACAAATTCTTCCTTCCACAAGTCCTGGACCATTCACTTGCCCTTGACTTGTATTCTTATTTGTTAATATTTTTTGACGTTCTGTTCCTCAAGTTCATACCAACTTCCTTGAGAACAAGGTATAGCCTCATTCAACTAACATTCCCTATGCCCAAATGGTGATGCCATAGAGAAGAGAGGTGTACAAGGTGAGAGAGAGTTAGGGAAAGAAAGGGCAGCAGGATGATCCAGGCTGAGACACCATCGTGGGCAGAGACCATCACGAGCTGAACCCTCAGGGGACTGCAGGGTGCCCTGAAGGGCTGAGAAGGTGGCACGTAGAGGTGAGAGCTGAGCCCGGTCTGGTGCACAGGTGTGCCAGATTGTGAAGCACCACTGGGCTTAGCAAGCCCAACGCTAGCCTTTGGCTATTTTTTCATTTTTTAATTTTTTCATTGAGAGCAGGATGCAGTTTGATCAGTTTGACCCAGGCTTTGGGAGGTGAAGGGGAGGCATGAAGGTGGCCTGAGAGTAAATGGGATGAGAGAACTCACTGAAGGTTGGAGGAGGGCCACAGGGCCAAGAAGGATTTTTATGGTTTCTTGTTTTGATGGGAAAGGATTGAACCCCTCATATTGCCAAAGGGGAGGAAACGATACTGACAACCGCTACTTACCCCACTCCCTACCCCACTACAAAACTTGCCCTTGACCCCTAAGGGAAATGAAATAAACACCTTCCAGTCCCATATTCACTTCACATTGAAAGCCTGTGGTCTGTCTGCCTAGGTAAGGGGAGACCAGGTCCAAACCTTTCTCTGACTCGAATGTGCTTTCAGTCTCAAGAACTCGAGAATAAGCAGAGAAAAAAATCCAGACATTGCTCTTCTGCAGGTTTTATTTGAAGACTAACTCTATCAGTGAAGATGTTTGGGGTAACAGAGAACCAAATTACTTGTTTTTCAGAGAGGAAGACTTTTCCCAGAAGCACCCATCAGACCCCCACCTTGGCCAGACTGGAGGGTGCAGCCATCCTAGTCAATATATATATATTATATACACATGTTTATTGATATATAAAGTATATTTCAGCTAATTAACAAGGTTGTAAGTGGCAACCATTTGAATCATCTTCTCTCATGGGAATTCAGCGCTGGAATACTGGTAGCAGTAGTGCAGTGCCTTAAGTAACCTCCCAGAGCTGAGCCGCCCAGTTTCCCTTTCAGCTGCCCACTGACATGGGGTGGGCCTTGGGCAAGTTGGTTAATTTCTCCGCACCTCAATTTCCCCATCTGAGAAAAGGGATAAAATTGTGCCTTTTCCAAAGGGTTGCTGTGAAAATCAAATGAGTTAAATTGTATAAAGCATTTAGAACAAAACATGGATAGATTTGCTAAATGTTAGCTATTATTACCATTTATTGAATCCCTATAATAAACTAGGAACTTTAAATGCATTGTCTATAATTCTTAAGATAACCCTGCAAAGTAGATATCCTTATGTCCATTTTAGAGATGAGAAAACGATGGATCAGAGAAATTATGTAACTTATCAAAGGCCATGAAGACAGAAAGCAGCGGAGCAGGGGTTTGAACCTGTCTGAGTCCAAAGCCCACCTTTTTCTGAGAAGCTATATTCTCTCTTGTAGCCAAAAATGTGACAAAGTTCAGCCACAGGCTTTACCCCACAGAATTTCCCTCTGCCTTTTCTGCAGCCCACAGCCTCAGATGGAGAATGTCAGTAGCCTGAGAAGCCACATCTGCCTTTGATGGACCACGAAAGCCAGGCCTCTGCAGCCACGTGACTCTTTACCAGCCTCCTAACAGGAGACCCAGACACAATCTTCCTCCCAGTTCCTGCCCTCTTCCTCATGGGGTGTGGTTTCTGGCCCTTTGCCATCCTTGCCAATCTTCCTGCATGCCATAGATAATGTGGCTTCTTCTGCCAGTATCCTCTTTTTTGAAAAGGTCTTTTGTGAACCATGGATTGTGAGTATCACATCGAGCTCTTAGATCTCAGAATCTGAAGTAGTCTCAGGCTATGTGTGTCTGGATCTATGTATGTGCACAAGAGCCATGCCTACTTCCAAAAGGGATTTCCAGGGAGTGGTCAGATTCTTAGGTACTCCCAGCACACTCGCGCACGCGCGTGCACACACACACACAGAGCCCACACCCCCATCATCTCCTCTCCTTCTGCCCAAATTCCAAACAATCATTAAAGTTCAGCTCAAACCCACCTCCTCCAGCAAATGGCCTAGTCCCACTCCAGATCAGGGCCCTGCCTGTGTCACCCTGTCCCTCCACAAGGGCACAGACCATGCCTGACTCCTTGGTCCAGACTGGCAACGTCTGTCCTCTCCCACGCCCCCTCTAGAAGTGAATGTTTGTAAAACACTACATTTTTCTCAGGCTTTCTCTATATGCAAAGTAAGTAGAAGGAGCTGAGATGTCAAAAACAAAACAAAACCTTTTAATATAATGGATACCAATTAAAAAGCAAAATGAAAGCAAGATATAATATACTTGAGCCCCAGGTCAGAACTTTCACCAAGCAGGCCCAGCAAACACCTCCAAGCTAAGCCACGGGGCAGCACTTCCAGGGCGCAGGGAAGACCTTTTCTCTGAGTGAAGCCCAACTACAGTCCCCCTGAGAGCCGAGCCCAGTGCCTGACTACCCCAGCATGGCAGGGTGGGGTGGGGTGGGCAGGCTTCCAGGGTCAACCATTCCCACCGTGTGCTGACAGCTCATACTCTTCTGAAAACTCACACTCAACACCTTGAGCAATTAGTACAACAGCCCCGGGAGGTGAACACAGCAAATATATAATAATAAGTAGCATATATATATATTTATAAGAATAAGTTATATATATATATATATATATATATGTATCAGGAACCCTCCATGCGCCGAGCATGGTGCCAGGCATTTCATTAATCCTCACGACTACAGGAATATTATCCCAATGTCACAGCTGAGGAAAATAGGAAACTGCTGTACAGAATGCTTAAGTAACTAGCTCAAGGTCAAACAGCTAGAAGTGTGGAGCAGGGAATAAACCCAAGCAACCTAACCTAGGGCCTCACTAAGCTATCACGGTGGGAACGGGAGATCTCACCCAGGATCCCCAGATCCCTGTGGAGTACAGTTTACATCATATTCTTCGGCCACCAGACACATTTCAGTGTTCTTAAAAAGCTGGATGTCGTTGTTCTGCAATGATGGCCTTTGATAGCTTCTTACCTCTCTCCATCCCTACACATCCAGTTGCCTGCCTTCGCTGCCTGTTGCCATTATGCATTCTATACTCATCCTGCCCACAAACTCCCCTTGACATTGACAGGAACGAATGCAGCATCCCCACCAAACACTGCAGTGCGGCACCGTCCGCCGATGAAGGGCGGCCTGGGCCCACACAAGGGTGCCCAGGAAGCTAGAGCTGAGCCAGGAGTGTGCTGGCCATCCCCGCCTGCCGCTAAGCCTTTAAAACTCCACAAACAATGTAATTTCTGGTGGTTTTTCATTTTGCCAGAGATAAAGTTATCTCCGTGAGTCCATGCATCCAACCATTTATATACATGTTGGCCACGGCAACTAAGAAAGCCATTCAAATTGCATGGAAATGAACAGAGCTGAGCAATAAGCTAAAACATGTCTAGAGCAAGTTTAGCAATAAACAGGGTTTTAACTTTTTCCCCTTCCATCTCTTGTGTCTTTCTCTGATGGATGATGTGACAGAGGAAGGCGGCTCCATAAATTCCAAATTCTGAATACTATATCAGTGACTGGCAGCTGGGTGCTGGGAGACAGTCCCCACTCTTCCTGGGGCGGCCCTTTTATGAGGACTCTGTGACCCAGCTCTGCTCTTCCTGAGGTCGTGAACCGGCAGTGGGACCACATGCCATCACACTGGCCCTCAAGGGCAGCATTTGAATCCCTGGTTCTGGGAAAATGGGGTTCAGAAATCAAGGGATCCCGCTGAAGGTCACACAGGTGCAGAGATGAGTTTGAAGTACCAGTGAAATCCTTTGGGTCTCATCCATCCCAGAAGTAGCAGCTGTTTCCCCATTTTGCCTATGAGAAAATTGAGTTTCAGGACCATTAAGTAGCTTGGATAAAGTCACACCGCCAGCATGTGGCAGAGGTGGGATTGGAACTCTAGTTGGTTTGCATCCAGAATTCACATTTTTTGGCAGCAGAATGGAGCCTCCCAAACTTTTTTACACATACACAAAAATAGTAATATTTGGGGCTCCCCTGGTGGCGCAGTGGTTGAGAGTCTGCCTGCCGATGCAGAGGACACGGGTTCGTGCCCCGGTCCGGGAAGATCCCACACGCCGCGGAGCGGCTGGGCCCGTGAGCCATGGCCGCTGAGCCTGCGCGTCCGGAGCCTGTGCTCTGCAACGGGAGAGGCCCGCGTACCGCAAAACACAAAAAAATAGTAATACTTGTGCTGCATAACAGAATGAACTGGAGGGGATTTGGGAGTCTTTCTATGGAACTTGGTGGAAAATTTTTTATTACCTTTTGTTTATATTATATAATTACAGTAAGAAAAATAAGTATTGGGGAAGATATTAAAGATTGAATATGCATAAAAATTTCAAATAATATATTTTCATATTTGTAATGAGAAAGCTAGCTTCTGCGAACATAATGTTTTCATATCAAGTTTTATGTTTGAAATGGCTACACACAGTTCCTGATCAATACTTCTTAATGATGGTCTCTTCAAATTCTCAATAACGGCAACTCACCAGAAACTTTGTTCACACAGTTAGGTAATAAAAATTTTAAATCATTTTTTTACAGATAAGAAATTTACCACAGTTGCAATTATATTTTTAGAATGTAACAGCTTTTCCTTTTCTTTCATTGACAATTACATTGTCGGAATTTCTTGTGATACTACGTTTGGATTTCTAAGTGAACTGAACTTTTGCATATCAAATGTTTCAATAGAACGATAAAAACTGATTGGAGGGATGCAGAGGCAGTCACCCAGCGATTGGCTGGGGCTTTCCTGAAAGGGCTCATCCCCTGCAATGGAAGAGAGAATCCCGTGAATGTAAAGTAGAGGTTCAGGACTTACTTGTCGCTGTCCCCTCCAAGAACACCACCCAGCGTGCCCCGCACAACTTGCGCTATGCCCCATGCTCTTTGGGTGCCTGGAACACAAATCCTCCAGCAGCTTCCATGCCCCTGCACACAGTGAATAACTGTTTGCAGGAGACATGTAGGAAGCCGAGCAACTCTTGGCTGCACTCTGCAACACTGGAGGCCAGTGCATGTACGGTGCATGGGTGTTGTGCTTGCCACAGGTGAGGACCACAGGAGGGCCCTTGGGAAACTGTTCCCTTCGGCTGTGCTCAGAGGAGTCTCCACCAGGCTGCTTGCAGCCAATGCTGATAGTTCCAGGGTCTCTGAGGATCCCAGTAGCCTCCAGGGCTGAAAGTATCGCTATATCTCCACCTATGTATAAACCATTTGTGGCTGGCTACTTGGGAAGTTTTGCTCTAAATTACACTCCCTACCATAATTGTTGAATATGGTGAGTAATAATTTGAAGTAATAACTGACGTTTCTTCTCCCAGTGTTTTTTGCATCTCACCTTTCTTTGCCACTTGGGCAGCTTTCCAGATACTCTGCCTTCCAGGGAGGATGGGGACAGTCAGGAACATGGTGCCAACGCCCAGCTTAGAATTTCAGGGCATGCTTTTGAATGTCCTTAGCAGAAATGGAGGTGTGAAAGCAAAGGGTTTTGTGAGAGAGCATTTGTGGTAGTTAAAAAGGGGGCTTGGAAGTCTCAAACCATAGGTTTTAAAAACAAGATAGAGAAGAATACAAAGTGAGTATGGTATTCTCTTCCCTAACTGCCCCCCAGTCTAGGTTCAGAGGTGGGGAAGATCAGCCAGCGAGACAGAGAAGAATCAAAGGACATGGGACTGGGGTTTAAATGGGTCCCTGATGTGGGGCCCAGCAGCACTGACCCTTAGAGATGCAGGGTAAAAAGGGACTGCATCATGATCAAAACCCTGACTACACATCTCAGATGGACACAGGAAAATCTGAGAGCTAGAGAGAATGTTGTCTGCCTTCCAGAATGTAGCCCAGGAGACCAGGTGTCCTCATACAGCATGGTGCCTGAGCAGAAGACCAGCAATGGCTGAGACTGAGTGCCTAAGATCAGTCTTAGGAGCCTGTTCATCCCAGTGTACTGTGGGGAAAGCCACCAGCATTCCCAAGCTTCCCCCAAAGAGATGTAGACGTGGCCAGAGAGCAGCTGGAAAAAAGGCAAAGAGGCTTCGCAGTTGGGACAAGGAGAAAACAACAGCGTTGACCTAGAAGCCACAGTGGGGACCAAGGTCATGTGCTACAGGTGCATCAGGGGCAGAGGCCAATACCCCAAAACACACAACAGAGTCCACAAGGTATCCCTCCTCATGGCCCCTGGAAATGTAGATTACCACAGGAAGAAGAGAGCAAAACAGAAGTTAAATCCCAAACTGACCATGTTTAAATGAGAAGTGACTGATTGTCTTGAATTGGTAAGTTTGTTTTCCACCTTTGGAAGAAATGAGAGGTAGAGAACTAAGGTTGAGTTCAGTTATAAAGAAAAATAGAGAGTTACACTTTCATACATCTAAGATTATGACTGTATAAATAATTCATACCTATTGCAGAATTTATAAATGAATTCATAACCATTCACTTTTGAGTATAACCAAGATGTATAACAGGCAAATCCTCCATTTATGAAACAAACCCTGATGGAATCTCAATGGGCAAAAGAGGTGGATATTCACTTTATAAAATGATTCTCCACTTTACAAGGCCTGTTACCTCCAATGTCCTTTAATTGGCCAGACACCTTAATGCAGTTAAAATAGAATCTGACTTTGTAAAACCCATTTTTCTGGGTGATCGTCAGCCTTGTGTTGAAGAAATCTGCATTGATTTGCTTTAATCCAAACCTCAGCCTGGCGCACTCACACTTGGACTCTGAAGAAGGAAGGAAGTGTTGGCCTCAGTGAATAGATACAACTGAAGGCCATGTTCATGCTGGACTCAGTCAGGGTCAAATGACTTGAGCTCTAGTCTCTCTCTGCTGTGTCACCAACCAGCTGTGGAACCCTCCACAGGGCCTTCTCCTCTCTGGGCTTCTTTTAGAAGGCAAGAGGATCAGATTCCAATGGCCTTATGGTTTCTCCTAGCACTGACTGTGTGGCTTTGTATTTATGAATGCCTTGGGCTACAGACTGACCCATGGCTGCTCTTGTAGGCAAGAATATAGAGCTTAAAAGCACGATACAATATTTGTTTTTCTCTTTCTGACTAACTTCAATCTATATGACAGACTCTAGGTCCATCCACCTCACTACAAATAACTCAATTTCATTTCTTTTTATGGCTGAGTAATATTCCATTGTATATATGTGCCACATCTTCTTTATCCATTCATCCGATGATGGACACTTAGGTTGCTTCCATGTCCTGGCTGTATGCTAACACATACATATGGAATCTAAGAAAAAAAAAAAAGTCATGAAGAACCTAGGGGTAAGATGGGAATAAAGACACAGACTTACTAGAGAATGGACTTGAGGATATGGGGAGGGGGAAGGGTAGGCTGTGACAAAGTGAGAGAGTGGCATGGACATATATACACTACCAAATGTAAAATAGATAGCTAGTGGGAAGCAGCCGCATAGCACAGGAAGATCAGCTCGGTGCTTTGTGACCACCTAGAGGGGTGGGATAGGGAGGGTGGGAGGGAGGGAGATGCAAGAGGGAAGAGATATGGGAACATATGTATATGTATAACTGATTCACTTTGTTATAAAGCAGAAACTAACACACCATTGTAAAGCAATTATACTCCAATAAAGATGTTAAAAAAAAAAAGCACAATACATATTATGACCATGTCTAAGACTACGTTTACATGCTAAGTAGTATCTAATGGGGTATGGATTGAGTGCCCACTGTATACCAGACCTGACTAAGAACCGTTACGGAAACAAAGGAATGCCCCTTCCCAGCCCTGGGAAGAAGATACTCCTTAGAGGAAGAAAGAAGAACAAAAAGAAACAGCAAAATTGACTGCCCGTGGGTCCGAGGGAGGCAGGTCTCCCTGTGAGCTGCAGCTGTCAGGAGGAGAAAGATGAGCAGGGTTCTGCAGCATAGGCGGAATCGCTAGAGAGAAAAGAGGTCATTCTAAGTGGTGCAGAAGTGGAGACACTGTTTCTCAATCTTTGATTCAGCCTATGGAAGCCACAGCCGTGTGACAAGCACAGTGAGCAAAACTAGTGATGAATGATGGGCAGTGACAGACTGGGACAAGGGAATGGAGTGGGTGGTGGAAATTTTTCAATTCTCAGACATATGTAAGGCTTTTGCTCTCTGTTCCTCTGTTTTCTCCTTTCTCATCCAGCCATGGTGTGGTGGTGACTATCTCCACAGCTGCTGTGGGTGGTAAATTCCATGAATTCTCTTTTACAAAGGAAGAAACTCAAGCCTAGGTCTTTCCATTAAGGAAAACTCTTCCACTCCCTTAGACAAGATAGACTCCCCATGTTTTGGTTTTATCTTTAATTTGTACCTTGTTGTTTCCAAAAAAAGTATTTGAGGAGCTGAAAATAAAAGCCATAGTTAAAATAAGAACGTTAAAACAGAAAATATCAAATCAGGAACCATAGATATTAGGGGAAATAAGAAAAGCCAAACCGAGGTTAACTTGGGCCACTGAACTACATTTAGCTGTGAACTTCCTAGAAGCCAAAGAGAAGAGGGAAAGTGATTCTATAGTATAGCTAATAAAAGTAAGTATATTAACTATTTAGAATAGATGCACTCTTCCTAAACGCTCAGAAACTGTGACAGGATTTTGAGGGTATGATGGAGGAATTTCAAGAAACTCCCCTTGGTTGCCTCAGTAAGTGGAATATATAGTAAAGTAATTCGTATAATATTTATCAGGCACTCACTGCTATATGGATACTTTACTAAGCTCTGGATGGAATTAAGAGAGCTAAGACACAATCCTTCTCCACCTCAAGCTTTTAACCTAATAGAGGAGATGCAACATGTAGTCAAATAAGTATTTATGCAACAAAAAATATCTATTTAAGGTCTGTTGTGCTTTTTTCACATAGTAGACAGATAGTTTCCACAAAAGAGGCGGATTTTTTAAAATTTCTCCAAGGTCGAGAGAAGGGTTTTAACAGAGATATATGTGGATACATCTTTTAAAAGATATGTCCACACAAAAGAAGATCAAGCTATATGAGATTACATATTAATTAGCTTGATTGTAGAAGTCATTTCACTCTATATGTATATAGAATCATCATTTTGGAAAGAATTTTTTAATAAAAGGTCAACACTGAAAAAAAGGAAAAATCTTTAAAAACAAGTGAAAAAATAAAAAATAAATCGATACCACACACACAACAAGAACTCAGCTTCTATCTCTTTCTCATGAAAATATAGAATACGGGTCTGGGTTAGAAATATGTTAGCTGTAAGCAAGAGAAACCTTGACTAGAGAGTGCTTTCCAAACTGTAATGTGAGTGTAACTCACCTGGGGATTGCAGTTAAAATGCAGGTTCTTCTCGGGTGAACCTGAAAGTCCTCATTTCTAACAAGCTCCCTGGTACACAAGCAGCATCCTGAGTGGTGAGGGACTAGGCAGATGGTGACTGAGGCTTTATCTGCCTAATCGTCACACTCTTCTGAGACGAGCATTCCAGGCAAAGGCAGTCAGGGCTGTGTGGAAGCCGAGTGATACCACCGTCGGGGAGCCATTCTTTTCCCTTCGCTCACTCTACCATCTTTTTTTTTTTTTTTAATTTTCATCCTCATGCTTGTTGCCTCATGTTGCAATATGGCTGTTCTTCTGTGTATTGTGTCTCTGTTTCAGATCTGAGGAAGGACAGAGTCGCCTCTATAATCAGGAAGACATAAGATTCCGAGAAATTACCTCGCCCCACCCCCACCAAAGCTTAAATCTAACTGGCCTGAAGATGTCACATGGCCACCTCTAGCTGTAAGGGAGTATGGGAGGGAGTCTGGTTTTAGCTGGTCATCACCCTTGGGCATCGTTAGTAAGGAAGAAGAGGTGAACAGCGATCAGGTAGGCAATGATAGTGTCATAGCATTGTTCACCTAAAACAACAAAACAGCCGGTTATTTTACGAGCAAAACAGGTTTATTCAGGAGCAGCAAAGATTGCAATTTGGGACATACAGCTATGGTGAACCATGTGCAAGTCTGGTAAAGCAAAGGAGAGGAAACTCTTTTACAGAGGAGAAGGGGAAGTTGGGAGGGGCTGTTATAAACAAAAAGTCCTTTAAAGGAAACTGGGAGTTCAAAGTAGAGTGGCTTTTCTTTGACTGAGTTGTGCCAGTCTCTCATTGGCTGATCTGTTGCTGGGGGGAAATCTTTCTTTCTCCTGCTGGGGATAGTGAAATAGTCACTTCCTACTGGAGATGCAAGGTAGTCTCTTCCTGTTGGGATCTGTATTGATGTCAAGCGGTATGTGTATAAGAACTCCCCCTTCTGGCCTCCTGACTCCATGTTAGTGAGGTTTCCCTTTATTAATTTTCACAGCATAGAGATACTTATTTTCCCCATAAGCATTCTTTGAGCACCTAATATGTACTGAGTTCTCCAGGAAGCCCCTTCACAGTGAGACGTATTGACATGTCTTATTCTACCCATTTCACAGATAGGGAAATGAGGCTCCGAGGACTGAGATTTCCATCTTGGCATCACATGTCTGGTCAATGGAAGAGTTAGGTCTGGGATTCCTGGATCCTGGCCATTTTATGAGCATGTATGTGTATGTTTAAAAATAATGGTGTATTTAGTTGAATAAATTGAGGCTTATGCGTCATCCTTTTGGGAAACTTAAAATGAAAGTCACCTCTGAAGTAAGCCAAGGGCCCAGCACTAAGAGGAGCTCTTTGTAAGCGTTGGAGAAGGATAGATTCGCAAGCAGTAAATAGCAGGGGTTGATGGAGTACAAATCATGCCAGACAAATTTAACTGCTCTTTTTGTAATCTATAGAAATGCCAGATGAAGAGATAAAAGGAAAGCAGTGAATATGATAGCTCTCAATTTTACAAAAGTGCTTAGGAATAGTGACTTGGGTGAAGTTCTGGGGGAATAAATTAATAATAACAATTCAAATGGGCCTGGCAGGGGGTCCTGGCCTGAGGCTGGGAAGCAAGGAATCTCACTGCCCTCAGAGGGTGTGGGAAAGTGAGCTGGGGATCAGGTGCTGGGAGGAGGCTGCACGGCAGGGCCCCCCATGCACTGCCCTGAGCCTGCAAGTCAACTGAGGCCCGAGTCAAAGTTTGACAAATCCTCATGAGCCAGAGTGTGGCCCTGGGAGGAGTAGCAGGGGCAAGGCTGGAGCTGGCCAGAAATGCAGAATCTCAGGCCCCACCCCAGCCAGGCTGCAGGAGCATCTGCAGGCGACAGGCGTCCCAGGGAAGTCAGACACCCACGGACGTTCCAGAAACACTGCTCTAAACACTGCCAGGTTGGAGGGCACCACAGCCCTCTAATCAGGTACCGTCTCCCTCACCTGCACCCCGCCCCTCAGCAATGCCCCCCAGACACGCTGCTCCAGAGCTCACCCTCCTGCTCTCCGACACTCTCCCCTAGGGCCAGCTTGTTCCCCTGGAACGTCTCAGCCAGGCTAAGTTATAAACACCATGGGGATGTTTGTCTTTTTAAAATGAGTCAGTTAATGATACTCTACTGGTGGGATTTCAGGCCCCGTAATACTAGATGTATGGGCAGGGGATCCCGCCCCGAAATCAAGGATAGAAACTTGAATTGAGTGCCCGCCCCTCCCCACCCCCACGCCAGGTACTAAAACATACTTTGTCTCATTTATTCCTCACAATCCTGGAGGTTTTGTTATCCTCCTTTTAGGGCGAAAATGACACTCAGAAAGGTTAACTTGTCTGAGGTTACACGACCAGGAGGGACAGAATCAAGCCTGCTTACCTGCTGTCTTCCAAAGTCAAGACCTTCCCCCAGCATCCTTCCACCTCACTCCCTCTGCCTACCTGTGTGGATCGCCTTGCCGAGCCCTCATCAGGCCCACATCTGAATGACTGCAGTTGAGGGCGACTGTGAGGGACTCTGTGCATTGAGCCTCCGAACCTCATCTACACCAACTTCTATGATGGCTCAGAGGTTTGAGGAAGAAGAGCTAGGGACAGAGGGACAGAAAAGAAAAGAAAGTACATGAACCAACCAGGCACTTAATATGTTATTTAGATCCGACTTCTTTCTGAAAACAATTTAAGTAAACTTAGCAGAAAACTCATATATATTAGTCCCTTTATAATACTAATTAATAAGAGTGCCACATAATAAGGGGAAAAGATAATTTCACAGAGACCCAGGGAAAAGACAGCTGCTCCCACCAATCACAAACTTAGCTTTAGGTTCTCTGATTGTTGAGGCAAACAAGTATGATGACATTTTCTAATAAAAGTGAGTGTGATCAGGAAAGGCCCACCTTTTTCTTAGCACTTATAGGAAGGCATCTTATGAAACTGACAGATGCCCCTAACTGGGAAGGAGTGGAAAAAAATTATCTGTGACCTGGAGAAGCAAAATGTTTGGGTAAGGTACCCCTAAATGAGATTCGACTTCGAAAGGCTTAAGCATTAACACAGGAAGGAAAAATTAATCATAAAGACAGAGATGGATTCAATAAGTGGGGCGGACCTCACAAGTGCGGATCTGCTGAGACAGAAGCAGCCCCAGAGCAGAGCACAAATTAGATGAGCTTGCAATGGGAAGTGGCAGAGAAATAAATAAAAAAGGCAAGATAATTTGGGCATGTAGGCATGTGCAGGGCCCATAACACAAAGCCAGGAGGAAATGGTCTCTGGTGGTGAGATGGAGCCTGGGAGATTGCAGCCAGCTGTGGGCATCTCATTACCCGACAGAGGTAGGCAAAGTGGAGAGAGTTCAGGGAAGGGCACCAGGCATGATTAGGTAGCAGGAGAGATTAATTTACGAGAAAAGATTAAAAACTAAAATAGGCTTGCTGGGCTCTGGGAAGGCTGGCTCCCAGTGTAGAGGGGTGAGGGAGGCACTAAGGAAGGTAGCAAAGCGGGGGGAGGAGGCCTAGCCTGGACCAGGCCCATGAAGGGACGAATGGGCCAGGGGTAGGGAGAGATGGTGGAAACACCCACCTAAGGAGACCTCAGTCAAAATTAAAAACTCAGATGAAGTTGCCATTTTTAGCTGCCATGTACAGAAGCTGCAGAGCCACGAGTTCTGCACAAAGAGCCGTCAACACATCCTCTCCATCCCACTCTTACTGTGATCAATGGGGCTTAGTTTTGAGATGGAGTGGATGGGGCGGGGGCTTAGTTCATTCATTCAACATTGTTGGGCATCTACTATGTGCTAGGGATTGTGCTAAGCATTGAGGAGACACATATAAGACACAGTCCCTCTAAGTGGGAGAGTGGCATGGACATATATACACTACCAAATGTAAAATAGATAGCTAGTGGGAAGCAGCCGCATAGCACAGGGAGATCAGCTGGGTGCTTTGTGACCACCTAGAGGGGTGGGATAGGGAGGGGGGAAGGGAGACGCAAGAGGGAGGAGATATGGGGATATATGTATATGTACAGCTGATTCACTTTGTTATAAAGCAGAAACTAACACACTATTGGAAAGCAATTATACTCCAATAAAGATGTTAAAAAAAAAAAAAGACAGTCCCTGATCTCAAGGCACTTGAGAGTGCAGCTCATTCAATCCTTACAAGTCAGTGTAATAAGTACTTCTATTTGAAAAAACATAAACAGAGAGCACTGGAAACCAGACCGAGAAGCCAAAGGAATACTTCTCAGAAGAGGCTGTGCATGAACCAAGTTTGGAGGGATGATAGGCATTAGCTAGCTAAGGCAGTGGATGGATGGATGGATGAGTTATCAGGCAGAAGGCACAGTAAGTGCAAAGATGTGGTCTGAAACAGCATAATATATTCAAGGAAATTAAAAAATTCAAATTTGCCTGGAGAAAGGGGGTAGGAAGGTAAAGAGAAGAAGCTTAATGTATTAGGCAAGGGCCCGATCATGAAAGAACTTGTATGCATGAAGCTCAGAAATTTGAACCTCAAACTGGAAGCTCTGTGGAGTCAGCAACCAGAGGCTTTTAAGAAGCAGCATGGCAAAATCAAGTGTAATTTTGTAACGATTACTCTGATGTCCGTGGAAACATGTACCCACAGGGAAGGATAGTCAGGAGACAAGGAAATCTATTTGAGGACTATTTCCATGATCCAGGTAGGAATCTACAAGAGGCTGAACTAAAGCAGTGATGGCAGAGACACAGAGGCTGCAGACCTTTCTAAACGCTTGGCAAGGGGAGCTGGGCAGGAAGATAGAGACTAGTAAATAAGGTCTTGGCATGGGTTCCTGGCTGGGTGGTGGTGTTCATCCCTGAGGTAGGCAATGGTCACACAGGTTTCAGGGAGAAGTAAGAGCTCTATTCAGACAAGTTGGGCTTGATAGGAGTATATATATCCTGTAGGCAGGTGGGCAACATGTTGGTCCTCAGTCCAGACTCAGAGATTCAGGAGTTATCAAATATTTGTGATAACTGAAGTCATAGTGTGAAGGAGAAACCCCCCAAAAGGGTTACACAGAAACTGGAGAGCAGAGCACCAAGAACAAGTCTTCGGGGATACCAGCAGCTAAGGGGTCAGTGAAGGAAGGAAGGGTGCTGAGAAGGGTGAGAAGGAACAGCCTGAGAGGTTGTTGGAAAACAGAGAGACCATGGGAACACACAAGTCAAGTGAGGAAGAGTTTCAGGAAGAAATGATGAACACTATGAGATGTCAACAACATTCAAGCAAGTAAGCACCAAAGTATCCACTGAATTCAACATTATGGAAGTCAATGGAGAGCAGCAAAGAGACTGATGGATGGATCAGATGGGGCATAAGCCAGATTGCAATAAGATGAGAGGGACGCAGGAGGTGATGAGGACAAGAAAGAGTACAGCAAGCACTTGGAAATGATTGGCTGTGAAGGGCAAGAGTAAGACAGGACAACTCCTAGACTGGGATGTGTGGTTGACAGGGGTATATGGTTGGTTTAAATTAATTGGTTCTTTAATGAGAATGACCTGAACATGTTTTCAGAGTAGGGAGGCAAATAGGTAGAAGATTTCAAGGGAATAAGACAGAGGGCTGGACTGAGCTCTGAGAAGGGGCTAATGGCACCTAAGAATTCAGCGTGGCATCAGTTCTGGGTCATTCCAAGTCCAGAGTAAGCAGTCCTTGCTATATGCACACTGGGCTCTGACCAAATGATTTGAGGTCAGAGGTGGAGCCAGTGAAACCATCAGCCATTTTGGTAAGTAACATGGGAGATAAGAGAAAATACAGCCTCGTACACTCTTCCAAGAAATTATCCTCTAGTTAGGCATAAAGATACATTCCCCGTAAAAGGTTACTAAGCATTATAATGTAAGGACCCTTGCTTTAGCCACAGTAACCTCATAAACAGAACTTGAGGCAAAAGCTTACTTTCTGTGGTTTTACTGGAGTGTGCAATCCCAGGGAAGCAAGAGGGAGGGTGTGGGATAAGAAATATATTTAGTCTCTGTCTATGGTTCCTGGGGCAGAGCTCCTAAGACCTTGGTAATTTCCTAAGCAAGAGGAATCTCTTTGTTTTTCAAAACAAGGACTTTAAATCAGGATGGGACCCTTATATAGCATCAGGATGGAACTAGTCACCAGAAAGCCCAAGGACCAGAGGGCTGGCATTTACAGCCGCACCACCAACCTCCAGGAACTGCGTGTGGTGGAGGGAAGGTATGGGATGCTAGAGATAAAAACTCTATGAAAACTCTTGAACAGCAAGATTTGATGAGCTTCCAGGTCGGTGAACACACACCAGAAGTGTGGTGCATCTCAGTTCTATGGAGACAGAAGTTCCTGTGCTGGGGACCCTTTCAGGCCTCATCCTGTCTACCTCTTCATGTGGCCGTTGATCTGTATCCTTTCTAATACACTTTACAATACACTGGTAAATGTAAGTGAATGTTTCTGAGTTCTGTGAGTCACTCTAGCAAATTAATCAAACCCAAGAAGGGGGTCGTGGGAACCTCTGATTTATAGCCAGCGGTCAGAAGCACAGAAGACGATCTGGACTTGCGACTGGCATCTAAAGAGAAGGGTGGTCTTGTGGGGATGAGCCCTCAGCCTGTGGGATCTGATGGTATCTTCAGGTAGATAGTGACAGAATTGAGTTAACTGCTTGGTGGTGTTGAAAAAACACACAGTGGAGAGGGGACAGGGAGTGAAACCGGAGCAGGGGGAGTGAAGATATCTTTGAGTGGGTGCCTCACTGAGCTGGCCACCATCTGGCAACAAACATGCCATTTGCTTGGTCTTACCAGATGTTGCCAGAGTTGTTTCCGTGAAACAACTGCTTCTTAGGACGTCCCTGGAAAGTGAGAAGGAGAAGGGCAAGCACCTGATCACTGCCTCCTTCTTGTCTCTCTTCTCTCAGGGACCAAGGTCCACCCAGGAGGCGTCATCTGGGTCGTGTTACCCAGCCAGAGCCACCGCAGTCCAGCTGGTCAGAGCACAGATGTCGAGGTCTCTCCTGGTCACTTGGCACCACATGTAGGGGCTCCGTGGGCTGTGGTGGAGGAAGCAGCTGGGCCTTTATAACCACAGGAATAGTGTGAAACTTCCCTAGGGCCACTGTGGCCAGGAAATACACAAAGGGCCAAGGCCTGAGGTGTAGGCAAGCCAGGCAGATCTAGCCTGGTGCTGAGATCAGGTCGGGCCCAGACTCGGTGTCTCCTCATGAAAATAGCATCAAGCAGTACTCTGAGCACCTCAAGTAAATTAACTTTTCCAGTCTTCATTACAGCCTAATGAGGCACTAACACACAATTTAGAGATGGGAAAACTGAAGCAAAGAGGGGTTAAGGAACTTCCCTAACACCACACAGCTAGGAAGTGGCTGAGGGAGGATTCAATCCCAGGCGCTCTGTTGTGCCATACTGCCAACCCCACGAACCAGCGAGGGAGAACCCCCAAAGGAAACATCGTGTAGCAGAAAGAGGAACCAGGTTTCAGAAGCTGTGTAGGATCTAACGGGCAGAGAATAAGGAGGTGGGTGTTCTCAGTGGGAAAAGCAGACTGACAAAGAAAGTATAAATGACCCGAGTGAAGCTTGGCCAAGTAAGGGCTATGCAGCGATGGGTTCGGGCAGGACACTGGAATGTGCTCTGTAAGTAGATGGGGTGGGGAGTATGGGTAAGGGGACGCGGCCAGCTTTAAGCAGAGCTGCCGACTGCACATGCGCACTTGTGAGCCCTGACTCACCTCCCACCTACCGTACCGGTGGTACTGAAGGGAGAAAACAGCCTCAGCCCCCGAGGGTGAGGGCGGCCTTGAACATACAGCAGCTTCCGGGTCTTTGTCCTCCAGACCCCTCTTGTCTGACCACTTGAGGCCTAGTAGACCCCTTTCTGACCCTTTCCCACTTTCTCCTAACCCAGAATGCTATCCAAATCCTTCCAGGGGAGAAGCATTGAATATTTGTCGAGTGCCTGCTGGGAGAGACACTCATTTTTCTCGCTGAATTCCAGAGGAACCTGGCAAAGTGGGCAGTGATAGCCTCCAGCTTACCAGTGAGGACTCGCCTTGCCTTGGATCGGGCCAGTGTCAGAGGTGGGCGCTGGGCGAAGCGCCAAGAACCAACCCAGCTCCCAGGCCCACTGCCTGGCTGTGTCCGCAGCGCACCTCCAACCTCCGGATTCCCAAGTGAAAGATGCAGATTCCCCCATCCATGCTCCTTTTATAACACAGACTGGAAAACGCCTTGAAAGTGAAAATGCCATGGAAACACAAAGCATCATTTCTCAGGCCCAAGAAGAACGTTGCAGCTGAGTTTGGATACCGGTCACCAAACCGGTACAGGGTGAGTCAGGGTCAACAGGGGGTGGGGGGCGGGGGGGACAATATTCCCACCAGAACTCCTTTGCCCAAGATGCATTCAATTAAACTCTTTTTAGGACATGCTTGAAATATTGGAATTGACCCTTTCTTCATTACCATATATGCCCCACATGGTTGAGCATTGATAGTTGCTGTCTAATCATTTTTATTACTTATGTGAAAGCCTCTGTGAGGAATAAGGGGATAGGTCGTTCCATTCTTGGGAGGAGAAAACTAGGGACTGTCATCCACGGTCCAGGTGGCAGTCAGTGTGAGAGGTGGGACTGAACTCAGTAACCCTCCAACTTGCCCCACCCACACCTGGTCCCATTCCAGTCATCCCTTTCTCAGGCAGGATGCCACCATCAGCCTGATCGTTATGAGCCAGCTATTCAGAATCATTCATCCATTCGGAAAGTACTTTTTGAGAGGCTGCTGTGTGCCAGGCAATGTTCCAGGCATGAGAGACACAGATTCCCTGACCTCATGGAGCTGGCATTCTACTGGCAAAAACAACTGATAAATAAATATATAATACGATGTCTTCCAAATTATCATGAAAATAACTGAACAGTGTAAGGAGAGAGACAGGGTAGACATTTGAGCAGAGCCCAAATCAAGGGCAAAAATGGGCCGTGGGATGATGGAGAAGGGCAGCCAGGCAAAAAATGAGTTTGGTAGGTGTGGACTTAGTACCTCTCTCATCACATCCTTCATATCCAAATACTCATGCATTCCACTTCTTTCTGTTTATCTACCACCACCTTAGTTAAAACCACCATAACTTCCTGCTCCAATTCTACTTTCAGTCCATTCTTCAAACTTCAGCCCAAGTGATCTTTGCAAAATGTACATCTGGCCGCATGACTTTAAACGTTCAGTACCTTCCCACTGTTCTTAGGATAAAAAGCAGCATCCTTCCTGTGACCCCCAAGGTTCTGCACAGTCTGGCTGCCCCCAGCCTCCTCTTGTAACACTTCCTTCCTCCCTGTTCTCTCTAAACCCCATGCGCTCTGGTCTTCTTGCAAAAGCACTCCCCAGCTCATCCTTCTTTTAGGAAACTTTCCCTAACATCCAACTTGGACAGTTCCCTTTGTTATTGCTGGCTTAGAACCGCATTTCTCTTTCCCATAGCATGTATTTATGGATTCTTTATTACGATTATTCAATTCTATAAGAGTAGGGACTGAATCTGTTTTTAATCACCATGGTAACTCCAGCATCTAACACAGTAGGCCATCAATTCATACTGAATGAATGAATGAATGAATGAATGAACAGCAGTTTTTTATAAGGGAAGGGAAGCACAACCTCTCTCTATGGCCAGACAGAAAACAAGCCTGGGGATCTGGAAATGGCAAATATTACGAGCAAATGAGCTCCAGGTTCCAGGCCAGAGCCGAGATGGCAGAGATACCCACAACCCCAGACGTCGCAGAGAGAAAGGAGGCACTCTTACGAGAGCAATCCAGGCTGGCACCAGCGGCCAAATTCATTTAAAGAGGCATAACACTTTAATTATCACGGCACTCCAAAGGACTAATACAACTGAAAACTAAATGCTGGTAAAGGCTGCCTGGGTGAGGTCAGTGAGCTCAAGAAAGGTACCAGGACACAATGAGACTTTGAATTAGTATGCCAGGAACATCCAAAACATATTCATTGTGTTAATAGAAACGCCTAAGTATATTAGACATTTGGGGACTTATTATTCATATTAGTTATAATATGGAAATCAAATTTTATTTGTAAATTGCAATCAAATGATATTTTCTATTAAATCTGTAGTAGCGAGACAAATTAAGCAATGCTATGGGTTACATGTTACTAATCCAGTTTGGTTATAACTCACATTTTTTTTATTTTGTTATGAATCATCATGGGAATGAAATAAAACAAGATATTTTCTAAACTGAACTGAAAAGGCTTTTCTTTGGCAGAACGGAAACTGCTTAAGAGCTCAGATTAAGGTAATAACACTGTCTTCGTGAAACAGACAAAGACAAGCACTGATGACGAAGCTTCAGGCCCGTGAAAATAAGTCACCTTCTTCTTCTATCCCATTGTCCTGCAGAACCAAGGGCCAGAGGGTCTTAAAAGGTCAATTAATTAAATCTTCTGTGTTAAGACAAAGTTGCATAAAATCCTTCCTTAAAGGCTGACACCCCATTAAGAGCCAAATTTGACTTATTTGTCCAAAGTGCAGTGGCCTTCCCTTAAATGTGTCTGGATCCCCCACTGCCTCTTGCACATAGTAGGACTCAATGAAAACTTGAGATGTTAATTTAGTAAGTAAATCAATCACAAGTTAACCACTTAGAAACATCTATTGATATTATATAAGGATATAAATCACCCAAAACGATGCTTGGTTCATAAAAGCTGTTTATAAATACGAGGTCTCTTTTTCCTAATAGGCACAGTTCAAGATAGCATTCACCTTCCGTGGTCCATCTAAAAACCACTCTATGGATAACAGAGAGCATTTATTGAGTGGTTACCATGAGCCAGGCACTGTGCCAAGCCCTTTACATATATTATCACGCTGATTATTCACAACAATCATAGAAGTGGGAGCTACTCATAGCCCCATTCTGCCAACGAGGAAATGAGGCACTGAAAGGGAAGTAACTTGCCCAAAGTTACAAAGTTTCTGATGGTGGAGCCAGACTTCAAGTTTGAGACCAGGGCTTGTGCTCTAACCACTGGTATTCGCTGCCTCTCACACACAAGAAAGTTCCATAAACCTTGTCTTTCCCTCAGAGCTCTGTCCAAGGCTCCCCCAGACACTCAGGTGAGGAGAGTGGCTGGTTTTGCTTCAGACTCCACCAGCTCATGTCCTCTGCATACTCAAAAGTTATGGAGAGAAAGCCCCAGATACCCTAGAAATCCCTTTCCTGCTCCTCCAAACAACACTTTCTCAGGCCACATGGCCCAGGAGTACAAATATGGTCATAATTAGGCTAAGTATCTGGTATCACCCAGGACTTCCTTGACCAGGAATAATTGGCCCAAACGTTCCCAAGTCTGAAGTCCAAAGCTGGCCCCTAAGTTCTGCCACGTCCTCCAGGTCCCCTCTGCCTCCAGCATCTGAGTCCATCTATGCCAGCTGTGCTGGGTTGAATAGTGAATAGTGTATCCGCCTCTATTGCAGATGTAATCAATTTAAGATAAGGTCATACTGGATTAGGGTGGGCTCTAAACCCAGCAACTGGTGTCCTTACAGGAGAGAGAGATTTGGAGACACACAGGAAAGAAGGCCATGTGACTGAGGCAGAGATTGGAGGGATACAGCTACAAGCCAGGGAACACCTTGGCTTGCTAGGGGCCTCCAGAAGCTGGAGCAGACGTGGAAGGATCCTTCCCTAGAGGCTTCAGAGGGAGCGTTGTCCTGTGGACACCTTGCCTTTGGACTTCTGGCCTCCAGAACCGTGAGAGAATAAACTTCTGCTGTTTCAAGCCACCTGTGGTGTGGTATTTTATTATGGCAGCACTAGGAAGCTAATCCACAGTTTCCGCACTTGCTCAATCCAGAGGCAGACATCACTTCACCTGCTGCCCCAAGCACCAAGCGTCTCCATGAGGCCAGCGTGCAGGTGAGGCTTAGTGTGGTCCCTGGACCCAAGCCAGGCCCCAAGATTTGATCCCAGTTGGCAAAGAGGTAAGTCCAGAATTCTGAGTAAACATTTAGAAGTGTACAACAACTTGACAGAGTAATTTTATGTCTGTTGACTTTAGTAATAAAAAAAAATTGGGACTTGCCTGTCGTACATCTGGTTTTTATTTCATTTTACTAGTAATTCATTTTTACTGCGTCTTACAAAATATCCTTCTAAGATATACTGAAAATTAAAGGGGAAAAAGCCTGATCATTCAGCACCAAGAGTCTGAGAAAACTTGTAGGGGACCAAAGGCCTTTCCGGAAACAGGGCCCACTCTCCTTGAAAGGCAGGCCCCATCAAAAAGAGCATTTTAAGTTTCTTCTTTTTATAATAACAAGCTCACCATTTTCCTGGTGTTGATCCTGCCCCCTCTCTGGGAACTGCTGCCACCTTGAATTTTTGCCAGAGAGTCCCAGGGGCGTCTCCAGCTACCACTCAAGGTTTGTCTTCCATTTGTCCGGGACCCAGGCCTCAGTGCATTTCCTGAGACGCTTCCCTGCCCTCTGGCCTCACACGCACTTTCTCCAGCCCCAAAGCTGCAGGTGATGCTTGGTGCTGTGTCTTACAGAAATGTTGGTTGCCGGCTCTTGGTTTTGCTCATTCTTTACTTCCCTGCAGTCCTTAGTCCCTCTAGGAATCAGGCTGGGGGCCTGGGGGCCTGGGGGCCTGGTGGGGCACAGCCTGGAAACTAGGCATGGAGCAGAATTACTTCTTCTGCAGGACTGGACCCACAGATACGCTGTCCCTCGGAAGGGCATCATCCCCAGCAGGTTCCTTGGTGCCCTGTGCAGGTAACCTAGGGCAGGCCCCTCCCCTCACTGCGAGCACACACTGACACACCTAAGCTCTCCTTGCACTCCCAGCTTAGGCCTGCCGGGCTATGGTAACAACAAAATCATAATGGCTGATGTACATCTAGCACATTCCATGTGCTAGCCAATGTCCAAGGGCTGTACCATTTCAACTCATTCAATCCTCACAACATCCCTGTGTGGTAGATGCTACTGTTACCCCATTTTACAGATGAGAAAACTGAGGCACAAAGTGCTTGAGTAACTTGCCCAAGGCTACCAGCAAGCAAGTGGCAAAACTCTGATGCAGAGGTAGGGCCTCTGCCTCCAAAGCCCACCCCATGGCCATGAGAGTGTCCTTCCTCTCAGCTCCCATCCTACAGTTGTAATCAGACACCAGGGCAAAGCAGCATGTGCTCACATCTAATAGAGCTTACCCTCCAGGGCTCTGCAGAGTTCACACCATGCCAGAGTCACCGAAGGCCCCAGTCCCCTCTGTCTTGTAGGAAAGCTTTCTCTTTTTTTTAATCTATTGTCTTTTTTTTTTTAATTTATTTATTGGCCACACCATGCAGCATGCGGGATCTTAGTTCCCCCACCAGGGACCGAACCTGCACCCCCTGCAGTGGAAGCGTGGAGTCTTAACCACTGGACTGCCAGGGAAGTCCCGGAAAGCTTTCAATGTCTTGCAAAAAACCAGAATCTACAAGGGCTTCAGGAGGCATGAGTTTGCATCTGTGTTTCTAGGCTCGCACCCGTTCACCTTCCCCAGCTCACATCGCCTCTCCTTGGTCCCGTTGACCAACCCCCTCTCCCAACCCCCTCTCCTCGCAGGCCAGCCCAGGAGCACCTCCCACCGCAGGCAAGTGACGGCAGGAGCGGCAGGACTGTCAGGGGGAAGAACGCCCAGCCTCCTTTGGCCAATGCCTTAAATGTCCTCTTTAGGCTGTTTGTTCACGTGCTTGAGATAGAAGACGGTGATAATAAAAATCATGCATCTTTACTGGGAAAAACGTCAAAGTATATAAAAGCATAGAAAGGAAATAACTAAAGCCTCTTCGCATTCCTCCTTCCTTCATCTTCCCCAATTCCAGGCCCAGAAGTAACCAGGATTACATGCTTCAGCCTTAGACTTGTGTTTGGCTATAGAAGTTGCTTTCTATAGAGATACAAATACCACCAAGAAGAGAAACCCTTTACATTGCCTTGGGTCATTTACCCCCATCCTCTTGCACTCCCCACACACCACCCACCTGCACTTCCTGAGACAGGAATTGAAAAGAATGGGGAAGAGCACCTGGGGGCCATGTGCCTGGTTGGGGACAAGGCAGACATAGATCAAGGGGGCGGGGGTGGTAGAACAGAGAGGCAAGGGGCACACAGGTGAAATGTTCAAACTTCACACTTTTGCTAAGGTTCAGACCTAGGGAAAAACATCAGAGAGAGGGATGGCCTGCTGGAAGTCCAGATATGGTCAGTGCTGGAAGGAAGCAGGTGGTGCAGAAGGGGCAGGAATCTGGCTGAGAAATACACATGGAGCAGACTGCAGCCAACACACAGCCTTCTCCACGCGTCTCCTCTTTCCTTGAGGACCCACGACGCGTACGGATACACTCAAAACCTCCCTCTCTCTTCTCTCTTCCTTTCCTCTTCCCTTCCCTTCCCTTCCCTTCCCTCCTCTCCTCTCCTTTCCCCTCGCCCCCTTCCCTTCCTGTCTCTCTTTCTCTCTCTAATAGTGGCAACTTCCCAGTCTTAAAGTCAGATTGTGATTAAATCTATAAACCATTCCGTCTCTGGAGCTGCCTTTGCCCTTTCATGGGTTAACAGGTCTGGCTAAGGCAGCACAAGTTCGGTGCAAAGAACACTTGGCTAATTCTCTCCCTATTAGCCCACTGAGAGAATAACTACATATAATAACCGCCCTCCGCAGTGGTTAAGAATCCGCCTGCCAATGCAGGACACACGGGTTTGAGCCCTGGTCCGGGAAGATCCCACGTGCCACGGAGCAAATAAGCCCGTGTGCCAAAACTACTGAGCCTGTGTTCTAGAGCCCACAAGCCACAACTACTGAGCCCGTGTGCCACAACTACTGAAGCCTGCGTGCCTAGAACCTGTGCTCTGCAACAAGAGAAGCCACCTCAATGAGAAGCCCACGCACTGCAACGAAGAGTAGCCCCTGCTCGACACAACTAGAGAAAAGCCCACATGCAGAAACGAAGACCCAATGAAGCCAAAAATAAATTACAAAGAAATAAAAATAAAAAGTAACTGCCCTCTCCTTCTATTACCCCCAAAACCAACAAAAAAAACCCAACCTTGTCATTTTCTCTCCCCCCTGGGTTCCACTGAGCTTCCCTTCAGAGTCAGGAATAAATTATCTCCAAAGGGTTCATTAAGAATAAATAATAATCTACACTTCTAGCACACCTTTTGTCTAAGTATCTCAAAGTGCTTTACTTAATTAATTAATTAAGAGAATTAATTAATTAGGAAAACACTCCTGGAGGGAGAGAAGGCATACTAATGACACCTGTTTTCCAGATGAGTAAACTGAGGCCCAAAGCAGTGGATTCAAGGTCACAACAGGAAAAGTGACAAAGTGGCGTTGGCGGGGGTGGGGACAAGACTTAGCTTTACTTCAACGTGTTAAGACTTTGGTAACAAAAGGATGGGGCAGGGCAGGCCTGGAGGAAGAAAGCAGGAGGTTGGTGAGAGAAGCCGAAATGGCCGCTCTAGAAGTCAGGTGACACGAGGCTGAGATGAAGAACTCAACAGAGGCTGGAGGGACAAGTCAAGTGGACACTAGGTGCAGAGACTGAGGGCTCAGATGCCCTGGCTCAGAGCCCAGGCTGGTGGGCTCTTGACAGAGGGTCTGAGGCCCTGGCAGGCCAGACACACACACCTGAGTCAGCCGGGTCTGAGTGATAGGCACAGGCTACCCTGGTAGGTTGGCGGTTGGCATACGATTAAATGATCTGATCCCCCAGCACCTCCCTAGATGCTCCTGATTGGGACTAATGTGAATCGGAGTGTGGGCTCTTTGTCTGCAGGTGGGGCAAGCAGGCTCCCCTGTGAGGCCAGGTGAGTGAGAGGTGGAAAGGCAGCCCTCTCTGAACACCCTCTCCCCGAGCCTAGCTCCTGGGGTGGCCCCTCAGCCCCTCATTAGCATCCTGGTCACCCTAGACACTGCCCTGGGACTCAAGTCCCAACAACGCCTCGCTGACTTTCATCCGAAACAGGGGACAGGGCAGCAGAAACTTCCCAGAAGTCCCCAACACTCTCCGTGTCCCCCTTGTGCCAGTCCAATCTGTCACCTCAGCCCATCTAGCCCTCGGTCCCCAGCAAAGCTAATTAGGCCACGTGTGCACGCGTACCTACACATACACATGCACACAGGCCCCCGTGAACATGCGTGGCACTACAAATTAACAACCCAAGCTTGTCTTTTTCATTGTGTTTTTATTATGATGCTCCTCAATGATGTTTTTAAATGAATTTTGGGGCTTCCCTGGTGGCACAGTGGTTGAGAGTCCACCTGCCGATGCAGGGGACACAGGTTCATGCCCCGGTCCGGGAAGATCCCACGTGCCGTGGAGCGGCTGGGCCCGTGAGCCATGGCCGCTGAGCCTGCGCGTCCGGAGCCTGTGCTCCACAACGGGAGAGGCCACAACAGTGAGAGGCCCGCGTACCGCAAAAAAATAAAATAAAATAAAATAAATGAATTTGAATAGTCCCCGTAATTTGTTCTACATTGCACCGCAAGTGCGAGGGCCCTACAGGGATTGCTGCACGGAATACAATATCACGTGAGCGTGGCTTCTGCTTGCCTTTCTGCTTCCTCATAATTAAGCTTTATTGAGTTGTAAAATGAATAACAATTCAAAAAACTTGTTTATTGATCCAGGTGTGACCTGCAGCTATATGAGAAAAGTTTCTCCACTTCCTGACCTCACCAAGTGGCCCCGGACTGTGTCTGCTCTCTCGCCCTTCCATTCTGGTTATGAGCAATGACAGTCTGGGGCCACTTGGTGAGCAGCTGCAGATTTCTTTGACACCATGAAGCAAACTGTCAGTGTCTGCATTGGGAAGGGAACCCTAACTAAGTCTTGTCAAGGGTTGAAGTCAGCTGAGATTCTAGGGACTCCTGACTTCCCTCTCTTGATGCCTAGAATGCTGTTACTTGGGAAGTCCACTTCTTTGGTGAGAGCACTGTGTCCTATCGACATGCAGTTAACCTCAGGAAGGGATCGCACATTAGAGCCTCATAAACTTTACAGCCTAACAGGACTTAGGTGATCAGCTTCTCTCAGGGAGATGTCCAGCTGGGAGGTCTCCGCAGAAGTGAAACTTTGCTAATGTGGATCAGCAATGCTAAAGGGATGGCTCAGAGCACAGGGCAGCATCTGGGGAAGATCCGTCTGGAGGTGGCCAGGTGGAGGCACTGACTCCAGGTGGTCTGGGCACCAGAGGGGCAGGAGAGGTACAGACATACTGAGAGGTTGCAAAGGGAGGGAGAAAGGCATAAGATACACCTCACCTTTGTGCTCTATCTTTCTTGTCAGAGGTTCCGAGCCGCTTGAATTGTTGGGGAATTCAAATGGAGTTTTCAGTTACCCCAGGGCTAGAAACTAGTTAACATAACTGTCAGATCGAAACTAGGTCTCCAGGCTGGACCCAACTCAACAAACACCTTGTTTAACAAGCAATTGTAGACTTTAGGAGATTCCACAAGAGAAATGATGAGGAAACAAGAGCTCTCCTTAATGGGGGTGGGAGGCATAGGACCACACAGGCCCCTTCACACATGTACCATTAGAGCAGGATATGATCTGCATAGAATCAAGGGCTCAGCCTATTATACCATCATGTCACAGTGTATTCTGGACAAAGTCCTGGCTGGGAAGTGAAGGCTTCTTCTATTCCATACAGCTGTGGGTGGGTTCCATCCCCTGATCACCCTCCAAACAAAAGACTGCTGAGACCTGGCCTCTGTTTACATGTGCCCTGGGAGATCTGGGAGGCTCTCTAGAGATGACAGTGCTTTCAAGCGAATACTCTGGGGACCCCTAGTTTCTGAAAAGAAAAGCCTCCTGGCAGAGGAGCTGGAGGAGGAAGTAGCAGCTCGTGCTAAGCACAATTCATATGTGTACACCCCTGTATCAGTTGAGGCTGCTGTAATAGAATATCGTAGACTGGGGGGCTTAAACAACAGAAGTTATTTCTCACAGTTCTGGAGGTTGAAAGTTCAAGATCAGGGTGCCAGCATGGTTAAGTCCCTTTGAGAACCCACTTCCTGATTTGCAAACAGCCGTCTTCTTGCTGTGTCCTTACCTGTTGGAGAGAAGAAGCTCTGACCCCTTCATCTCCTTATAGGGGTACTAATCCCATCATGGGGCTCCACCCTCATGACCTAATCTAACCCTAATTACTGCCCAATGACCCCACCTCCAAATACCATCACACTGGGGATTAGGGTTTCAACATATGAATTTTGGGGGACACAAACGTTTAGTGCATAGCAACAGCATTGTCAGCCCATGAGCACATGCCCCAATTCTCTGCCCTGTCATTTCTCATCACCAAGACAAGTCACAGGCAGGAGAGGGGGATTGCTCCTTTCCCTTCCTCTCCAATTCTGTCAGTGTGGCTCTTTGTGCCTTGTGTGCTCTACAAGACTGTCACCAATGTTCATTTTGCTCTAAGGGGCAAGTCAGGGAGTGCAAAGAAGCTCACTTGATGTGATGGGCTTAGAGACCCAATCAGCCAGGACAGCCCTGGATCCTACCTTCTGTGACCCACCTAGAGTTTACCTTGTTATTCGTGTGGTCTGCCTGTGTCACTGTTTCCATTTTGTTCTTTGGTTGATTGGTTAGCTGGTCTGCCTGTTTCATAACAAGTATGGCTTTTCTCTAGTTATGGTCTTAGGCATTTCCTCTGGAATTTACCAATGCCCTATTTCTCATCTAAAGCTAGTATTCTTGGCAATTTATACCATAGTCTCACAGGGAGACAGAAACTGAGGCAAATTACAGTTCCCAAGGCAGCAAATGCAGCCTTCACAAGACCAGCAACTCCACTGTTGATCTGTGTGGGGAAGACCTTTGGGGAAAGTTCTGGAAGTCAAAGTGGTCTCCATCGATGACATCCTTCTCCACTGAGGCCTTGCAGCACAAGGAAACACCCCTAGGACTTATGAGGCAATTCCACAGCAAGGACTAAGACAAAGGGATGGCCCATTCAGAAACCAATGGCCCATGCACAGTACAGGTAAGGGAAGCAAACAGAGAGGGGCAGAGACTAAGTTTAAGCAACTCTAGAATCTGCTGACTCCTCCCAGCCCTGTAAGGAGTTAGGTTGCTCCCTTCCATCTTCTGAGGAAAAGCATATTTTTGTACATATTCCATTTGGTAATAGTAGCTCCCAGTTATTGGGCACTTATCAATACTAATAGATGGGCCCTCTGCTAACACTTAATTTCTCCCCTTTCAGGCGTCACAACCACCCCATGAGGAAGGCCCATCATTGGTGCTGTTTCACAGAGGAGGAACTGAGGCTTAGAAAGGTTGGTAAGAATCTGCCAAAGGTCACCCTGCTAATAATTGGGATTTGAGTCAGTCTGACTCCAGAGCAGACTACACACCATTCTGGTGCCATTCATGTGGATGTAGTTGTTTCTCCAGGGACAGAAAGTGACTATTCACGTGCATCCTCCTCTGTGGGCCAAGCCCTGTGCTCAGCTAAGTAGTCACGCCAAGGATCAGGGCAATTACCATGAGCATACAGTCCTGCAATGCTCATGTCATTGACAGCAAGCCTGTGGACTCAGATTGCTATTTTATTTTGACACAAAAGCCCATGTAGAATTCAAGGGGCCTCATCCCTGAATATATGGGACAAAACTAAAGTGCTAGGCTTCTAGTTTCTGGTTCCTCATATAAGGAGCTTGGAAGTTGCCACTCTGCCCTAACAAGTAAAAAGCTAAACAGATTGGAAAATCAACAATTCTTCTTAGATTTTAAAAGAGGGGAGGACACAGGCAAACTACTGCCCCCAAGACTGGAGATACAGACAGGCGAATGCAGAGAGTCTTTGCTTCCTGGAGCAGAGACTGGAAACCACCATAGAAACCAGTGCCAGGGTAGGAAAACCTGAACCAGAACCGATGAATTGCTGGAGGTTCAGTGTGGACAAGTCTGAGAGTTAAAAACTTCAGATGGACCCACTCATAGTGGGGAGCTCCCCACAATTTGGGGAATTTTTCCTCCAGGAGCTTGACCAGATTCTCAAAGTAAAGGTCAGAGAAAAATCCCCTGACTCTTGCAGCAGGTGGAGGGGAAAAGGGATCATTTTAAAATAAGTGAGAACAGTCTGTTCTTCTTAACAAGACTTGCCCTCAGGGGAAACTAGTTAACCAGAGCCTAACCTGCTCGGGTATTATCAAAGCTTAACTGATCTGGGGGAGGGGAAATACTTAAAGCCAGCTCTAGCCATCTTCTCCCCCCAGGGTGGGGGGAATAGGTGGAGGGGAGCAGGATGGGGTGGGGAGGTCAGAATCTGCGAAACAGTTGTGAAGTTCACAGTCAGGAGGCACAGGCTCACTAAAAGATTCAGACCTAATCATAGGGCTATAGAATGCTTCCCATCCCCACACACTTCACCACAATGCTACTAAAGGCTCATTTATAGCAGTTCCTTTCACCTGGTACATTACATCTGGCTATCAAGAAAAAATTACAAGGCATATCAAAAGGCAAAAAATAAAATTTGAAGAGACAGAGCAAACATCAGATCCAGACATGGCAAAGATATTGAAATTATCAGACCAAGAATGTAAAACAACTACCATGCATATGCTAAGGATGTAATGGATAAAGTAGACAGCATGCAAGAACAGATGGGCAATGTAAGCAGAGAGATGGAAATCCAAAGAAAGAACCAAAAAGAAATGCTAGAGAGAGAAAAAAATAAAACAGTATAAGAGAAATAAAGAATTCTTTTAATGGGCTTATTAGTAGACTGGGTGTGGCTAAGGAAAGAATCTCTGAGCTTAAGGATATAGCAACAGAAGCCTCCAAAACTGAAAGGCAAGGAGATCATAGAGTGAAAATACAGAACAGAATATCCAAGAACTATGGGACATCTATAGAATAGAGAGCCCTGAAATAGACCCATGTAAATATAGTCAATACAATGGCACAAATACAAAATACAAAAGGCAAATACAAAGGCAATAAAGTGGAGCAAAGATTGTCTTTTCAACAAATGGTTCCGGAACAACTGGACATCTACATGCAAGGAAAATGAATCTAGACACAGACCTTACACCTTTCACAAAAATTAACTCAAAATGGATCATAGACCTAAATGTAAAACACAAAACTATAAAACTCTTAGAAGATAACATAGGAGAAAACCTAAATGACCTTAGATGTGGCAATGGCTTTTTAGATACAACATCAAAGGCATGATCCATGGGAAAAAAACAATTGATAAGCTGTACTTCATTAAAATTAAAAACTGCATTAAAATTGAAAAGGCAATTTTAAAAGAATGAGAGCACCAACAACAGATAGGAAAAAATATTTGCAAAAGGCACATCTATAAAGGACTATTATCCAAAATATACAAATAACTCTTAAAACTCAACAATAAGAAAACAAGAAACCTGAATAAAAAATGGGCCAAATACCTTAACAGTCACCTCAACAAAGAAGATATACAGATGGCAAAAAAAAAAAACATATGAAAAGTTGCTCCATATCACATGTCATCAGGGAAATGCAAATTAACCCAACAATAAGATACTACTACACACCAATTAGAATGGCCAAAAATCTGGAACATTGACAACACCAAATGCTGACAAGGATGTGGAGTAACAGGAACTTTTATTCATTGCTGGTGGTAATGGAAAATGGTATATCCACTTTGGAAGACAATTTGGTGGTTACTTGCAAAACTAAACATACTCTTACCATACAATCCAGCAATCATCCACAGAAAAACCTGCACACGGTTGTTTATTGCTTATTTATATAATTGTCCAAACTTGGAAGCAACCACCATATCCTTCAACATGTAAATGAACAAATAAACTGTGGTACATCCAGACAATGGAATATTATTCAACACTAAAAAGAAATGACCTATCAATCCATGAAAAGATATGGAGGAACCTTAAATGCATATTACTAAGTGAAAGAAGCCAACCTGAAAAGGTTGTATACTGTATGATTCCAACTATATGACATTCTGGAAAAGGCAAAATTATGCCCACAGTCAACAGATCAGTGGTTGCCAGGGACTGGGGGTGGGGGAGGAATAAACAGATGGAGCACAGAGATTTTTTAGGGCAGTGAAAATACTCTGTATGACACCCTTATGATGGATACATGACATTATACATTAGTCTAAACCTAGAACATACAGCACCAAGAACAAACCTTAAGATAAACTATGGACTTTGGGTGATTAAGATATGTCGATATAAGTTCATCAGTTGTAACAAGTATAACTCTCTGATGGGGGATACTGATATTGAGGTGGGCTATGCATGTGTAGAGACAGGGGGTATACGGGAAATCTCTGTACCTTCCACTAAGTTTTGCTGCAAACCTAAAACTACTTTTAAAAATAGTCTTTAAAAAAACCACTAAACTAAATTACTGCAAGCAGCCACCTACAATGCCAGTAGTGACATGAGGGAAAAGATACTTAAGAGAGAGAGGAATGGTAGTGTGTATTCACAAGATCAGGGTGTGCATAGCTACACACAAGCTCACATTTTCACTCCTATTCCACGTGGCATGTAGCAAAGTCCTTCACCCATGGGAGTCCTACAGACATTTGAAGACTGATGTCTAGTTCATATTTTCTATGATCTTAGGGTGTATGTGTTGTATATGTACGTGCATGTATGTGTACACGATGAAGTTTACAGGTGTGCAAGCATGTGTTGATTTTGTGAACTATCTTTGCAAGCTGTATGCATGTATTAGTACATGTATGTTGTGTAGACATATACACATGCACGTTTTATATATGTCTGTGTGTGTGTGCGTATGTGTGAATAATAATATTGCAATTAGCCATGAAGAGAGGACCAGCTTACGGGTGAGCCTCTGAATGACCAGCTGGGCATGAAGACCTGCGCATCTAGACAGGTTCGGTGCTGGGAAGTGGGGCCTGCAAGCATCGAGCACTGAAGCAAATGCCCCAAGGGCACGGCCACAGGGAGGGAGCTGATGTCAAGGCCATAGGGAGCCATGGCCCCAGAGGGCTGGGGCTGCTGAGCTCTGGCTGAGGCAGCCCCAGAGGAGCAGAGGTGAGCAGCCTCAGGCACAGGCTGACCCCAGGGAACTGGGGGAGGAGCGAAAGTCAATAGTAAATAGGCTTGAAGGTGTGAAACCCCTGGAGGCCCCTTCCCTTGTCACTCTCCAGATTTGCCTTCTGGGAGCTAGGGGGAGGCAGACACATGGATTTCTGTCAGATCTGTCTACAAGGAACGCCTGGGTGGTGTTTCTGAAACCAGCAATGCAACATTCAGCTAATTCTGGTCATGAGGAAACTGAGGGCTTGTCTGAAGTCCCGCCAGGAATCAATTGAGCCCAGTACATACTATTCAGTAAATGACTATGGGTGAATCAGTGAGTGAAGAAATGAATGAAAGGGCGAGAGGGAAGAGAAAGGGTTAATTGAGTGGGTAATAGGAAGCATCCTGAACTTTTGACTGTCTACTGCTTATTCCAAAGACTCCTCTTTGGAACAAGAGAAGGTTAGTAGAGATGAATTCATTAAAAATGGGGACCTTGATCTTTCTACTTTCTGAGCGGGAGAGCAGGTACTGAAAGAGAGTATGCATGACATATTGTGTCTTCACTCATGATTATTTTGAACTGTGTGTTCATAAAGGGAAGTTTTATGTGGATGTGTATTTGGGTCCATGAATGATACCCTGGATAAAGAGGGATAAAAAAAAACATTTGCTGAAGTCAAAGACCTTGTGAGATAATAAGAGAGATTTAACATAATCACAAACAATCACAATTGATTCATTCATTCTACCAGTGTAGTCAACACTGAGCTGGGAGCAACGGTGGAAGCCCTGATACATCAGACCCACATGGTACCCTGAAGGAGCCCAGAGAGACAAGGCGTGTTTCCCAACATTAGCATCAAGAGAGAGATTGCAGCGAGCCGAGAGGGGTACACAGGTGCCGTGCAAGGGGAGTTAGGAGAAGCCAAGAGGCAATGTTCTGTGTGTGTGTGTGTGTGTGTGTGTGTGCATGCACGTGTGTGTCTGGGTGGAGGGCTTCTGTAGTTGAGTGTTGGGTTTTTGGCTCATTTTGATGGCTGTGTTTAGGACACACCATGTGAGGGAAATTGCTGCTATGATTTCCCACCTCCCTCCAACATTCTGAAGCATGTTATTAGAAGATCATAAGTGGGGTGATCATATAACTTATCGTCCAAAGTGGGACTCTTGAAAGTGGAAAATGGCACTGTTAATACCCATGCCAGACACCTAGCATAGCCTGAGACTGTCCTGTGCAAACTGGGGCTGGTGGTTGCCCCAGTTATGGAGGTGAGCAGTAGGCTGTCCTAGAGTCCCCTGCCGCCACAGGGTGGACATCCCAGGTCACCTCATGGGGGCGAGTTCATGCCATTCCCCTTCCAGAAGATGGGCCCCCCCCCATCCCACTCAGCAGTGACGCTGACCCGTGGGGGCAGAGGCAAAGGCTCAGCGGGGGCAAAGCGGGAGCAAAGGCTCCCAGGGCCTCCAATGTCTTGTCTCCCCACAGTCAGGCTCGGCGTGCAGGGGCCCCAGCAGTCAGCAAGCCTGCTGCCCAGCCTGGGATCTTAGCACTTATTCCATCCACTCGAGCCCCACCGGTTCCCCGTGCCAGCCCAGGCGGAGGCTCTAATGGATTACTCGCATTATCTCCCTCATCACTGCTTAAATATTTATCAGACCATTATGTATTTAGTGGCCAGGAGCAGGGAGTGGAAGGGGCAAAAGGTAGAACTGCTTTGGCCAGATGCAAGGGTTAATTACAGATTGGATAAATCCCCCTCCGATTTAAAAATTAAATAAATAAACATGGTGGGGAGATTAAAAGGCAACTGTTACTTACATGTAAGGAAGTCCAGGACAGCCTAATCCAGGTTTTGGTGTCTTCCAGCACCTTGTTTTTTTATCTCGCTTCTCCCTTCCCCTACCTGCAAACCTGTGGGCTGCCTGAGCCTTAAACCAGCTTCTAATTAAAAACCGTACTTCCACTTTTGCTCCTCAAGCAACCAGTGTGTGGGAAAATGCAAGCTCTCCTAGAACCGGAGTCAACATCCACCTCATAAAAGAAGTGCTGAAGGTAACTCCAGGGCTGGCACTGTGAAATATTGTTCATTATAAAGAAGCAGCTGAGATAATGATGTTTTCTAATTTCCCTTTCTCAGAAATTAAATAAAAAGTCACGTCTAAATTACAATACTGGATTGAGATCAGACGAGGGCCCCATGCAGAGAGCTCATGATCTATCCTTCCCACATTTTACAGCCATTAAAAAAGATTATTGTCGTTTTTTTCCCCTCCCTTTTCTTTGAGGCCATTTACATTTGTTCTGAACTCTCAATGTGTTTTATTCGAATCTCTTAAAAGTGCCAGTGCACATAATAAGTCAATCACAAACTTAAATTAAGAAAAAAGCAAAACAGGCACCCAGGCGAACTAGGGCTCTGAACTCCAAGCTCAGCCACCTAGAGGGCCCCTAACTAGGCTGTTCACCAGCCCCTTCCTGGACCTGCAGCTTTGCCCACTATCCAGTTGGCAAAGTCTTCTCCAGGGAGTGTCAGGGTGGGGAGGGCTCAGCTCAAAAATAGCCTACATTTCTACAGCCCTCCTTAGAGCAGAAATGCCCTTGGTCAAAATGAAAACGCTGGACTGGCTGGTAAAGTGTATTTAGAAAACGCTAATGAGCCTGTCATATCACAGTTAATCGAGCATTTATCTGACTAGTCAACAAGGGGAGAAGAGGAACACGGGCACCTTTTGGCAGTTATGATTTAAGCATTCTCTGTTCTGAGAAGTTGTTGGTATTCCCTGAATGTTGCACAAAAGTTGGTGCTGAAAATCATTATTTTTGATGGAATTTATTAAACAGCATCATTCTTTTTTACATCTTTATTGGAGTATAATTGCTTTACAATGATGTGTTAGTTTCTGCTTTATAACAAAGTGAATCAGTTATACATATACATATGTTCCCATATCTCTTCCCTCTTGCGTCTCCCTCCCACCCTCCCTATCCCACCCCTCTAGGCGGTCACAAAGCACCGAGTTGATCTCCCTGTGCTATGCGGCTGCTTCCCACTAGCTATCTACCTTACGTTTGGTAGTGTATGTATGTCCATGCCTCTCTCTCTCTTTGACACAGCTTACCCTTCCTTCTCCCCATATCCTCAAGTCCATTCTCTAGTAGGTCTGTGTCTTTATTCCTGTCTTACCCCTAGGTTCTTCATGACATTTTTTTTTCTTAAATTCCATATATATGTGTTAGCATACGGTATTTGTCTTTCTCTTTCTGACTTACTTCACTCTGTATGACAGACTCTAGGTCCATCCACCTCATTACAAATGGCTCAATTTCGGTTTTTTTTATGGCTGAGTAATATTCCATTGTATTTATGTGCCACATCTTCTTTATCCATTCATCCGATGATGGACACTTAGGTTGTTTCCATCTCTGGGCTATTGTAAATAGAGCTGCAATGAACATTTTGGTACATGACTCTTTTTGAATTATGGTTTTCTCAGGGTATATGCCCAGTAGTGGGATTGCTGGGTCATATGGTAGTTCTATTTGTAGTTTTTTAAGGAACCTCCATACTGTTCTCCACAGTGGCTGTATCAATTTACATTCCCACCAGCAGTGCAAGAGGATTCCCTTTTCTCTACACCCTCTCCAGCATTTATTGTTTCTAGATTTTTTGATGATGGTCATTCTGACTGGTGTGAGGTGATACCTCATTGTAGTTTTGATTTGCATTTCTCTAACGATTAGTGATGTTGAGCATTCTTTCATGTGTTTGTTGGCAATCTGTATATCTTCTTTGGAGAAATGTCTACTTAGGTCTTCTGCCCATTTTTGGATTGGGTTTTTTGTTTTTTTGTTATTGAGCTGCATGAGCTGCTTATAAATTTTAGAGATTAATCCTTTGTCGGTTGCTTCATTTGCAAATATTTTCTCCCATTCTGAGGGTTGTCTTTTGGTCTTGTTTATGGTTTCCTTTGCTGTGCAAAAACTTTGACATTTCATTAGGTCCCATTTGTTTATTTTTGTTTTTATTTCCATTTCTCTAGGAGGTGAGTCAAAAGGGATCTTGCTGTGATTTATGTCATAGAGTGTTCTGCCTATGTTTTCCTCTAAGAGTTTGATAGTTTCTGGCCTTACATTTAGGTCTTTAATCCATTTTGAGCTTATTTTTGTGTATGATGTTAGGGAGTGATCTAATCTCATACTTTTACATGTAGCTGTTCAGTTTTCCCAGCACCACTTATTGAAGAGGCAGTCCTTTCTCCACTGTATATTCCTGCCTCCTTTATCAAAGATAAGGTGACCATATGTGCGTGGGTTTATCTCTGGGCTTTCTATCCTGTTCCATTGATCTATCCTTCTAAACAGCATCCTTATGAATCATTTTTACTGTGTGCAAGTTGCTTCATATCAATCACTTTGATAATATGTCTTGAGCACCTACTCTGTGCAAGGCACCGTGCAGAAATGAACAAGATATGGTCTCTTCTTGAGTCCCTGGGATCGGGGCCCCTCCCCTGAGACACTAGTGCACTTGGGTGTTCACTTTCTAGTTGAGACAAGAGCACATTTAGATTTTAAAATGCCGTGTAAATTACTGTGAGTTCAGGGCTGCCCATGGGCAGACTCCAGAAGTTCAAGGGAGATGGGTCTCTGTGGGACACATTAGTCAGATAGAACTTGGCAGAGGAGGAAGGCTTGAGGGGGGCTTTGCAGACCAGGTAGGACTTAACAGTGAAGATAGAAGACAAGAAAACACTCCAGGAAGGATCAAAGTATGAGCGAAGGCCTGGGGATGGGATGCATGGGGCATTTAAGGGCATGGGGCAGACAGAGTGCCTGGGGATGGTCCCCTGTGGCCACAAGCAACCTGTCTGTGGCTCCTCAGATGTGGGACATCTGACCCATGCTGTTCTTCAGAGCTGCAATGAAAATGACCAATGAGATACCCTACAACTGGATGCTTACTCCAGCAACTGGCTGCACATCCCTGTCTGATACAAAGTCTAATGAGCTGCTAGAGCAGTTCCCATGCTAAGGGGCACCATGTGCAGCCCAAAAGGCAGTAATTAGAGAAAAGGGGAAGAGAGCCTGGGTGGGGCTTAAGGGTGGATGTAGTGGAAATGGCCCTGGATTGAACTCACGTGTGACCTAAACTTTTGTCTGTTCGCAGTGGTTGTATCCTTCAAGTGTCAGCCAAGCCAGCTGCAGAGTGAAAGTTCCCACACCCCATCCACATTCTGCAAACGAGAATGCCATCATTCTTCTGAATCCTTGACATGAATGAGTTCAGTTGGACTTGAAACCCACCTGCATCATCACAAAAACTTTCAACACTACATTTGTCAATGAAATATAAGGAAGGCTGTTGAGTCCTTTAAATATAATTTCAACTGTTATGAATCTTTAATGATTATAAAAATGGCTTTAAATTTTTTATCACCCACTTGTGCGAACAAAGTTTCTAATCAAGGTTGACCACCAAGAATTTGTAGAGATCATCTTTAAAAAATCAGGCATGGTGTGTATCCATTTCAAACATAAACCCTGATATGAAACAGTTACATCCATGGAAGGAAGTAAGCTCAAGTTTCTCATTAAAATGAGGAAAATATTTTATTCTGATTCCATATCTATTGTCTTTCCCAATATACTGTATATTCTCTTTCATTTTGTATAATATAGAGAAAATGGGATGACTTTTTTCCCCAAGCCCCGTATAGAACCCCAAGTCCCCTTCAGTTTACTACAATGTACCATACAGAGATTCTCATTTTCATGTGTGTCATGACTTTCAGAGTTTGGAAAGCCCAACTCTAAAATACCTTGCTTGATCTTCATGGACATCTGGCAGTCAGTGTTCCCTTTGCAGGTCAGTGTGGCCATAAGGCTTCCTCAGACCCAACAGAAAAGCCTACAAGGTCCAAAGATGTCACCGTATTACCCTGAGGAGGTTCTCCTTGGAGCTCTTCCACTGATACCTTCCTCTTATGGGTGCTGCCCAGGATTGAGTCCCCACCAGTAGAAAGACATGGTAGAGTGAAGGAGGGAGGAATGGGTGGGGGGACAGGGGGATGCAGCTCCCAAATAGCAAAGACACATTCACTGGCTTCCCAATCCAGTGCCTCCTCTTTAGTTCTTTCATGCTCTCCTCTCCACCTCTTGATTTTAAAGAACTTCCTGAACTATAAATGCAAAGAGTTCCAAATGAAAACTGATTGATGGCCTCATATAATTATATAATAAAAATTCACTGATACGCATGTACATTATGTGTGGGCTCGAATGTCTATATGCATCTGTATCTATTCCACAGGGAGGAATATGCAATAATGTCTTCTGAAACAAATTGTCAAGGTGTCAATAAGGAATCTCATAATGAATGTGTGGGTGTGATCTGGGGTAATTTCATCGCAATTATGTTGCTCCGGCTGATTTCCCAAGACAGGTCTCAAAGGCGCAGGTCCCATTCCCAAGCGGAAAGCCAAGTGTTTTGCTTCCCATGGCGTCTTCAAAGCATCACATTTCCAGGCCAAATGGCCTCCCTCGAGCAGGCCAGACCAATCAGAGGAAATCAGGTTACCAGGCAGAGTGTTAAGAGCTTCAGTCCACAGCAACGAGCTTTAAAAACTTTTTGTGTTGACCCCCAACAATCTTATCAACTGACTGTTTGTGGCTAAGAAATAAACAATTGCACCACCCCACCAAAGAAGTTAGAAGTCCCAGTGACAGGTACTAACCGTATCAAACACTGTTCAAAATGCTATAGGGGATGATGAAGAGCAAAGGTAGGGACTGGACGGGCATATGATGGAGGCGAAAGGGGAATGTATGTGGTCCTTGACCCCAAGGAACTCCAGTCTATCCAAAGGGATAGCTGCTTGAACAAATACTGATAATTCAATACGAAATGGAATGTAATAGAGGTCTACCCATGGGAACCCGGGGTGGGGGTGAGGACATAGGAAGGGTTTTGTAGGACAACTGTCACTTATACTGGGCCTTGAAAGTAGAATAAAAAGTGCAATCAATATCTAATAGATTGTTTTGCGTAGTGCCCTACTCTACGTTAAGAACAAAGGAGGCTCTCTCTCAAAAAAATTTTGTGAAATGAAATACAGACTCCATTCAGTAACCTTCCTGGCAGGGACAAGTGTCCCCAGTTGCCCATCCCTGAGACCAGGCTATGGAACTTGATGTCAGGAAAGCCATTTGTCATCCAGGAAATTGTGTGAATGCTGGCCCCGGGCACAGGGCTATGCCTGGGCCATCCACGGCAGCCACGTCCAAAGAGCTCCAGCAGACAGACTAGAAGGGGAAGAGAAAGAGGGGAGGGCTGGACGCTGAGTGGGCCTGCACAGGAAATGCAGCAAGGGCAGAAGCATCTTCTCTGCTTCCCCAACAACGTCTAGACGACTCTAGGTCCATCCACCTCACTACAGATAACTCAATTTCATTTCTTTTTACAGCTGAGTCATATTCCACTGTATTTATGTGCCACATCTTCTTTATCCATTCATCTGTCGATGGACACTTAGGTTGCTTCCATGTCCTGGCTATTGTAAATAGAGCTGCAATGAACATTGTGGTACATGACTCTTTTTGAATTATGGTTTTCTCAGGGTATATGCCCAGTAGTGGGATTGCTGGATCATATGGTAGTTCTATTTTTAGTTTTTTAAGGAAGTCTGTCATACAGAGTGAAGTAAGTCAGAAAGAGAAAAACAAATACCGTATGCTAACACATATATATGGAATCTAAGAAAAAAAAAAAGTCATGAAGAACCTAGGGGTAAGGCGGGAATAAAGACACAGACCTACTAGAGCATGGACTTGAGGATATGGGGAGGGGGAAGGGTAAGCTGGGACAAAGTGAGAGAGTGGCATAGACATATATACACTACCAAACGTAAGGTAGATAGCTAGTGGGAAGCAGCCGCATAGCACAGGGAGATCGGCTCGGTGCTTTGTGACCACCTAGAGGGGTGGGATAGGGAGGGTGGGAGGGAGGGAGACGCAAGAAGGAGGAGATACGGGGATATATGTATATGTACAGCTGATTCACTTTGTTACAAAGCAGAAACTAACACACCATTGTAGAGCAATTATACTCCAATAAAGATGTTAAAAAAAAAAATATCTAGACGAGCCAGCTCACACCAGAAACCTGTGAGCTTTTGATGGTGCCTCCTTGCCCCTGCTCCCTGCCACGCCCCTCACCTCACACACTCCTGTCCCCGAGTCCTGTCACTTGGCCTTTGTAACAACTCTTGACTCTCTGGATCCCTGCAACCGTGTCCTGACTGGCCTCATGCCCCTCTAACCCATCCTTTCCCTGCTACCAGCCTGACTTCTCAAAAATATTTAAAACTCCTCTCCCATAAACTTTCCAATGCCCCCCAGCCTTTGCCTCCCAGATAAAGCTTAAATTCACAGGCATTTCCAAGGAGACATTGATGCCCTCATGCCTCCTTGCCTTTCCAGCTCTCTTCCTTCAACTGCCAAAGCCCACAGTCATGCTTCCTCTCAACTTCAGACCTTGAAACCTGCTGTTGGGTCTCCCTGAAATGCCCCTATCTCCTCTTTCTATTATGAAGTTAACTCATAGACAACTTTGAAAGCCCTGTTCAGGCTCTCCCTCTGGGATTCACCATTGATTCACCACCTGAATTAGATCCCCCACCTCTGTGCTCCAGAGTGCTTTGTGTGTACTGATCTGTAGAAGAAACAATGAAATGTCTCTTTAAAATCCATCATGCTCCTGAACTGTAAGTTGGAGGTAGGGTAAACCTAGCACCCAACACCCAGCACAGTTTCTGGCATATAGCATGTGCTCCATCAATGTTGTGGGGGATAGATAGATGGACAGGTGGATGGGCAGATAGATATTTGGATGGGTTGACAGTGCTTAAGTAACCTAAACAATAATAAAATGAGGTTCCTGCTTCCTGTCTGTACCCCACTAACTAGCCTCTAACACCGTGTATCAGATCCCCTCAAAACCCCCAGGACCTGATAGGTAGCAGGAAAATGATGGAAGTTGCAGTATTACATGGGAAACAGGGATGTTCACAGCAATAGCTAGATGCTGAGTGTAGGTCCTCCAGGGAGAGTAGACTATCTCAAACCAATGGAAAGGAAGCTGGTCACCATATTCCAGCAGGCATCAGCCAGTTGTCAGGGATTTTGTTTTTAAGAGAAGTCAGATTTTTCTCAAGATTTTTTTCAGGAGTTTTTTGGGGATTGTCAAGTCAGGCAAATGGGAAGAAACTGTATAAGTGCCACTTCTCTTTCTGGGGCTGAATTCCAGACACTGAATAAGAGAGAATCAGCCAGATCATTCACCAGCATGCTAAGATATGCATCCTTATACCTAATCTATGTATGCGGCTCTGGTTACATTCTTAGGCTAAAACTCTGGAAGTAGAATTACAGATTTTTAAAGCATGGACATTTTTCAGACCTTCAATAAAAATTGCCGCCTTCATCTCCAGGAAGGCAGTACCCATACGCAGTCCCTGCTGTAGCAAATGACTAGCTATTTCACCGCACTCTTACTAACACTGAAGAATCCGTTTTAAAATCTTCCTGGTTTGATAAGCAAAAATTAGAATCACATTGTCCTAATTTGTATCTCCTCCATAACTAGTAAAATTGACCTTTTTCATAAGTATGGGTTGTTCTGTGAAGCTCCTGTTAATTTTCTTTGCTGACTTCCCTATTGGGTCTCTTGCCCTGTGTTATTGATTTGAAAGGCTGATTTTAATATATTAACATCATTAATCTTTAACTGTATGTTGCAGATGTTCTATCTCTTAAGAAATGTGATTCTCCCCATCCCAAGACTGGAAGCAAACTAATGATCCTTCATTAAAAATTTAGTTCGCAGTTCTGTGCTAGGTGCTCCAGGGTATGCAGGGATGTGAAAGGCAAGTCACCTGTCCTCAAGAAGCTTGCCATCTGGTTAATCTAGTGAAGATGACTAGTCACAAACACATCCATGAAGCATTAACAACACAGGTCTTTAGGAGGAGAGAGGACTTGTGCTGGACCTTGAGGACTAGGTCAGTTCTTAAGGGACAGAAAGAGGGGAGGGAACCTCTCCCACGCAGAGGGAAGGGAGTGAGCAAAGGCACAGAAGTGGGAAAACCTAAGGCGGGTCTGAAGAAGTCTGGAGAGTCAGGTGTGTGTGGAGCAGAGATCTGTGTGGGTGACGGGTGGGAGGTGAGGTCAGCGGGGAGCATCCGAAATTCCTAGGCTTTCCCACGATACTGCTTCACAGAGGCTATTTCCCTGTCCTGGCCAGACCAAGCAGGAGCCTTTGTCTCTGCACCGTTCAGAAGTGTGTGCATGCTGTGTACGTTCCCCTCTTTATGATGGCTGTTGTTTGTTAAAATTGATTAGCCTTTCTGTGTGGGAGCCATCTGCTGTCTGTCAGCCTCCTTGCCTCACCAGCATGTTGATTTCAATAAATTCTTACGGCACTTGGAATCGGCTGAGTGGTTTGCTGCTGTGAATCCCACACATCTAAATCAGAACTGGGTTGAGAGCCATTTAATGCTGCTGCCCCACTGCCTTCTCTCTTGGTCAGCAGCACCTGAAGGGAACCAAGGTAACTGTTATCTTGGGCTGCTGGATACAGTCTGCACCATCTCCTTTCTTCTGTCCACAGAATTGAGCAGATGATCCTGGCCTGACTACCACAATAGCCCATTTCCCTGGACACAGGGTCTGGTGAGCCCATGATTCAAGCAGCCCTGTGGGTGAGAGAAGTTGTCTCCACTGGGGTGGGCAAATGGGGGATGCATATTTGGAGCTATTAGTGGTCATCTTTGCTGGCTTGTGGAAAGAGCTGGACAGAGACAGGAATAGATGAGACACAGACAATGTCGTAGGGGTATCGAGCCCTTGGTTCATTCCTACATCTCTTCCCTCAACTCTAGGAGCTATGTCATTTTTTTCCCAGCTATAGGTGTTTTACATTTCTTTTTGCTTAAGCTAATCTGAGTTGAGTTTCTGTCACCCACAATACAGAGATTCCTGAATATACAGCATTACTATCAGTCTAGTTGCCCAAATCAGGTATATGGGAGTCATCCTTTAATCTTCTTTTCCTTTTACCCCCAAATCAATCAATCACCAAATCCTCTTGATTCTACCTCTAAAATGTCTTTTCAGTTATTCCACTGTCCTCCCTTGTTTTCTCTCATCTGTATCACAAACAGCTTCCTAGCTGGTCTTCCTGGGACCATGTCCTCTCCAAATCCATCTTCCACAGTGCTACCAAGTTGGTCTTTCTAGAGCCCAACTTTGCTTCCAACACTTCAGAAGATATCCATTGCCCATGAAACAAATTCCAACCTCTAAGCACAGGATACAAGCCTGTCTCCATCTGGTCCACCCTACTTCTCCAGTCCCAACTCTTAACATACCCCACCTCCCCGCTCTCCCATGTTTCCAAGTCTTTGTACATGTTCTTCCTGCTGACTACAAGGCCTTCCCAACCTTGTTCATCTGGCTTCTGCTCTGGCCTTCCATGATTCAGCCCACATTGCACTTCCTTTGCAGAATACTCACAACCCTACCCAGGACAGCATGAGCATAGCCTTCCTCTGGGAAGGAGGACACTGCTATAACTGTCCCATTACCACTTGAACTCTACATGGCTCAAAACTGATTAAGGATAGAGTCTCCACAGGAAATAATTCAGAAGTGACAATCAGTGAATCAACCAGCCTTAAGGGGGAACCAATATGTTCCCTAATATGCAAATACAATTGGTTGTCTAGCCAAAATCCCTTTCCCCACTCTTCTTTGTTAAATAATCTCTGATTTTTATCAGTTCCAACTCTCAAGGAAAGTGATCCTATTCTTAAAATAGTCCTAAAAAATACAAGTCCTTCAAGACCATGCCCCTACCCTTGCTCGAGTTGGGTTTGGGGATGGGCATAAGACCCAGTGTGTACCAAGGAGGAGGAAGTCCTCTGTGGAGATTTTGGGCAAATTATCCTTGTTTTTATAAAGAGACACAAGAAAGAGACAGTCTCTTTTCTTCTACCTCACATTGTTCTATCTGCAAAGGATGTTTGAATAGTGACACTGCCATCTGGTAACCATGAAGGAAGCCCACTAGGATGGCAAAGCAGAAAAATGGAAAGAACCTGAGTCCTTAATGGCATTGTCCAGCCATAGAACTAGCCCATTCTGGAGCAGCTCTACCTCAGAACTTCTTGCTTAAAGAGATAACAGATTTGTCTCACTGTCTAAATCAGTTAAATAAGTTATCTATTATTTGGAGCCAAAAACATCCTATCAGAATTCACCCAACTTTATAGCATTCTCCCAATGTGTCCCTGCTGCTTCACTTCTTGGAGGTAACATAATACACTCACTTCTCTGCGCCTTTTTGTACATGTACTGCTCTCTCTTTTTGAAGTGCTCTGTCTTTCATTATTTTTATACCTAACTAACTTCCCTTCTAAAGCTTGGTTCACCCTCCTTGAGGGCTGGATATCTGAATATAAGCATGGACCTCTTAAAAGTATTCCATGGTTCCCCTAAGGACAACTTTGGGAAACCCCTCTTGTGCTCCTCTTCTGAACCTCATCCACACTATGTGCACTTTTAAGTAACATTGAATTACAACCACTGATCTTATTCTTCTCTCCAACTACAGAAGAGCCCCTTGAGGGTAAACACTACATTTTATTCTCCATTATCCCTGGAACCTAGCACAGTGCCTAGACTGAAACATAATAAGCACTTAAGAAATGATGAACAGATGGATAAATATATGGATGAATGATGCACAGCTTTTACCACTGATAGGCTTACAAACTTGTCAAGGAAACCAGAATAATATGAACAAATTACAGGATGACAAAGAATGATGTTGCATTGTGTGATTGATGCACAGGCTTCCTAACAATTAAAGAAATGCATTTCAACATGATTTTAAGGTATTATTACATGATATTAAACTTAACCAAAATATATAAAACATATAAAATCCAATGGGTGGACTGCGGGGAAATAACATGACTATGTACCTTTAGTAGCATTTTAAGTTGGTTCAATCTGTCTAGAGAGCAATAGGGCAATATGTAGCAAAAACTCACACCCTTTGACATAGTAATTCCACTTTAGGGAATATACTCTAAGGAAATATCCCAAATATATATATATATATATATATACACACACACACACACACACATATATGTATATATGAAGACATTTATATAAATAGTACTTAGCATCAAGAGAAATAAAATGTAACAACCTAAGCTCTAATGGGACAGCAAAGCTAAGCAGATTATGGCATTTTAAGTAGGAGTGAAAACTGGAAATGTTCACATATATATAAATGCATATATAAAATTGTGATAAATGAAAAATACAAAACAGCAACAACATACTGATTTAAATTGTATAAAATTTTACTTAAAATATGTCTATATTGCAAAAAGATATTACAGAGAAATTCAAATTGTTTGTTGATCATTAAGTGCCTATATTTGCATGGGATTCAACACCTATCCTCTGGCATTCATGTATCTTACCCAGATATCTTATAGTACCTACATCTGCTGCTCTCAAAGTCATATCAGCATGATATTGTCAATATACTCAATCAACCTGATGACTTGTAGGATGAACAGATTATTAAATATCTCTGTAGATTAAATTGTAACATAGAGATGGAGTACTGGAGCAATAAAGTGTACTATAATCCTTGCCAAGTGAAAGCAAATTGTCTTCTTTTCTTTTTTTTTTTTTAAACAGTGTCTTCTTATTGGGACTGAAATTTTAAAAAGCACCAGCCTGTAAATAGCTGCAGGGTAAGTATCAGGGGCTGGGTTATTTTCTCCAGTAAGGCATCCATACCTGGAACAGCTGTAATTGGAGGCCACTTCATCACATTTATAATAATCTACTGCCATTCACCAAGCTATATCCACTCTCTGCATTGAACAAATAAGTGATTTAAATGAGGTTATCACAGGAATCACCACATCTGTCCTTTTGAGTCTCTGAGAGACTTAATGACTTCCTGCAGGGTTAGAGTATTGCTTTTTGTTTACTACTTTAAGTCTTCTATTTGGAACTTTCTAAGAAGGAAAACATTAAGGGAATCAATGTATTAATTCTGCCTGGTACTAAACATATCTGTTCCAACTATACAGTCAGAAACTGAGAAAATAACATGAAATGGACTTGAGGGCCCACTTGATGCCAACTATGATGTCTAAAGTTCCATCAATCACCTAAGTCCTATAAGATCCCCCATTGACCATTGGATCACAGTGGTATACTGTATCCCCAGGAATTAGCTCAGAGCCAATGAAAGGTCTAAAAAGGTATAGATGCCTCCTTTACCACTAAGTCACCATTACCTTGGTAAAAGGCTCCAGAGCTCTTTGAAAACAGCCAGGAGCAGGATTTGCAGTATATACTTGTGGTGTAATTGCCAGATCCTTCCTCAAAGGTATCTGGGCTCTGAGCCTCTGGCCCAAGTTTAGGAATTGGGTGAGGAACCATAGTCTCCATACTTGGTGACTCAAAAGAGAATTCTGTTCTCTGAATCTGGCATTTGCTACTTGTTTGTTTGTTTTGATTATATGGACCAAGGAGCTTTTAAAAAACTGTCCATGTATTCCAGTGCAAATGACTTTATAATCGGTTAGCCAAAGGTAGTTATGGGTTAAGGATATTCTTATCACCATACTAGCCTGCTGCCTTGTATGAACTCATGCAGTATTAGACACTGTTAGCTGCTTACCCAATGGCCACTCTCCACTTTTTCCTTGTAAGCAGAAACAAAATTTGTTGTAGCGCAGTAATGTGCCCAACTAAAAATTCTCATGCTCCCAAATTCTCTTGCAGTTAGGTTGCAGGTATGTGACTTAGATTCTGACAAATCAGACAGATCCATGTGAAAACTGGATTCAGAAGTGAGCAAAAGGAAGAGGAGGCTAAATGCAGTGGAACTGACATCTGGCAAACACATTGTAGAGATAGCCAGCTCTGCAATGGTGAGAGTGCAGAGCATCTGGTGTCCAGTCCTGAGAATTCCCAGTGCCAAGGAGCAGTGGTGTCTTACTAAAGCCGCCCCACAGCCCCAGGCTCTGTATCCTGCATGGTACATAATATCCTTTTATAAAATCCCTTTTCTGCTTAAGCCAGCCAGCATGGATTATGTTGCAATTAAGAACATTAAATAATACATGTACCACCTTGCCTCTGGAGGTTTGTAAAGTGTCACTCCTTGGTCTCTTCCCCTGGGAATACTAGAATCCCCAGTGAAATCAAGGATCCCATTTCAGCTATAGCACTCTCGGCATAAAGGATAAGAGCCACTGCAGCTCTCTTCAAGGGTATTGGCTCTCCCCATCGTGGTATTTCCCAGTGCCTTGGTAAAGGAAGCATCTTCTAGTCCATGTTGGGGGATACAATTAATGGATGGGTGAGCAGGTTGCATATGATAAATCTATGTCAACCTTCTTGTCTACTACTTTTTTGATTCTTTACATTGTATCAAATTTTTCTGGCATCTTATTTTCATTCCTTATAGTCTATTATTGAGTATGGTTTCAGTAAGCCCTCTAAGAAAAAAATTAGAAATCCCAGATACTCGAGCTAGTGTGTTGAATCAAACATCTTTGATAAATGCACCCGAATCTGTATTACGTTCCCCCAGAATGGAAAGCCAGTTTAGATGCTGGGTCACCAAAATGAATGACACTTATTCACTAAAGTCACCAAACTGATTCTCAAAGTGTTCATCCAAGAAGCTCGGGGGCTCTCCAAGCCCCTCTAGGAGTCAGGAACACAAGGCTCTGGGAACCATGTTCCATTTCAATCAGAAAAACTAAAATTCAATTTGCAGGCTTCCAGGTAAGCTTTCATTTGAGAAAGGGGTCAAAAGCTTAAAAAATTGTAAAATCCCTTTAATAGATCATCTTTGAAGTCCACCTGGAAGACTTTATGTTTTTTCTAATTACCATGGGCTGGTTTGCTATCCTTCATCAGTATCCTAAGGGGAAACTCCAGTAATGATTGGCTGTTTTAAGGTTCTTTTATCCCAAATCCACTGGACCTATCAGGAAGCCACATCTTTGTCTTCCTAGAGTGCACCATGACATACACATCTCTTGACAAGAGGCACAAGCTAGCAAACCTCAGTGGCAGGTAAGCAGGGTGGGACAGTTCCTCCCAGGCCATGCAGCACACTCCATGGCCCCTGGATACTGGGCATGAGGTTGCCAAACAAGAAGAAGAAGAGGAGGAAGGAGGAGAAGGGGAGGAGGAAGAGGAATTATTAATCCGTGGAGGGTAAATTGTAGTAAAGAACATCCACCATGTGCTCCATCCTGTGCTAGATTAAATGGGAAATTCGGGAGAGGAGAAGGTAGCATCTCTCTATTCCTTCACTTCTTTAACTAGTCCGTATTTACTGAGTACCTCTTGTGCACAGGAACTATGCTCATGAAAACAAATCTGCCTCTCAAAGCACTTACCATCCCAGATACAAGAGCCTAGTAGAAACAAAACCCTTCCACATGAAACAACTAGAGAATACCAAAAGAATACAATAATGTGTTTACAGATTATAAATGGCCCTCACATTTGAAGGAAAAGGAGATGAGCAAGGGCTGAAACAGTCAAAAGTTTTATAAAAAAAGAATGGAGTTTAGATTGCAAATGTAAAAGATGAGAGTTTTCCAGGCAAGAGTGATATAAACCATACACTGTCCATATACAGGGTTTCCTCCGCTGCATGTGTTTATCTTGTTTATCTTCCTCAGCTTGGCCGGTGCAACCCTAAAGGCTAAAGTGCTGAAGAGATCAAGGACTCTTCCAGCCCCATGAGTCTGTGATCCAATAACCCTCAGGGAACTGCCATTGCATTCTGGTAGCCAGTTAGTTTCATATGAAGAGAGGAACCCAACGATCCCCGGCTCCAGACTGTGTCTCCAAGACAGTGACTTTGAATGTGTGCAGCCTTCAGACCAGAGGAGTTGAGAGAGTACAGATGTCCTAACACAAACTCAACCCAGCCCTTTGAGCCCTAGTAGTGGTGGGTCAGTAGCATCTTTTCCAACCACAGGTTACATTAGCACCTGGCACACAGTAGGCATTAAGTATTTCTGAATGATAAGTTTGTAGAGGACAGGAACCGCTTGGATGCTGCAACTACAAAGTGAATTTGGGGCCAGGCTGAAAGCCTCACATTCTGTTAAACATACGTGAAGGAGGCCGTGGTGTTTGAGAGCAGAGCTCTAGATTCAGTCTGGGGTCAAACTCAATGTTACCAGTTACCTGTACGAACCTTGAGCTTGGTCTCACCAACTGTAAGATAAGGATGGCGTTAGTTCCTGTGAATGAGAATTCAATGACAAATTATCTAGTACAGTGCCCAACAAATACTAATGACAATTAGCATTGAGAGATGGATCGATGGTACTTGCAAATCACATGTTATTCAGGGGAAAAGTCAGCTTTGCTTAGTTTTGCCTCAAACAGCTAATGAAAATGATTCAAAGTGACCACCATGCAAAGAATCAGACTGGCCCAGAAACCTCAAGAAACACACTCCCCCTAAAGATCATCCTCTTTGCAACAGGCTTTCTCTCATCTCTTGACTTCTCCCTCCTGTGTCTCTAGGCACCTCTTCTGTGACCATTTCCTCTAAGGTTCCAATCACCCTAAAATATTAAATAGAAATTATCAAAGGTGAAAGACACCATAGCGGTTGTGCAAGCCATACCTCATGATGTTAGTTATAACACTGTTGGCAGATAAACCCTTAACATGTGATTTTTTTCCCTCCAGGTGTCTGAGTTTTAAACTCGCAGTGTAATGAATCTCTACTGGAGAAATCTCAGGCCCGTGATGGAGGTGATGATCGCCCCCACCCAGTGTGCACGCAATCTGTGCCTCGTCCTGGGCACATCACAGGCATTATCTCATTTAATAGTCTCATTAACTCAAAGAAGCAGGTATTCTGATCATCCCCCTCCCCCATTTTCACAAGGAAACTGAGGCTCAGAGAGGATAAGTACATTGTGAAGGTCACACACAAGAGATATGATCTGAACCCAGGTTGGCTGACTGTTGTTAGGGCTTGATGCATTTAGATTTAATAAATCTCTAACTCATGGCTTATAGATTCTTGTGTGGTTTAGCCAGGCAGGAAGTGTCTATGAGGGCTGTCAGTGGGTATCAAAAAGTCTGGGCCAGGTAGACAATCCTTTTTGAGAAAATGACACCTTTGTGTACGTACCTGAGTGAGAGAAAGAGAGAGAAAGAGAGACAGAGCAGGGTGGTAGGGAGAGAGGGAACCTCCCTGAGTTCTATATGTTAAGTGGAGAGAATAATATGTACCTCTCAGGTGGTTGTGTGGTTTCCCAATAGATAGTAGTTATCATGACCAAAATTCCAAAAAAATGAAATAAAGTAACTATTCTGTTGTGAGCTTCTGAGAAAAGGAATACATTGCTAATTCATGGCCTCCCATGTGCTGTTGAGACCGTTTGGGTAAAAACCCCAGAACTTACCTGGACCAATGCTGTTCTAAAAGTCCAGAACATTGTGTAGCCAGTCTTACCTTGACCTACACTAGCACAGGCCATCTGTCCATCTGCCCCTCGTGCTGTGTTCTTGTCCCTCTGTCTGGGGCCTGAAGCTCCTTTCCCCTCCCTCCCCAATATCACTGTGTGACAAAGGTGTCCTCAGACCCCTCCACTCAGACAAGCACTTGCTCTGCTTGCTCACAGGCCACCCCAGCCAGTAGCTGCAAAAGAGGTCACAGGTTTCCTAAGAGGCGGCCAGGGGTCTGGAGGGGGGTGGGCAGGGCTAGGATCATTTCCCTTTTTCCCTTTATCTGAAGGCAGAATGAAGTGGGATAAAGCAGAACCACTGGCAAATACATGAAAAAATAGATGAAGTAATAATACTGTTCCTATATCTGCAGAATATGACCTATTCTATAGGACTCTTCTTCCTAAGTGTACCCACATCTATTATTCCATTGACGGACAGACTTGCCAAGAATATTATTCCCATTTGATAGGTGGGGAAAGTGGGACAGAAAGTAAGACCATGCACCGAGGTGAAGCCAAAACCAAGACTTCAGTGTCCTAACCCAACACCTTCCTCTGAGTCCCACTGATTCTGTGTCTCCAACCACCTACAGGGGAGGAGCCCGCACCTCCATTCCCAACACAAGGGCACACCAGGTCTGATCCTGGGAAAGATGCCAGCCAACCTGGTTTCTGAAAACTGACTCTTCTTCCAGCAGAGCAGCCCTTCACTTTTATCCAGGGGACTCCATCCATTCCTAAGAAGAACCTGGAGCCAATGGTCTCCCAAGAGGAATCAGCTTAAAAGGGACACAAATACAGCTCTGAGAAATCCCTGTCTGGAGAGCCAAGAGGTCCCAGGACTCCACTTCCAAGAAGGTTCTGTGCAACCTGGATTTGAATGGAATGCGTAAATGAAGACTTCATTGGTTCTGTGTAACCTGGATTTGAATGGAATGCGTAAATGAAGACTTCATTGGTTCTGTGTTGAAACTCAATCAGGGATCATGTCAATTTTCTAAAATCATTGGGGAGTGGGAAATTGGTTAATAACCCCTAGGGAGTCCCACCCATAAAAGTTGTGAGTCTTTAACTAAATCCTCTTCTGTGAGGATATAACGCAGCATCATTAAACTGGCCTGTGCCAAGCATTTCCCCTGCAAATGCACCAGCCCTGCTTCATCTCTCTTCAATCTGCCATGGACTCAGGCTCTGCCTTCTTAAGTGGGCTCAACTGTATTACAGGCTTCTGTGGTGATGCGGGGCTGCAGCAAAGCTCCATTTTATGTCCTTAAATATTCATAAGGAGCTTTGCAACATTAATATCTTAGATGGCTTACAAGAACACTTAAATACTGGCTCTTCACTCCCCTCCCTTCTCCCCAAAAGTCCCAGCCTGTTCTAATTTGTGTAATGCATTGGGCCATTTTAATAATTGTCCAGGGATTTATTTGGTGGTTCTGCTGCCCTGTCACATAGGATGTAATTATGACCCCAGCTTCTCTTATGCACTAATCCTGTTGGTTTCACTAGCAAAGAAGCCAAGATTGGAAAGGCCAAGTGCAGGACAGGCTAATGCACAGGAATTGAGTTATGGGCCTCAGCCATTTCCCTCAACCTTCCCACTTTTCGTCCTCCAGCTGCTGCTGAATGAAGAATGAGCCGCCGTGGTGGTGTCTGCAGGATGTTTTTAATTAAAGAATGTGTTCTATCAAAAGGAACAGATTCAAGAATGGGAGGCCAAGGCCATCAATGAGCGCCCAAATAAGAAACTTTTGGCACATACCACTCAGATACGAGAGGCTCAGAGACGTGTCCTGTCCTAAGGTGGCAGGAAACTCACTTGTCATGGTTTTGTATAAAAGCTAAACCAAACAGAAGCTTCCAGCTTTAACTCAGGAAATGGGGGGACTCTGGGTATCTTAGAACTCGCTGACATTTTCTGATATGATTCAAACATCAGGGACTCAGCAGACAGTGAAATTAGGAGACAGTGCTATAGAGCTGAACATTTCTAAAGAGAAGTAGATACACTGGGCTACAGGAGAGCCTGGCATGCTTTTGCATAGGGTCAGGTAATCTCACATCACTGATATTGCCTAATCACCTCTTGCCTCCAGCCCTAAGCTCAGGGCAAGAAAGAAGAGAAGAGATGAGGTTGGAATAGCAAGACATGCAGAATCCAGAAGACCCTGAGCACCAGCATGGTGGTCAAGCCCATGAAGCTTACAGAGCTCCAACTCTGCATAATTTCAATAGTGAGATAAGCCAAACACACCTAAGAGAGTATTAAACCCCTTGGAGGTGAACATATAAACACATGCAAATTAACACGAAGCTGATTAAGAATGTCTGTGCTCTAGGAATAAGCCCGTTGTCACCAACTACCATCCTTTCTAGGCAACAATTCAAGTCCAAAAGTCTGAAGCTGGCAAAGCTGTGTGCTGGCCCGGAGCCATGGACCAAGCCTAAGCCTCACCTTCTCGTCCCTCTCTGCTCCTACCCCTTCCCTCCAACATGTTCCCCACGTGGCCTTTCCCTGGCGGGCAGTCCAGCCGCAGAGGCTATCAGGTCAACCCCATTTGATGTCCTAGGAATGTGAAGGCCTCCAGGTTCCTGGAGTGCTTTCTGTGAAAGCACTAGTTAGAAAAGGTTTCCTGGCAGAGGTGAGATTTGAACTGTACCAGGCTGGGCTAGTGAGGGGCATTCCAAAAACAAGAGTAGATCTGGACAATGGTAACCAAAAAAAAAAAAAAAAAAAAAGGCAGGCCATGCTCTAGACGATTAATTGGTTTGCCTGTTGGGGAAGATATTTACCAGGAAGCTGTAGGAGATGAGGCTGAAAAGAAAGACTGAGGCCAGAACCTCGTCCTTAGATGATGGGGTAGCCAACTTTAGCAATCCAAACTCTGAAGACACCTGGTACCTTTTTTCCCAAAGAGATGAAATAGTCAAGAAAACTGACTAGTCTCTCTGCTTTTGTTTCCACCAGCTGTCCTCTATCTTCTTTCCAGGAGACGTAACTGAAACAGCATTGAATCGTCACTCCACTCCATCTTAAGCTGTTCATCTCCCCACATCCATGAATAAGAAGCTCTCTCTACCCGAGAGATTATCATGCATTACTTTTACTCACTCACATTCTCCCCTTTAGGCTCCTAAGAGCACAACAAGACGTCTCTATTTAGAGGAGAAAGCAGGTATCTCTTCTCCCACCACACCCCACCTCCAGAGGACGACCCCACCACAGGTGTATTAACCCCTCACTGGGCTTGCTGACATAATGAAATCTCCCAGAACACTGCCTCTTTGCCACCAGAACTCAGAACAGGATGAGGTCAGATCCTACTCAGGGAGTCTAGCGAAAGCCACGCAGCGTTGAGAAGCCAGAAATCCTAACTCTACCATTACTTGGATGATTGTAGACAAACGGCTTCCCACCTAGGCCTGTTTCCCCATCTACAAAGTGAAGGGGTGCATCCTGACAATCTCCAAGGTACCTTTGTGATAAGACCTCATGTATCTCCTTCTGCAGCAAAAGCACTTTGCTGGAACATGGTGTCACCTGGTAGACAAATTCCCCACACAGATTACAAAGATGCTTTTATAACCAAGGCCCCATTAACATGTAATTAATAACAGCATTCATCTCCATCTAATTCACAGAAGATTCTAAAACAGAAGAGAAGACTAACTGCTCCCGCAACTGGCCCCTGCAGGCTCCTTGCTATCCAAGCACCAGGATCACGGACTTTCCCTGTCAGAACATGATTTACAGCACTCGGAACAGTTACACAAATTTCCATAAATATCCACAAATGCCCCAAACATCGAATTCCACGAGCAGGAGAGAGGGGAAGGGAGGGAGGGGATGCCGAGGACTGTGGGCGATGAGGCAGCTCTGGACCTGGGCGGCACAGTGGCGCCCCCAACTTAGGGCATTAAAGCTAAATTTGACTAATCGTGAGTGGTTTGTCCTCTGTTGAGCACCTGAGCGCTAATTACATGCCTGGTTAATTCAGTAATGTACACACACGGCTGTGCGCCCGGCTCTCTCCCTCCCTCCACTTCACGCGATTAATGAGGGGAAGAAGGAGTTTGTTACAAACCTGTTTGTGGGGCTCTTTACACCTCCTGTGACAACGACCAAAAATGATCCAAACCACTTAGCGTGTGCTGTTCCCACCACTGCGTGGGGTGCACGATTGACAGTTAGCACACAGCCCCTCTCCGCCAGCAGCCAAGCCCATGGGGCACAGTCAATGGAGGGGTGGTGAGTGTGGGAGGGGGATGGGGCAAAGGTGCCATCTCAGTGGAACTTTTACATAAATTCCTCCACAGTGTCCTGACGTCACATCTCCCTTAGCAATTGTTCCCAAATGGCCATCCCGGACCGTTGGTTACCCACGTTTTCAGGCTCACTGAAAGCTCTCTTGTCTCCCCACTCCTCCCTCCAGATGCTGTGTGGGTCTGTCTTGTAGGGATTGAACTAGGTGTGCATTCCAGGGTCACAGCCGCCCCTGAGGGCAGGAGCCTGAAATTCTAAGGCCTCCTGAGCCCAAAACAAGGCAGAGACTCAAGAAGACAGGGATGGAGGATACAGAAAGGAGGTTTGCCACGTGGAACAAAGGGGAATCTGGGAGCCTCCTAGACATCCAGATAACTTAAACCTGCCACCCTTGACCCCATCATCGATAGAACAGGAGAGATGGGCCTCCTGCTGCCTCATACACCATGGGCTGCCCCTCTGTGCTCTTTTCCCTGACAAAACTTGCCTTGGTGTTGGCTATATCTTGTGCCATCCTTTTGAAAAGCTTGTAGAGGGGTTAGGATCCATCCATACCATGTCATTTAGCCCAGCCTGGCCCTCTAGAAACTTCCCTGGCTCCTGCCCTCACTCCTCCTCAGGAACAACCCTCACTTCTGGCCTCCTTAGGGGTGATCTGCTCACCCCAGGCCTGGCTGGGCATCCATGGAATGGGACGAACCCCAGCAGCAGACTGTTTTGCCTGTGCTCAGTTCAACAAGCGCTTACTGAGAGCCTACCATGTGCTTTCAAGAGGCTTCAGTCAAGCAAGGAAGAAACAATCACATCATCCACTGATCATGTACATCCACATACATGGCCCAGAGGTGATGCAAAGAATCCAGCATTAACTGCAGAAGAGAGGGCTGCTCAGGAGCACTTCTCCAGCGGAGGAGAGAGCTCAAGGAAGACCAGGAGTTTGCTGGACAGACAGGGCAGAAATGCGGCAGCAGGAAGGACAGGGAACAGAATGTTCAAATGCATGGAGATCCGAAAGCGTCCAAGACAACTTGAGGGTGGCTCTCTTTTCCTACCTCTCCCTTCCTTCCTTCTCCTTCTTTCTGTCCCCTCCTTCTTCTCTCTCCCTGCTTCCTTCACTAGTTCCCAGGGGAGCACTGCCAGAGGCTCATGGCCAATGCAAACCCTCAGGGGACTCTCAAGGTTGAACAACAGCCCCTGTTCACACCATGACATAGAAAACAGCCAGGCTGTGGCTCCTCCACATCTTCATCTGGTATTTCTCCCTCTGGGACCACTTATGACCAAATTAGCCACTGGTAAACCAGTGACCTGCAGGGCAGATGTACATCTTAAAAGAAAGAGAATGTGATGATTTATAAAATGAATGTGTCTCTAATGGTGGAATTTCAGGCAACATGAACAGGCCCTTCTGAGAGCTGTTTCAGAGGATGGAAGCACCTCTTCGATTGCCCTTCAAACAATGACAGGGAGGCTGGACCAATTCAGATGTAGTGAATTGGGCAGACCTTTTTAGAGCATCTCATTACCTCAAAAGATCTCAAGGCTTTGAAGAGCAAATTCCTCTCAAGATGAAAGATGGACGCTCTGGGATCTAATGTCTCTGGGCAATGATCGGAAGGCAGGTCTGGGTTTCTGATCTGGCTCAAAGCCAGGAGCCAGGTGGTCCTGCATGGCCTCCCAGGTCAGAAGGGCATTGGAGTCTGTGTTGGGCCCACCTTAGCCACTCACCTCGCCTTTGCTTCACATTGTCTCTGGGCCAGTTGTCCCATTCCACCTCCTCTCCCCTCCCTCTCCCCCAAACCTTGGTCCCTCTCTGTTTTATTAGGGACCTAGGGGTACCCCTGGGAAAAGTCCTCTACCTCCAGCTGTGGAACCACCCAATGATTTGGGGGATTCCCCTGTTGACACGCTGTGGTCTGAGCCCCTGGCGCAGACCAGCCTTTAGGTCACACCTCCTCAGTCTGCACCCTCCCCCAAGCTGCCCAGCCCCTGCCAGACCAGGTGATGAACAGTGCTGGCGTGGCCTATCTCCATTTCCCAGAAAAGCAGAAGCTCTCCACCAAACCGCATGAACAGGGTGCCACCAAACCACACGAACAGGGTTCCACCACAGTCACCCTCTGACAACCGAGAGCCTCGGCAACCACGCAGTGTTTAAAAAAAAAAAAGTCATCCCAGAGACCGCCTTGATTACATTACGGCTTGTTGCCCAGCCAATCTTTTACACAGGCCTACGACAGAACTCTGCCTGCAGCCGTCCCTGCCTGCCGCTGGGCGGCCCCATGGCCACCCGGCCATAGATCACGTCTGCAAGCCCGTGGAGTTCATTATCTCCCTAATGCTGCTTCTTTTGTAGATCATTAGACAGAAACTTGACCTGACCTGTGAACTCTGGAATTGATTGTTGCCTTGAAATGGTCAACGGCCCATTTTCTAATCAATGCACAGAATGATTTTATACATAGTTAAATTATATATTAACTTTAATGTTTGGTGAATTTATCTACCACTTTCCTCCTGTGCCTCTTTCACATGCGTCCGAACTCAGGAGGGTATATTTACCACTGGGTGGAAGGAAACAAGGGAGGTGGGGGTCTAAGCCAAGACCAAGTGAAGGAGGAAACAGAAGTCCCGGGGCTGAGCCAGAGGGCTTGGAGGACTAGTTCTACTGGAAAGTACGTGTGTATCTGGGAATATATGTGTGGATGTGTGTGTTTTCTCTCCCGTGCACTTTCCCCTAACTTGTCAAGTGGTCCAGACACCTTGCCTGACCCCCAGTGCTGTGAGTTAGAACGAATTTCTTCCACTGATACACAGCAAGGAGCTACGAATGTGGGAGCTTTGTCTGCAAAGGGCGGACTCAGACCATTACGGTTATCCTGAACGTGGCTTGAAATTTCTAGTACGCAAAGGGGTCCCCAAAGTGCTAAACTATCTGGAAAGAAAGCCAAAACTGCTAATGGTCTCCAAAGCAGAGGTTCTTAACCTGGTGTTCATCACCCTGAGACCTCTGTGGATCAATGAATCCCTTGAAATGGAAGAAAGTGCGCATGTGCATTTGTGTGCCCAGGGAGAGGCTTTGTCACATACATTAGATTTCAAAAGGTTTATGACTGCAGATCAGGTGATACTGATAACGTTTGCAGGGGCAAGGATTGCTTCTGGGTTCCCCCTGCATGTAGAACTTTCAGAAACAGCCCCAGCACCCCTGCCCTTGCTTCTGTCTGGGGCAAGACTCACCATGGGTCTCTAACCTTGAGCCAAGAACACGCGATGGACAGCCACTCATACCCAGAGCAGAGCAACAAGCAAATAGCCTCTCAATTGACTCCCAGTTCAGAGTCTCGATCAGCATGCCCGCGCCATCCTTCCCAAGCAGACCTCCCAGAGTTTGGACACACCCAAGATTTACACTCTCTGCGTGCCCCTGAGGATAGGGTGTAAACAGATACAAACAAACCTTCTAGAAACAATCCTTAAAATAGGTATGGCCGTCATATCAGTTATTTTACTTCTAAGAGTCTGAATTGGGAGACCGGGATTGACATATATACACTATTATGTATAAAACAGATTGCTAATAAGAACTTTCTGTATAAAAAATAAATAAATAAAATTCAAACAAAATAAAATAAAAACTTAAAAAAAAAGAAAGAAGAAATAGTCAAACTGCAAACAAAGGTTTGTGCACAGAGATGTTCTTCAGAGCATTCACACCCAAGCAAACAAGTGGAAACAACCTGCTGTCCAGCACGAGGCGAAGATCTAAAAAAAAATGCAGTGAATCCATGTGAAGGACTACTTTCCAGCCTTTAAAACGCATGTTTACATTTATGAGCCATGTAACAAAATTAACTACCAATAACCTTAATTGCTCACCCTCTATGTTCTTAAAAGTATGTTTAATAGAAGTTTTAGTGACATGGAAAATATCTACAGTACAATTATACAGTAGAAGTATGATATGGTGAGATTTCAATTTTTTAATGCATAGAGAAAACAATAAAAGAAAAAATACAAAATAGTAATAATGATTTCCTGAGGTGGAGTGATTTTTTTGGCCTTTTCATACATTTCTGTACTAAGTTTCTGTTATAACATGCGTTATTTTTTTTAAAAAAGAAAAAAAGCTAAATTAAAAAAGAAATTCTGCTTTCCAATCCATCCACCACAAGAGTAATCCCTAACTCCAGACCCCAAACTCAAGGACTCCCCACTTCTGTTTCCTTCCTTCTTGGGAGCAGTACAACTAAACTGTAATGCCACCAAGATTTGTATTCTCCCTTAGTGGTCTCTGAAATAAAATCAAAACAGTACTTACCTCCTCTATGTCTTCCTGTTTCCACACTCTCCCTTAACTCTCAGGACCCTTCCTCAGGCAATCTTTTATGTCTGCTTATTAACAATAGCCTAATTCCTCATTTACAAATAAATGTCCAACTTAGATGAGAAAATATAACCTGGGTTGTTCCTTCTGTGTGGAAACAGAGGAGGGGGTTGGGCAGGGAAGGGAGAAAAAGGAAGTGGTGGGAAAGATCAGCTTTCCTCACGTCGGTTGCTACGTACTTTCCCGGGAAGATCAAGGCCGTCTAATATGTACTGTCTTGAATTTCTTTCCTCTGTCTCAGAAACTCTCTGCATGATTATCATCCATCCTTTCATCCTCCCTCCTGTCTCGAAGGCAGACATATTCTTTTACTTTGCCAAGGTGCACTGCTCCACCTGGACTATTGATCCCATCCCTTCCAGACCAACGCTAGATCAATCATCCCCAAGTTCTCTAGGATCTGTGATCTCCCCTCCCTAGGGCCTCGTTCCACTTCTGCAGAGTCAGACTTCATGGAATTTCTCAGCTTCTGTCAGATCTCAATACCCATCTTTTGGGTGCCGCCTCCCTCACCCATAAAACTCCTCTCACTGGCATTGCCAGTGGCATCCCTGAACCCCGGCACTTCCCTCAGCCTTCACTCTCCTCCATCCATATCACGACTCAAGCCCCACCTCCCACCCTGACCCTTCTCCAGACTTTGGTCTCCTTGGCCTCCCCTGTACAACCTTTGGTTCTTCACCTACCTCTCAGGCCACCTCTTTTCAGCTTCATCTACCAACTCCTTGTCTGTCTCCTCTCAATGGCAGTTCATCCCCAAGGTTCTGAAGCAGGTCCCTTCTCTTCTCCGTCAATCCACTTTCCCTGAGTGATCCTGTCAACCTCCACAGCTTCTGCTATCATCTATATCGCTCCCATATAAGAAGCTTTTTCAAGCAGAGAAGAGGGTGGAACTGAAGAGCTTCCAGAAAGGTAACAGCCAGTATCTGCCAGAGGGAAAAAAGGAGATGGGAGAGGAAAGAGCAGAGAGGGCCCAAGGTCAGCATTACTTACAGATTGAGATGGTGGCCAAAATAGGATGATTTCTGGGGTTTAAAATAGTTCTCCACCCCTCAACTGCTCCTCTAGGCCAATCAGCGTTACCATCTGAGAGTCCTCTCTTTAGCTGAAGGCTCTGAGTCTTTTCTTTTTACCGTAGTGTACACATGTGGCTCCCATGGTGCAGTAAAAGAAAAGTGGACAAAGGAGTCAGGAGACCTGTCTGATCCCCAGCTCTGCCACCAGCTGTGGCATGGTCTTCCTCTACATTCGTGAAAACAGGTAATAATGTCAATCCAGGAGGGCCGTTGGGAGTATTGTGACCAATTATTTGTTTACTCCTCTTTCCCCATCTTGGTCTCGGTTTCTTTATCTGTGAAATGGGGATGACAGCACAGATCATTTATAAGCTCCTTTGAGCGACTCTCCTTTGACAGGATTTGGCCCCAGTCCTCTGCCTTACTTAGGAAGTGACTCCTGATGAGAGTTTACAGGTCAATAAATAATACTCTCCTTCCCAGACAGATGACTCAGAAGAGGCTGAGCCCACCAGAGGGAGAATCAGCTTCATTTGCCAGACTGGAAGGTGCAGCTTTAGATCTGTGACAATAGTGGCTTGTTACATTTCATTCCAGAAATCCAACCTCCTCTCCCATCTGGGAGACCACCACCCCAAGCCCAGCATGCAGCAGTCTCCTAACATAAAAGTTTTATGGGCATGTGGGAGAGCCATGAAGTTCTCCAGTTTCCAGGCAGGACAGGTAGCACAGCTGGAATTTGCCCACTGAATCCCTTGTCTAAGTTTCTTGCCACCGCACCATGAAAGCCACATGTGTGACAGTGAGTAATGCCTATTGTTCAAGCGATCCCAAAAGGGTGGGGCAGCCCTGGACTGAAGGTGCCTCCTCAGGTCAGCCGGATCCTCCCAAGCCCTCAGTCCAGAAGCCTGGGATAATAGTAGTCCATATTTATTGGGCACTGTTCTAGATGTTTTATACGCCTGAGCCCTTTTAATATTTATAATAGTCTTAAAAGGTAATTACAATGATAAATCTCACTTCTGAGATGAGGATACTAAGACACAGAGAAGTTACTTGTCCCAGATCACACATAAAACAAGTGACTGGGTACAAAGCCAGGCCATCCCAACTCCAGAGCCCACGCCTAACCACCCTGCTCTCCTGCCACCTTCAGAGGGTCAGCCAGTCCACAGAAGGGGCATAGAGGACTTGAAGGCTCCATCCAACCTACTACTTCCCTCACATCAGATACCCCCTGTGATGGCTAATTTTGTGTCAACTTGCCTGGACGACCAGGTGCTCAGACATTTGGTCAAACATTATTCTGGGTGCATCTGGGAAGGGGTCTCTGGAAGAGATTAGCATTTGAATCTGTAGACTGAGGAAAGCAGATGGCCCTCCCCAGCCTGGGTGGGCCTCATCTAATCAGTAGAAGACCTGAAGAAAAGAAAAATGCTGAGTAAGAGGGAATTCCTCCTGCCTGACTGCTTGGGCTAGAACATTGGTTTTCGTTGCTTTGTTTTGTTTTTTTCTGACCTTTGTATTAAGATTGAAGCATCAGTTCAGAGTTCAAGCAACAGCCTTGACCCCCCTGGTTCTCAGGCCTTCAGACTCAGACTGGAACTACACCATGAGCTCTCTCCTGGGTGCCCAGGTTGTCAACAACAGATCTTGGGATCTGTCAGCCTCCCAAATCACATGAGCCAGTTCCTGCTAAAAATCTTCCTGTATATATGTGCATCCTATTGGTTCTGCTTTTCTGGAGAACCCTGACTAATATACCCACAACAGCTCAAATTTCCTGGTTTACAGTTTTACACATGTGATGATACTAAGAGGAGGTTCCAGCCAGAACCACCCTGGTCCTGAGCATTGGAGCATCAAGTCTGTATGGCAATGGGCACTGACCACAGAAGGGTGAGGAGAAGTAGGTAAGGCTACCAAGAAGAGGTATGTGGGGGACAAGAGGGAAGAAGGTAGTGGGGTTGGCACTGGAGAACAAGAGAGGGTGCACTTGGCCCTACAAGCTGGAGGATCCACAGGTGAGCAAACCTGGTGGTGAGAAGGGAAGAAGGGTTGGAGGAGTCCCCTGTCCTGCACTGCCTTGCAAAGGATGTCACTCCCCGCCTGGGCCCAGTGTGCCCCCAGCACCCTGGGCTGCAGCCTCTTTCCTCCCCCACTGGCATGTGAAATCCCCAGGGAAAAAGCCGGTCTTCATCTTGCATCCCTAGCACGTGGCACAGGAAGTTGCCCAACAATGGTGGAATGGGAAGTCTATTGGTCAGATGCCCAAGTGAGTAAGTCGTTCAGTTTGTTGTGTGATGCAATTCTGCTTGAAGAATGAAGGAAGAGCCACAGAGGGTGAATGAACACGCAAGGTGGAAAATGGTTCCCGACAGCAGCAGCCGGAGTCCTTGCCAGTCAGTGGAGCATCACGGGAGAACAGTGCTCTTGAGCCAGATTCAGATTCCAACTGCATCTCTGACTAGCGGTGTGGCCTCAGGCAAGTTTCTTAACCTCTCTGGTCCTCTGAAAAATAACAATGACAGTAGCACTCACCTCATGGGTTGTGAGGAACATTAAATGCATTAATGCAAGTCAAGTGCTTAGGACCCTGCCTAGCACATAGTCAGCACTAAATGTGTTGAATCATCATTATCACCAACATCAATCATCATTTTGCACAAGTGATCCATCAAAGTGGCTCAAATTAGTTCTGTAATTACTAATCTGAGCTGTGTGAGTTCTTTTTAAGGTTTGTCCTTGGGGGCTCAACCTCTTACAGAGGCCACAGATCTGTCACCTGATTCTGACCCTAAAAGGGGAGACTAGACCCAAATGAGGGCTGTAACCACAGCATGTCTCCAGAAATCTCAGATGTTCCCAAATAAAGCTCCATGTATCAAGAACCTGAGAAGAGAGATACTAAGTCACCGAAAACATTCAGCTTCCTTCAAGGTGGGGGGAAGGGGAATTATTTGTTTGTTTTTGCAAATATTAAACTTTCCAATTTTCTTATAACAGTGTTGGCTTCATCAGAAAGCTGGAATTGGATGCCCACATCGTTATGAGTCAGGCTGTGGCTTAATCTTCTCGATGTTTTTATATTGAGAATAAAGAAGTATTGGCACTTATCTAAAATTACAACAGCCAACAGCCAACATCCGAGAAGGAAAAAAGCCCTGGCAGGTACATGGCTGTGATCTGCATATGTACCTGCTTTTGAGTTCATTATGGAATCACAGAATCAAGTCATCTCAGAGCTAGAAGGAGATTCAGCATCCTTCTCTTTCAACCTCTTCCTCTTACATATGGGGAAACTGAGGCCCGGTGAAAGGATGTTAATTATCCAGCTTCACTCAGCTAGTTAGGGACAGCTAACTATGCTCTCTCTGTAGAAAGTTGTGGAATAAAACTGTTGAGCAGGGAGATGGTCCACTTCTTATTTGAACAGCAAGATGCGTTCCACCCCCTGTCGGCACAGGAATGTTCCCCTCAGCCTTCACTTTGAGCCCCTCTATAATCTGCCTCTGCCCAACCTCACTCTCCCATCTTGGCTTCCATGCAGCCGGGCTAATCTACCCCTGCTACCGGCATAGCTCCCACACTATCGAGAATGTCTTCTTCGGCCCACCGTGCTGATGCTAAGTCTTTCCTTCAAAGGCAAGTGGGAGGCAACTTCTTTGAAGTTTCTCCTGGCACCACCACAGCCACGAGAGCGACCCCTGACCTCACAGAGCAAGTTCAGCTGGCAGACCCCCGGCTGAGAGGCATGATGAGAAGTTGCTCAGGGAAGTCCGAGAGACCCAACCTCCGCCCCAGCTCTGCTTCGTGACTGCAGGCAAAGTATTTCCCTCTCCTAGCCTCAGGTTCGTCTGCTGGAAAAATATTTTGCTTGTATAGTTGTTTTGAAGATTAAATAAAATTACACATCATAGCATATTAAGGAGGACTCAGATAAAGGAAATGTATACTTTAAGATACATTATTTAATTCACCAATATATAGTGCAGGCTTTTGTCCTGGAGTTGGTTCCTATGCATGTTGGTTTTGTCATCACAACTAGTTTGTAAGGAAATACAATTAAACTTCACGAGAGCAGGAATTTTGTCCCTTTTATTCCCTGAATGACCCCCAGTGCCTCGCACAATGCCTGGAACATAGCGGGCACTCAGTAAATATTTGTTGAGTAAATGAACAAACTTTTCTTTCATCATCTAACGAGTGTAGATCCATAATAACAATAGGAAGACTTCTGTTTGCGTAGTGATTTATCAATACATTATTCAAAGCATTTTCACATGTAAAAATGTGTTGGATACTCAGACAATGCTGTGAAGGAGGAAGATAAGGTATTGTTATCTGTCCCCAAGACCCAGGTGAGGAAACTGGAGTGCAGAAGACAGTTTTCAAGGTGACAGAACTAGGAAGTGGTGAGGCCGGGGTTAAAGCCGTGTTTAACAGATCCAGATTGAGCCCACTTCCCATCTGCCACAGCCAGTAAGTGCTCCTGGAAGGACTAATTAATTTGGATTCTGATTTTGATCAACTTGGTGAAACATTTGATGACTGTGACAAGTTCCCTGGCTTCCTGAAGAAAGACATCTCTGACTGGGGTGGCCGGATAAAGGGGCACCTAGGCAGGGAAGCTGGGGCAGTGGGAGGGAAGCGAATTAGAGAAACTCTTCCTTCAGCAAGACAAATTTCTCCAGGGAAACCATGCTTGGCTGGGGAAGCCAATTGGAAAAGAATGATAGAGGGCCGGTTCCTGAGGTTCATCAAAGTCATTTGTTGCAGGTAAGCTCATTTTTCACAGGCCAAGGGGATATTTACCTGGGGTACACTTTTAAGGAATAGTCGACAGATTGAACGGTACGATGCTTTATTATATTTCACACCCTGGTGATTCAATATGATGGAGGCAGAAGGGGGCGGGGGGGGGAGGGGGAATGTGCTCTGGAGGGAGAGTAAAGGAAAAAGGCAGAAGAAAGAGATATTAAAATGTCCAGCAAGGGGGTATCCTCCTTCTCGGGTGCCTGGGGCAGACCTCAACTGCAGTGGAAGGTACACAAACAGTCCGTCCTATGGATGATGCTGACCAGGGAGTGGGTGTCCCATGTCAGTTGACCTCACCCCTTCCTCTTGACCACTCCCTTGTGTCCCATGGCAGCTGGTCAACCCTCCACCATTTTCCAAAATGTTTTCACACAATTTGTGGCCTGTGTTCTGTCTTGGTTCTATCACTACTTTAGTCGGGTGAGCTGAGGCAACACATTTGACCTTGGCAACACAGTTTCCTCATCTGTTTAAGAAAGAATTCCCTAACGGTCCCTAGGCTACTCTCCAGCCCTTACATTTTATGATTCCAAGTCAGCCCCAGAGATTTACCTTTCTCTAGAAACAGTTGGCTTCCTCAGCAGCCCTCCCTCACATCCCTGTCCCACCAGTGGGCCATCTAGAAGTCTGCCAAAACCACCATCAGAAAGAACATCCTCAGCCTGAAGGCCGCCTCTGCCCAGAGGCAGAGGGCTCCAGAGGAAGGGATGGTTATCTCCTTGACAACCAGCATCCCTTAATAACGCTCAGTAGTTCCCTCATCCAGGAATTTGTCTCAACCTCTGGGAAACTCTACTTTTAGCCCTTTGCACCATCTACCAAGTGTCCTAATTTGAGTATATATATCGATCTTTGTGCAACAAAGGACTGGGTTTCTGCTGTCCTCAAACCTTCAATGTCTCTATGGAGTGCCTTCCACCAGTTTTCATCTTCTCACTCGAGATGTCACCCTTACCTGCATACTCTTACCTTTGTCCCTTATCTCTTCAGAAACCCCTCTAAATGCCATTTCTCTTCACTCAAATCAATCTGGCCCACTGTGTCCGCTAGAAGGTGAACTCTTGCACTTTTCCCTTCCTTGTCCTTCTGCCTAGAATGTACGGCTGTTGGGTAGAGCTCTGGTGGCCACTTGTGATGAGGCGACCTTGAGGATATAAGTCATGAGCTGAAGATGGTGGGCCAGAAATGAGAAAGGTGTGGTGTCCCTGAAGGCTGTGAGGAGGAACCATCACAGCAGGCTGATACCACCACCTCTGGGCTTCTTTCAAGTAAGACAGAAAAAAACTCCCCCATTGTTTATGCCACAGTCTTTTGGGCTTTCTGTTGTGTACAACTGAGCCCAGTGAAAACTGAAATGTAAACGATGCAATAGCCTTGTCTAAGGGTCTCTCCACTACATTCACCATTCGACACCCATGGGGCTTAGCACATGACAGGGAGCACGTGAATATTTGCAGAGGAAAGCAGGCAGGAGGGAGTGCAGGGTGGTTCATTTCCCTCCCCTGCTTCCTTCTCCCTCCTCCCCCGTTCCCTGGCCCTGGGTGGAGAGGCTTGGGGAAGGCTGGATGCTGGGCTGGACACCCACCACGTCATGTTCACAGTGTCCCCCACCCGGGAGGGATGTGTTTCCAGAGCGCTGACTAGGGGCACCTGAGGCTATTTTGGTACAGAGGATTTACTTTGTCTTTAAAAGGCCAAGTGGTTTGAAGTTGAGTTTGGGGTATGGCCAAAGCCCCTTTGTGATATCCCTCAACGCCTTCTTTTCACCCTGTTTCTCCTCTGTCAGTGTGATTTGGGACTGGAAACTTTTACCTTTGTGTTAGAGCACTGAGGGGATGTGCTAAGTACTTATTGTGAACCTGAAACTGTGTTGTCAGCAGTCTGGCCATCATTTAGCAAGGCCCAGAGACAGACTCTGGATGAAAAAGAGAAGCTCAGAAGCAAAGGGCCAGATGGAGAAAAACCACCCCGGGCTGCCTGGGGCCACACAGGGCCAGGGGGTGAGGGGACGGAGGCCTGGGTGCATGGGGATGAGGGGCCTGGAGAGTGAGGGATACAGCAATTCAAATCAGTCCCATGAGCAGTCTCTGAGAGCTTTCTATTTACCAGGAAACACAAAGGGACCTCCCAGCCCCCGAAGGAGCTCACAGTCTAGAAGAGATCAAGGGTGTTTGTGCAAATATCTAGAATATGACGATTTCAAGTGTCCAAAAAGATGAATAAATCAAGGGCTATGGGAACACTGACGAGCGAAAAACGGATTCTGCTTGAGGATGAGAAGAAAGCTTCCCAGAGGCAGTGGCCTTGGGACAGGGCTGGCAGGTGGAGGAGACCTCTGGCCTCGTGTGCTGGAGGGAGGGGGACAATCTAGGCAAAGGGAGCAGCGAGGCCACGGCAGGGACGTGCCAAAAGGGGAAGTTGTCTGTAACTTCAAAGTTGTTTCAATGAAATGGATGAGTATGTTTTGGACACCAGACTCCTCAAAGGATGCCCACAGCTTTATCGACCAGGAAACAGTTGTTCTCCTCACACCCATAAAGACGGGCATGGAGCCCGGTAACTCCAGGTACATGGCATTTCCTGGGAACAAGTCCAGTGGTAGAAATAGCTTTGCTGAAACTCAGGTGGTGGATGAGGTCAGCAGGCCAAGTGAATAGGTGCACTCCTAACTGTCCCCTGGATGCCCCTGGACAGACTGGAAACACAGACTATGACATTGGAGCCCAAGACAATCCCTGGTGAAGAACTCAGGGATATCAGAGCTGCCATGCACTCTTCTTCAGGCATTGGGTGACACTGGGTGACTCCTAGGTACCTGGATCCTAAAGGGGCACAGTGACAGGAAAGAGATACATTAGCCCCAGTGCAGCCTCTTCAAGCTCACAGCACAGTTACAAGGCATGGAGCCCACATGGGAGATGGCAAGAGAGTACCCTCAAAGAGTAACAAAAAGGCAGTCAGTGAGAGCTAGAGGAGCACAGAGTAGATGCACAGAGATGCAGGCACGGTCAATCCAGGAGTAATTCCTGAAGGAAGCAACTCTGAATCCTAAAGTGCTGGAATAATAGGCACTCCTGCATTGGTGGTTGTATCAGTCCCTATTACCATGTTAATGCTGCATAACAAACCATCCCAAACTCAGTGGCTTAAAACAGCAGTCATTCACTCACCCATGTGACTGTAGGTCACTGACCCAGGCTAAGCCTGACTCCAAGCTGCAGGTCAGATCCAAGTGCACACATTCGTTTCTCATCCTCCTTGCACCACAGGTCAGTTGGGACATGTTTCTCATGACCATCGGAGAAGCACAAGAAGACATGTTAACATCATACCTGCTGATATCCCATTGACCAAGGCAAGTCACAGGGCCAAGCCCTTCGTCAAGGAGGTGACGTATACACTTGGTCTACCATAAAGTCAAAGCAAGTCACAACCAAGCCCAGCTTCAATGGGGCAGGAAGTATGTGTGTGTGGAGGGGGTGGGGGTGGTTGGGAAGGAAGTGAATTTTTTTAAGTCTATTACAATGATGGCGAAAAAGGGAAAGCTATTGTACATAAAAGGACTATATAAGCAAAGGTTGAGAGGTGAGTATGAGTTTTCTCTGGGAGGACAGCCAGGAGGACACTTGTGACCCAGAGAGAAGCGGTGGGCTGGGCAGGTAGAGGGTGGAGCCCCAGCTGTCTCTGGCAACAAGGCTGGGGGCATAAGTGGGTGGCAAGCCAGGTAATGAGCTCTTTCTTGGGTACTTGCCTCTTCTCCTTGATGAATTAAGAAATTATCAACTGGAAGCAAGAGATCTCACTCCTGTAGGAAAATATTACAACTCACCGAGTTCCTGCTTCCTCCGGAGGCTTTCCAGGATTTGCCCAGCCCTGAGCTCTGGCCCGTGTCTGAGCAGAGGTAATGCACACCCTGGGGCAGTGCCACCCCAGCTACTCAGAAGACCCTGCAGGACCCACTAGATCACTGTAGTGTGGCTACCTGTCTTGATGCCCCATCTAGACTCTAAGCCACCAGGGGCCTGGGACTGTATTTCACACTTTTATTTTTTTGCATTCTCTAAGCAGCAGGAGGTCCCTAACCACATGTGGAATAAATGGCTGAATGGTAGATGGTGCTGAGAAAATCAGGCAGCACCATTTCTGGAATAAACAACTGAGGAAACTAGGTCAGCTGGACCAGCCACAATCAAGACAGTCCTATAAACAGAAAATGCAAACATTATTTAGGGACAGGAGCGTGAAATGGGAAAGGGGAAGGACACTTGAAGGTGGATGGAAACTCAGCCTTGTGTGAAAACACAAACTTGAGCAGAAATGAAATTGCCGGAAGGTTGTCTGTCTTAAAGGAATGTAGTTGCGGGTAATGACCCCGGGGAAAGCTTCCATGGCAAATCAGCCCACCAGCCACCTCCTACAGAGCCCGGAAAGGTGCTGCTAGCAAGAGGGCATGCTGGGGAAGGTCTGGCCAGCCACAGAAGGAGGGCTGTCCAGTAGCCACCCCCCTGCACTGTGACAGGATTTGCCCTTCCTTACAATAGGGTTCCTCAACTGGAATGAATACCTTCTCCCTTGCCTCCTCCAGGAAGCCTTCCAGGATAGATAACATCATAACACTGACTTAATCCCAAATAAAGCACACAAATTCCCCTTCATTGATAAATGACTTCAATATATTTTATTTAACTCTTGATCACAGAGTCTTTAAATTGCCTCTTGCGTATCAGTCTTGTCCACTCGTTAAACTAGGAGCCACAGCTTTTCTTTCCTGTGAGTCCCTCCTCCAGGCTGGACACAATCCTTGTTATTATTAAATTCCCTTCAACAGAATGTGAGGTAAATATGTGATGACACTGATGAAGATCAAAGACACAAATCAGAAATCCAGGGCCTCCTGGTTGAAGCAAGAGATTTCACATGAAAAGCACTCTTAATAATGGGTTATGTTGGAAAAGGAAGAGAATGTCATCAGTGACAAAACCCCAGCCTCTCCTCCCGCCATCCCTCCCCTCTACGCAGGGCTGGTGTTTGGGGGTGGGGAGGCGCTGTAAGGTGAGCCACTTCTTCAGAGTTCCTTCCATTCTTCATGAACTTGGCCTGAGCTAAGTCTTTTTCTGCCCCATCCCAAGCCCTTGAACCTGACCTGATGAAAACAGCTTGTGTCTCTGATGCTCGTTCCTTTCCTTAGATTTTCAGTAAACGTCCTTGAAATCCGCTAGCCTTTCTTACACCTCCATCAGGCTAGAGCAGGTAAGGTTGCCCGGAGGGCCCACAGGGAGGACCGTGTAGCTGGGTCAAGGTGGGGACACACAAAGGCTGGCATCTGGTCTATGTGCCATCATCACATGGTCTTCCAAACGCCAAGTCCTCCAGGAAGCGGTCCCTGGCTACCAGGCCCCGGACCAGTGCCTGCAGAGTACCACTCAGGGATGGGCTCTACCCCATGGAGGGTTTTGGGGTGGAGCTCAAGTTCTCCCCATCTCTGATGGTCAGTTCTTAGAAGGTCTCCTACTTGCCTCCTCTTGGGGGCCTAGCCTGGCCCCCGACACAGGTACCAGTCTCCATTTGACCTGACATCCCTGCCCGGAGAGGCCACAGGATGGCCCATCGCAGGGTCTGAATCTACATACAATCCTGGCGAGGGAGGCCCGGGACTGACCTGGCCCTGCCGTGTGAGCTGGAGAAAGGATGGGGATGTCAGCTACGTCTGCAGGCTTGGCCATATGTCCCTGTGGGAAGAGGGAACATAAACACCCCTGATTGAGAGCCTCGTTCTACATTGTGCTCTACACCCTAAGGCTCCTATTGGTCAACTGGCTGGTTGGTTGGTTTCCTTGACACGATGACCTCGGTTTGGGGTTGAGGACATCAGAGGCCAGTGGAGCAGCTGTGCTGGGGGTCCTGGTGGAGGAGAAGCCGCCAGGTGGCTGACCTTTATTCCCAGCAGACTTGAGGCTCTGCCTCTTTGTAAAGATTGATTCTTAGGCCACAGATTGTCACACTGGGGATTAACTAGAGGCGGCTAGAGTTGTCCCCACCCTCCCAGATGTCTGCCCCTACCTGGTGCACAGTGTTTCACTGGCTGTCAATTTGGCAAAACGGTTTCTTATTCCTCTGGGAGAGGTGGTTATACACACACACTCAGATACACACTCTCTCACACACATTCCCAGACACTTTCTCAGACAGAAAGTGGAAACAAGAGTTATCGTAAAACAATGCCTTACACTTCTATCATAGTTTTGGCTTTCCAGATGACTCTCATGGCTAGTATTCTTAAACCTTCTATTTGATTGTTTTGACCTCCTTCCCGAAGCAGGTTGGCAGCTCTTGTTACCACCAGGTGAAGACACTGAAGCTGGAAAGATTTAGCAGCTCATTCCAGGCAGAGGACACACATTGCTGGTCAAAAGCATTTTTGGACCAAACATCCTACAGTGTGCAGGACGCCCCACAGCAAAGAACTACCCAGCCCCACAGGCAAGAGTGCCAAGGATGGGAAACATAGAGTCAAGAAGGAGGCAGGAAGTCACCCTTCAGCCCAGGTCTGCCACTGAGTTGCTGTGTGACGTAGGCCAAGTTACCTCCCTTTCTGGAGTTTGGAGTCCGCGCTCTCTGAGGTCCTTGTGTCCCTGATACAGGGACAACCTTTGCTCTCTCGTCTCACCCTCCTCCCCCTTCTCGTGAGAGCTGCTCCCACACCCACCTCTAACCTCACGCTCCGTCCACAGGCCCCCTGCCCCGGCCGAGGCTGAATGGGGCAGGGGGAGGCATGTAACCCCGGGGCGTCAGAGACCTTCATGAGACTTTCAGTGTGGAACTGGGGACAAAGGCTGCTCTCTGGAGGGCCTGTGAGGCGTGATTCCAGGAGCTGCAGGCAGCTGCGTTCTGGTTGGCTGGAGAAGGAAGGCTGTCAGATAAACAAGCCAACCTGCACGGAAAGGCAAAGTGGAGCCCTGGAGCTTGGAGGAGCAGCCCTCGCAGTCCTTGAGGCCCAGCCGCACCCTTGCCTTCCTGTCTTTTGGTGACCAAAGCCAACTGATTTCCTTTTTGGCCTGTCCTAGTATGAACTGGTTTCTGTCACTTGCAACCAGCACATTCCTGAGTAACCTCCGTCTGCATTTGCTGCTCCCATTCCTTCCTGCAGCACTCAGGCCTTCTCCTCCTTCCTTGCAGTTAATCACGAGGCACAGTCTGGACAATAAGACACAGCAGACGCCTGCTGGTGGCATCCCTTTCTTCCCACCTCAGATGGTTGATGCTCTGGTCAGAGCCACTAACTGATTCCAGCTGCCAAGATATTTCAGATTTGGCGGGGTTGGGGGAGACTCTCTTTAAGACGCTGTCATTGGTTTTCTGCTTCGTGCAGCCAAAAGCACTCTTGTTACACTGGTAAGAGTCTCTCCCACAGAAGTGGAGGGGCCGGGTGGTCATTCATGCAGGAACCTCCAACTCCACACTGCCTGTCCTCTCAGTTAGCCTCATCCCTGCTTGCCAAGATCCTGAGGTACTGACATCAAAATCTGGGATGTCAGAACAGTGCAGCCTGTGGTGCGTTTGACTCAGGAGAAAGCCTGGCTGGCCCCAGTCCTCAGGCCCAGAGAAGCTGGTAGGAAAGTGTCGCCACTTAATACTGACGAGCAAAACATCCCTGGATAATCCTCTCAAGTCAGAGAAGAAAATAACTAGTGTGACGGTTGGTCCCAGAACACCTGAGGCTTGGGGCCAAGACTGAGCCAGGGAGTGCACAGAATATTGCTACCTGCAAACAGGGCCTTTGCAAGGGCAGGCGTGGCTCTGAGGGCTGAAGGTCAGACCAGAGTTCACGGGCAGGGCCTGGTGCCTCTTCTGACAGCTTCCCCTCCCCAACTCAGGGCCAGACGTGCTGATCAGATCAGTCCCCTCAGGCCTCACAGGCAACCTGAGGAAGAGGGAGGAGACCTCAGCTAGGCGTGCCCAGTCCTGAGATTTAGTCCCTGTCTCTCTGCAAAAGTGGCACTTGTCGAAAAGCATTTTCACAACCCTTCAACAAATGTTAAAGCTGGAAGTCATCTTAGATTGTCTAGTCCAACCCCTCATCCCAAAATGAAGAGACTGAGGTCCAGAGAGGGAAAGTCTTGAGCCAAGGCCCACAGCGTAGGGGTGACAGGACCACAGCAGGAACCTGTGTCTCCTGGCTTCTCCCCTCAGCTGTTTGTCACCGCAAACCCTCCCTCTCATCTGTTGAATTATTTGTTGGGTCCAAAAGATTGTGATAGAATGGTAATGAGTATCCTAGTCAGGGGAGAATATGGAGATGTATCAGCTATCTACTGCTGTGTAACAAGGTTAGCCCACAAATCAGCGGTTTAAAACAACAAGCACTTATCCTCTCCTGGTTTCTGTGGATCTGGAATCCGGGACCTGCTTGGCTGGGTGGTTCTGGCTCAGGGTCCCTCGTGAGGTTGCAGTGAAGATGGAGACTGAAGCCACGGGGAAGGAAGGAGGTAGGGAAGGGAGTATTCCTAGCATGCAAAAGGCAGGGATCAGTAGGGATCCCCAGTGAATCTGGGGTTGCAGAGCTGAGCAAGGCTGAAGTGAAGAATGGGGGTTGGGCAGGAATTGATAAGAGGTGAGGCCAGAGAAGCTTCGATTTCCATTTACATATTACCTCTTTCCAGAAGCCTTTTCCAACACTACCAAATTTTCTGCCAGCTCCCTGGCTCCCTGCACTTGCCCAGACTGCATGATTGTAATTGTCTCTTACCTTCTATTTTATTCATATATACTATAAGTTCAATAACATATAATGCTATAATAATAATAATAACTAAAACTTACTGAGCCTTTATCAAATATAAATGCCAGGAACTGTGCTAAGCAATTTATTCGACAAAGGGATAATATTTTTAAATAATAACCGGCTTTTGCTTTTCCTCGTTTGTCTTTTTTGCTCTGAGTTTCTCCAGTCTAGAAGTCAGGGAAGTAGGACCAGCTTAGAATAAAGAAGTCAGTGGGGCTGCTGAATGAATTTTTTTAACTCACTGAAAGAATACTAGCCTTGAAAATATTTTATTTTAAGGAATTGGAAGATTGACCAAGACATGACGTTTGTTTAGGCCAGAAGCCTGACCTTGGCTCCTAACTCTCCAAGGGGCTGGAGGACTCAGTCCCCGAAGGTCACACAGGAAAGAGCACGGAGGAAGCTTCTGAGGGCAGTTCTCACCACAGGTCAAAGGCTGAGCCAGCAAGCACGGGGAGGAAAAAGAGAGCATGACAGTGGCTTAGAGGTCACCACTGAGGCCTCCGAGGGGGAGCTGAGTGCCCAAACGGGCACCTAATATGGGGCAGTCTGGGTGATAGAGGCCACAGCTTCCTGGCCTCTGGAGGGTGGGACAGGAGGCTTTAAGCCTTGTGTGAGCTTCACCTGGCACCTGTGTGTCCAAGTGGCCAAGGTTGGAGGGAGTTTCCGGGCTGTGAGGGCCTGAGGGCACCGCACTGTGCTGGGGCTCCCACCAAACGGGTGGGGAAGGCTGGGGGAGGGCCAGGGGACCAGAGTGATGAGGGAGACACAGCGTGGCCTGGCTGGGCCTGTGACCACAGGACGCGGGGACCCATAGCCCTTGCAGCAGATGCTACGGGGGTAAAGACTTGACATCCAAAGATGAGGTGAGACACACCACACTCCAGAAAAGGACAGGCAAGGGGACATGTCCAGACCGGAAGGCCCTTTCCCAGTGCCAGGACACACTACACAGGCACGCCCGCGCACGCCCGCACACACTTACATACTGCCACCACTCCCCCCAGACTAAAATGACCCTCAGGGAAAGGGAAGGGAGAAAGAGAAAGGGGAAAATCGTGAATGTACTACTTTTTACCCCCAAAGTGACAACACTCAGACCCAGGAGAGACTACCTTGAGTCGGCAGAACTAAATCTCCCGCCCCTTTAGGGATATATGTATGCGCGTGAGCTGGGTTCAAGTTGGAAAAGTGACATTAGCTCTGCTTACCTTGCTACCCTCTCAACTCCACCTCCAACCTCCCCCCTCCGCCCCCCCCCCAACAGGCTACGTCAGCCCATGAATTCTCCTGCAGCCCTCTCACTGCACCTCTGGTCTTAGGTCACCTCCTCTAGTCCCCCTGCCCTCCTTCTCTGGGCAGGCCCGCATCCTCTGTTGCCACCACCTGGGCACCTGCAGACGAGCAGAATGGTGGAGAACATTCTGGGCACAGAGGGGACAGCTGGGGTTCACATGGCTTTAGCAGTGAAGGGCCGTGAGACCACAGCCTAGTCATCGGACCTGTCAGCTTCAGTCTCCATGTCATGAAAATGGGGATATTGATGAGAACCCTTCTCACCACAGCTGCTGTGAGTCTTACAAGAAACAACAGAAGTATCGAATGAAGTGCAAGAGCTAGCTGTCTCAGAAGCTCCCCACAGGGCTTCCCTGGTGGCGCAGTGGTTGAGAGTCCGCCTGCCGATGCAGGGGACACGGGTTCGTGCCGCGGTCCGGGAAGATCCCACATGCCGCGGAGCGGCTGGGCCCGTGAGCCGTGGCCGCTGAGCCTGCGCGTCCGGAGCCTGTGCTCCGCAAGGGGAGAGGCCACAGCAGTGAGAGGCCCGCGTACCACACACACAAAAAAAGCTCACCACATAAGAGCCAGATACTGTTGTGTGCACCTTCTGTTATTAGCTCATGCAGTCCTCAGTAACCTCATTTCACAGATGGGGCAACTGAGGTCCAGAGTGTCCAGTGCCTTGCCTCAGGCTACGTGGCATCCCTGAACAGCCAAGGCACTGGCCCACCTGCTCCTCTCCAGGGAGCTCAGGTTTCTTGTCTCACACCCTGAAGACTCTGCTCACCTCAGCCAGCAGCCCACCCTCCCCCCGACAGTGGTTTGATGGTGGTAATATGGCACCTTGCACTTTCTACCCCAAGGGAGGGGCACCCGGTAGAGCTCAATGGGTAGATGACATCCCTTGACTCCTCAAATCCTCCTTCCCTATGCTGTACACAGGGCAGGGCACTGACCCATCAGGACCAAAGCTGGCCTAACACAGGACAGGGTCCCTGAGGCCAGGGGTTAACCCCTTGGCTGTTGGGTTGTGAGGAGATGGGGGAATAAAGAGGTCTCAGGTGGGAGAGGGACCAGAGCTGTGGACACGGCACTCCAGGGGTTTGAGCAGCTGCTATGGTCTGAAGGTTTTGTCCCCTCACATTCACCTGTGCAAAGCCTAATGCCTAAGGTGATGGTATCAGGAAGTGAGGGCTTGGGGTGATTATGTCATGAGAGTGGAGCCCTCATGAATGGGATTAGTGCCCTTATAAAAGAGGCTCCAGAGACATCCCTCACCTCCTGCACTGTGTGAGGACACAGAAAAAAGTTGCCAGCTATGAATCAGGAAGAGGCCTCTCATTTGACCATGCTGGCACCTTGATCTTGGACTTCCCAGTCTGCAGAACTGTGAGAAATAAATTTCTATTGTTTATAAGCTACCCAGTCTGTGGTGTTCTGTTATAGCAGCCTGAACAGACTAAGACAACAGCCAACACAGAAGTATTTTAATAATATTAAAATCTACAGGACCCTATAGGACACACCAGCTGATTATAGGCTCTGAACTTGTCTTATTCTCGTTACTTAGTGAAGGACAAACCTGGGTCTAGAAGGCTGGCCTGCTGATGCTCGTCCAGTGCTACTTTTACTCTCCCAATCCATCCTCCCTAAGTTGGGCCATGCAAAAAAGGTGATCAAAATGTGGTTGGTGGGACTTTCCTGGTGGCACAGTGGTTAAGAATCCACCTGCCAATGCAGGAGACACGGGTTCAATCCCTGGTCGGGGAAGATCCCACATGCTGCGGAGCAACTAAGCCCGTGCACCACAACTACTGAGCCCGCACACAACAACTACTGAAGCCCACACGCCCTAGAGTCTGCACTCCTCAACGAGAGAAGCCACCACAATGAGAAGCCTGTGCAACACAACAAAGACCCAACACAGCAAAAAAAATAAAAAATAAAGTAAAATGTGGATGGTATTTCGTCCTTAGCTATGAACTCTCCTCTGTTCTCCACTGCCTCTCTGTCTTGCCTAAGACCTCCCAGACCAAAGTGTAATTACTCAGCAATGAGTCCAACCTTGGACAGTGCAGCCCAGCCCTGGACTCACCCTTCTTTGGCTGGATCCCAGTCCTCCAGGACCTACCCTCTTCCCAGTGGTATGCTAGTATATGACTCTAGGCACCTGACATACAGCGTTTGCTGATGTCCGCCAATGTTAATGTTCCAACCTGGTCAATTTCAAGCTACCAATGTTTAAGCAACCAGCTCACAAAATCCCTGAATGTTTAACAGTCAGCTCTCATGAGCTGGTATGAGCCAGTTCCAGGGCGCTCTCACCCAATCTGCTCAGAGGTCTGCATGCCTAAACGGTACAGCAGGAGGACCACCACTGGCTCAGGGCATGATGCGCCCTCCTACCACCTGCATCCTGGCCAGCACACCCTGAAGTTAATGCAACTGAGAATCTTTATTCCCTTTTCCTACACCTAGAGATGGAGGGAACAAGCTAGCTCCAGTAGTAGATAGAGATAGAGGTAGAGATACAGACGTAAACATATAGATAGGAAGATTTCCTCTGTGTCTCATATATTTTGCAATCTAATCAGAGTAAAAAAATGGATACATAATAATAATTATAATTATTATCATATTAGAGTAGAGACTATATAATCCTGGTGGAAACATCTGGGCTGTACTCCCCACCTGTGAGTTGGCTTCTGCTGGCGTCAGCATCCTCATAGTGTGTGTGGTGTTCTCCCTCTTTGGGGGCTCCCTGTCCCCGGGCCCATTAGCAGGCAGTGAACGCCCTGAGCAGCCGCTGACACGTACAAACAGTCGCCAGCCGGTGGACCGTTTGTTTGCTTTTCGGCAGTGTGAAGGGTGAGTTGAGTCATTTTGCACCCAATTACTTTGCAGTAAATTTGCCGGATGGTTCTTGTCCTGCGGTATTGATCCAGAATCTCACCTTGAGCTTGTTTATTGACACATCAAATTCAGAAGTCAGGCCCGCTCGATTGACCACTTCTCAATTAGGGCATTTATATGATGTCACCGAGGCTCCTTGTCATGTTCCGATGAGAGCCATTTGTCCCCCCCAACCACTGCCGCCGCCCAATCGCCTGCAACCAAGTTGCCATTTTTCTCTGACCTTTCCGGAGACAGATGGCAGTCTACAAACTACATCATTAGCAACGTGTCATTTTATCTTGCCGCTGTTTCTCCACGTGAAAGGTGCCTTGTTCAATAAAAGATTCCGCAGCCAAGTTCTCCCCAGAGAGAGGCTTACAACTGCTTCTTTGCTGGAGTAAGAGATGATGGAAACAAATGCTTCCTTTCTCATCAGGGGGATGTCCCTTGGCCCTATTTGGAAAGGAGGTATTTGGGCAGTGGCACAGAGCAGACTACAGGGCTGGAGGGAGTTGAGATGACAGGAGTCAAGAACACAACCAGATACCAAAAAGACAGCACCCAGTGACGTGGTGATGCACTCACACCGAGTCTCCTCAGTAAAGCGTCTCGGCCCATTTCTCTCTTTTTTTGGATTTTTAAATTTTATTTTATTTATTTATTTTTCATAGAGCAGTGCTTATTAGTTATCTATTTTATACATATTAGTGTATAGATGTCAATCCCAATCTCCCAATCCATCCTGCCGCTCTTAATCTGCCTGTGTATGGTGGGGGTGGGGATGACTATGAAAGTCACAATGTCACAGAACGTGTGCTCTTAGCATTGAACTTGAGGTCAGGAGATTCCACCTCCTCACACAGCAAGGTGGCACAATTACCCCACTTCGAGGACCAGCTCACAGTGGAGGGGCAGTAGGGGTGAATGCAGATCTTCTACTTGCTGACGTAAGGCTAGAAAGAGCTAGAGTAGGGGCTCCATGAGGGCAAGCACCAAAGGCAGGAGGGCCAGAGAAAGAGTCTCCCCAAATGCTTGCTGAATAGTGAATGACAGAAGTTCAACTCAATGTAGAATGGTACATACTGAACAAATGCTAAGTATATAGTCTCGTCACCAGCATCGGTAATTTGCATGGAATTCCGGAGGCCATTTGCATAATATGGAGAAGACATACGACGACGATGGGCTGAGACACTCTTATTGCTCAGTGGGAGGCAGGGCCAGGACTGGAGCCCAGGTCTCTGGACACACTTTGCTGCATTATGTTTGGGGTCACATGAGTGTCGTATAAGACACAGCCTCCCCGCCTTTTCAAGTCAAGGCACACAGGACATGAGACTGCACTTGAAGCACAGTAGGTAAAGGGGGGTGTTTCCTAGAGGCCAGAGGTACCCAGTCTGGGGATCCTGGCCACCTAGAGGGCTGAGAGGATCAATAGCTCAGCATCCCGTAACCCGTTCAAGGCCCTCAGATTGGGAAGTCTGGTGTGTGAATGGAACTGTGGAAACGGGAATCCATCCCAGTCATTCACTGTGGCCACGCCAGAGTGAGCAGGAGTCAGAGCTGTCCCCGGGGTGAGTCCCCTGCTCTTCCACTGGCCACTCCCACTTGCTCTCAGTGTCCTCTCAAAAAGCCACCAGGTCTCAGGGTAGAGCAGGATCTAAAGGGGCCACTCACGTCATTCTATGTCTTGAAAATCAGAGCCCCTATCTTATCTTAAAGACCTACAATGGGGCTTCCCTGGTGGCGCAGTGGTTGAGAGTCTGCCTGCCGATGCAGGGGGACGTGGGTTCGTGCCCCAGTCCAGGAAGATCCCACATGCCGCGGAGCGGCTGGGCCCGTGAGCCATGGCTGCTGAGCCTGTGCGTCCGGAGCCTGTGCTCCGCAACGGGAGAGGCCACAACAGTGAGAGGCCCACGTACCGCAATAAAAAAAAAAAAAGACCTACAGTGATGTCCTCCATAATTAAGTTCCTCAGATCACTCAAGGAAGAGGCCCGTTCTTTGTTTTACTTTCATCTCTCTTAATGTAATCAGAGCAATTCTTGTCCTCGTGGGGATGGAGAATGGACGAGTAAGGCCTTTACTGACCAGAAGCAACCAGGAATAATGGGGGGATAAAACATTTTAACATACAAAGTTGTCACTCCCTCACTAGAAAACCCACATTGGTGTGAGACACTTCTAAGTCACACAAGCCTTTTTTTTCTTTACCTTTTAGCATTTCTTTATCGTTAAAAGAGGAACATAAAAAACATACATAGGGTGTGGTACCTGCCCACAAGGGGCTTACAATCTACTTAGGAAAATGAGGACCATCTAGGAAGCAAAAGAGAACAACAATACATTGTAATAGAAAAACAATGTGTTGTAAATGGTAATGACGCTGAGTGTCACAGGAGATGCTGCCCCTGGTAATCACCCCGAGTTGTCAGCAGTGATGAGTGTTGACTGGATTATCAAGACTAGACGTGGCGGATGGTAAGAGCTTGATTAGTTCCACTTCATCTTATGCTTGGAAAAGACCTGAACTCTGAGGTCCAATGTCTGCTAAGAATGCGGACAAGCAGTTATACTCTGGGCAGTTTTTCAAACTACAGGGTGTGACCCACTAGCGATGAGGATGAGATCGGTTTGAGAGGTTATTACCAGCGTGTTTTTAAGTGAAACAGAATGGGACAGTGGAATAGGATAGGATACAGGATAGGACAGGACAGGACAGGACAGGATACGATAGGATAGGATAGACAGAATAGATCAGAGCGCATCTGCTGTGTAGTAAGAACCACAGTATAACACTTCTGTTTCACATGTGCGTGGGAGGGAGGGAGGGTGGTGTGGATATACTAGGTCCAGATGTAAAATGCATTTTTCTCTGTGGGTCATGGTCAAAATAATCTGAAAGAGACTGTCATGGGAGATCTTTACTTTCCTTCACCCTTTTCTTTTACCAGAAGAGATATCTGTCTATCCAAATCCTTGCCCCAGTTCAATGCAATTCAATGAACATCTTATTGGGCACCTACTATGTGCCATGCCCATGAGGGATACAGAGCCAAGTTAGATGCTGTGCCTGTCCCATGTGTGACATTAAGGAATTAGTCCATATTCAGCATTCAGCACTAACTGTGTGCTCTGTGCAGGACACAACTTTGAACAGGAGGGCCATGGGCCAGCACCCAGGGAGCCCAGGGTCTAGCGGGGAAATAGGCAAGCACAGGTAAACTAGCACAGGTGGGGAGTACAGGGCTAGGGGGGAATGCTGGTGCAGGCTCGGGGTGGGGGGAAGTCAGGATAGACCTGACTAAGCTGTGACCTAAGGGAGAGAGGGCAGTGACCCCGACAAGGAGGAGGAGTTCCAGGCAGAGAGAGTGGCCCAGAGGTTAGTAGCGTGAAAAATTTGTCCTGATTTGCTCAGAATTTTTCTGGTTTCAGCATTGAAAGTTTTGCATTGAAAGGGTTTCCAGGAAACCCCTTAGTTCTAGGCAATCTGGTATGGTTGGTCATCCTCGAGGTAAAAGAAAGTGTGATGTATTCTGGAAATTGAAATTGGTTCAATTTATGACATTTAATAAAAAAGGTCCCCTAGGGCTTCCCTGGTGGCGCAGTGGTTGAGAGTCCGCCTGCCGATGCAGGGGACACGGGTTCGTGCCCCAGTCCGGGAAGATCCCACATGCCGCGGAGTGGCTGGGCCCGTGAGCCGTGGCCGCTGAGCCTGTGCTCCGCAACAGGAGAGGCCGCAGCAATGAGAGGCCTGTGTAGCAGAAGAAAAAAAAAAAAAGGTCCCCTAGATTTTGTCTAAAATCTAAAAGTTGATCCTAAGGCATCATATTTAAATACTGAGTTTGTTTATTGTCACCTAAATTCAGTTGTTTTGGTGTTTTTAATTAATGTTTAACTCTAGAGTAGGCCTAAAGCTGAAAACAGAGACTTTGGGAAGCAGATAGGAAATGGAAACCAGAGACTGCCAACCAGATGAGGACAGTGGTGACAAGAGGCTGCCAGTCCTGCCCAAAGAGGGCAACATTTACTCAGCCCCAGCTGGCCGTAGGCCTGAGGGAGCATTGCCAAATGTCCTGATATTTCAAAGGTAGCCCCAAATCAGAATTTTTATGTCTCCTAATGTTAAAGTGGTGGTGACAAATTCTAGATTTTTAAAAAATATATAGGGCCAAACAAAACATTCTGTGACTGTTAATTTCCACCCCTCACATCACCATTCATAACAACTGGTCAATGGAACTATCGCCCCCTTTTAGCAGCACAACCAAATTGCAGGATGTTCTTTTTGAGAGGGAACAGATCTCTTTTGTTAGAGTACCCAGGATAAAAGAGTCATAGGTGAACCCCTGAATATGGAAAAGGTTGTATGGGGATCAGGAGTGAGGCCACAAAAGAGAAAGAAGGGCTGAGTGGAAAGCATCAAAAACCAAGCCTTGCCAGTGCCCCAGTTTGGGGCAGGACTGGCCCAGGCTCCGTGACAGGGAATCAAAGTCAGCCAGCAATTGATCTTGGGTCGGGCCTTGAATATGACACCTCAGCATGAAAGTGGCTGTCTTGCTGGCTGATTTATAAAACCCCCAAGAAAAGCCTCAGGGCAGAATCCTTGGTCTGCCCTTCACCAAGGCAACCAAGGCATCAACAGCAAGGCCAGGCCCCTGGGAGAGCAGCCATGTTGTTCTCGGCATCGGCAGATCTGAGCTCATCCTGATCTACTGCAGCCAAGGCAAAGCTAAGTGGCCCTGGGCGTTTGTCCCTGCCTCCAGGACTTAATGATTACACAGCAGCAGGCAGCTCTGCACATGGATTTCCTGCACCTCCCGTCGACAGGTTCCCCCAGCAGGCTGCCCTGGCTTCACTTGCTCCAGATCTCTCCTTCCTCCTCTCTTGGGCTGTTGGTCTGCCTGTCTGCCTGTCTCTTTTTCCCTAATTTTCAAGAGACAAGTTCAGCCCCAATCTCTGATTAGGTAAAGGGGCATCTATCCATGGGCTAAGATTTCAGGACTATTTCTCTGCCACTGATTTTCCCCCAGGTACTACCCCAAGTCTCTATACCTTAGCAGGAGAGAAAGGTTTTAATTACACTGTGTGAAATAAGACTTAAAATGCAAACAGCAATACCTGTGCACACCCACATGCACACACACATGTGTGCATGCACACGCAGTGTACATATATGCATGCAAACATGTACACACACATTAGACCAGGAGTCAGCAGTCCTGGGCTCCCTTCCCAGTCTGCCACTGACCTCTGTGTAAAATGGGGGAATACGCTTCTCCTCTCTGGCCTCAGTTTCCCTCTCTGTAAAATGAGGGGGTAAGAGTGAATGACACGGTCTCAGCCAGCCTCTCTGATTCTCTACAAAGTCAGACTGAGATGCAAGCTCACTGGTAGAGGGTGTTTTCTTGAATAAGGAGACAGTGCGCAGGGCAGTGGGCATCTGAAAGGAGGGCGGGGCTCCACCAAGGAGGAAATGGACCCAGACAGGGGCAGAGGCTGCGGGATCTGCAGACCAAAAGCACTGACTTCCCTTCTGCTCAAGGCTGGTGCTGGCTGCCAGGTGCCTGTGACATGCATCTCTGAATGAAATTCCATATCTGATCCTGCCCTTACCTCCTCTCTGTGCAAACCACTGTTCTGGGGGCCAGAGAGGGCTGCCTTTGCCTCAGTTCTCCTTCCTGCTTTGGAATGTCTCCCACCCACCCCCTCATGGAGAGATTGTAGGAAGCTGTTGTCAGATCAGAGCAGGAAAGATACCAGGGAGGTAAGGTAGGTAGCACAGTGGTTCAGAGCAAGGCCTTTGATGCCATACAGTCCTAGGTTTAAGCTCCAGCTCTGTTTCTTGGGCCCATTAGTTAACCTGTAAGACTCAGTTTTCTCATCTGTAAAATGTGAATAAGAATAGTATCTATCCCATAGGGTTGTTGTGAGAAATAAGTAAAATAATTCAGGCATGGTGAAGACTGTCATCACCAACCTAATATCTACTCTCTCCTTCCTTTCTAAGAGAATCCCCATTTTGTTAGGGGTTCATTAAGGCTAGCTAAATAAACTACATCTCCCAGTTTCCCTGCAGCCAAGGATTGCTGGAGAATACACTTCTGCCCAATGACGTATACGTGGAAGCTCCATGGGGAGTTCTAGGAGATGATTGCTTGCCTAATACAGGTCTTGCCCCCTTTCTTCTACCTTTGTCCTTCCTCCTGCTGAGAACACAGGTGATGGCTGCAGCTGCAGCCATGTTGCAGTCATGAGGGAAAGGCCAAAGGCATAGTAGAGACCTTGGCTTGTCACTCACACAACCAACCACCGGTGCCAGACTTCCTGTTTATAACCACTATTTCATTTTAGGCCCCCTTACTTGGGTTTTCTGTTTCATGGATCTGAGCCTAATCCCCAGTTGGCCCATTTTAACTCAGTGCCACACACACAATAAGTATTTAATACCTCTTTTCCACTATATGGGATGGATCCCTGTTGGCCCACTGCAGGGTACCTCGTGGAGGGAAACACCAGGCAAGACTTCAGTGTGACATAGTAGGTCTGACTCCGCTACTCTTTAGCTGCGGGGCCTTCAGTTAGTCCTTTGGCCTCTCCAGCCTTCAGTTCCTCATTTGGGGGGTTGGACCAGAATATGTACGAAGTTCCTTTGGACTCTGACCATCCCTAGATCCATACAGTTTCCCAAGGACATCCAGGCCCACCATCTGATCCCTCACACTCTACACTTCAGTGCAGCCCCCAGGGCCTCCTCCAATCCCCCAACCCCTACCCCAGCCCCCTGCAAGTTTTCCTGAGATGCTGAGACTTTTCCAGAAAAGGCAGCTGTTTAAATTGAAGGCCATGCTGGCTTAGTTAATTTTGCCACGTGGTTTAAATAAGAAAGAATACCAAGAGTAACACAGAGCCTTATGAATCAATGTCACTAAATAATTTTGGTAACATTTCACACTAAAGTAGTATGAATATTTTATTAAGAGCTAAGTAAATTTCCCTTTGTCTTAAATTATGCTAGGATGTATGAATGCATAAATAATTGCTTGAGCTGCTTCTTTGAAGTGCTTCCTTGCAAGTTGCAATATCATCTATTAACTAGTTTACAATCATTCCGACGGGTCTCCGTGTATCTTGGAATAATTTACGTTGGCAAGCAAATTTGATGAATCATTTATTCATCATTATTAATGTATTTATAAATGTTGCTTTAATTTAGCCCTCCATTTCCTTTTGCTTCCTTGCAGCGTATTGACCAAAAGTAAGAATGCTTAGGGCAGGATTTTTACTTTGCTCCTTAGCTGTTTTTTTAACCAAAAGAGCATCTCTCTACCTGCCTACCTGGCCAGGTGCTCTGTATGTGCTGGCTAAGTGAGAGGAGAGGGCTCCCCATTCCATACAGCTAGGATGGGAAGAAAGAGAAGTAACATTTATTGAAGACCCACACTTTGGTCCAGGTACCTTAGCAAATAGTTATTGAATGTTTAGCATGTACCAGACACCATTCTAGCAACTTTTCATGTATCATCTCACTTAATTTTCTCAATGATAATTTCTAACACTTACATAGCACTTTTAAGATGCCAGGCCAGCCTTTAAGTGCTTTGTGTATATTAATTCATTTAATCCTCACAGCAGCCCTACAGTTTGGTACTATCATGATTCCCATTTTAAAGATGTTGGAATTAAGGCACAGAGAGGTTGAGTGAATTGCCCAAGGTCACACAGGTAGGAAATGACAGAACTGAGATTCATATCCAGGTAGTTTAGTTTCAGAGGCCACACCCTAAGCCACCATCCTACCTGTTGATAATCAGATGAGGTAAGCTCTATTTTTAACCCATGTTTCAGAAGAGAAAACTAACATGCAGAGGGTAAGTGATTTTCCCAAATCCTCAAAGCTGGTGAGTAAAGAACAAGGACTCACCACCTCCCATAATGCTTTATACATCATCTCATCACACTCTGTAAATCGGATGTTGTTATTCCCATTTCATAGATGAAGAAACCAACATTAGAGGTTTTATAATCTACAAAAAGATCGCATGCTTATTATGTCAGAGCTGGGATTCAAACCAGGGTCTACATGGCTCTTTCAGTCATAGCATGATAGGAAGAGAAGAGTAATGTCTTTCATTTCAGAAAGCTTTGGTTTAGGCTCACACTCCGTTTTATTGTCTCCTTTCACTCAAGTCTTGAACGCCAGTCCAAGTACTCAGAGCTCTGCCAGCTTCTGACATTTCTGTGCTGAGGGAGAGAAGCAAGGCCAAGGAGTCTTCCTGGATACTATGAGGAGGATGAAACAAGGCCTGGGACACTCAGATTCGGGCGTCTCTCCATGTGGCCCCATTAAGATGCAGCTATATCTCCCATTTCCCCCATAACCAAGTCACTATCACAATCACTGTTTTCTCTAGCCCCTTTGTCAGACACACCATGGGAGGAAGGGAAACAAGCTATTTGAATGTACAGAGAAAGCCTTTGGGCTGAATTTTCAGCTGGAAAATGTAGTTAAAAATCAGATGAACACTCAGACCAACAGGGCTCTGAAGCTGAGGAAGACAGAACCCCAAAAGACTGAAGAATCTTCTCAGGGAATCTTGAGGCCCTCAGATGATTTAATAACCTGAAGCAGGAAAATGCACTGAGAATCTTTCCTGGGCCCTTCCTGTCTCTTTATCTTCTTGCTTTAAGGAGTGCTGCTTTTAATAAGCACTTGCTCTAAAAGTGTTGCAATGTAGTCCTGATGAAAGCACGTTTTCAAGAGGGAGAGTATATAACTGACACTCTTGAGACCAGCAAAGTGGACTTTGGAATGAGGCACTTAACTGAGAAGCGACTTTTTGGTGCACCCTCTGATTGTACTGGAGAGGAGGGGAAAAGGAAAAAGAAAATTTAAGAACTTTTCTTCAGAGCTGGACTCTTCCTTAGAAGAATGCTGCTAATAATAAAAATAAAACCTTAGGCCTATTACAAAACCTAGAGCAGATTGACAGTCCTTAGATTCCAAAATAAGATGTTTCTGTGAATGGTTGTAAAAAAAAAAAGGTGGGGGGGGTGACCAATGAAATAGAGACTTTTGATATGCATGGGGTGTTGGACTAATATGGTGGAGGTTCAAGAAATCAAGGAGGTCGTGAATGAGACATGTGGACACAGGAAAATCTTTTAGACCTTTTCAAACAATCAAGTCATCACTGAACTTAAGTGGCTGCTTGATCCGGTCCAGACCAAAGACATATGCCCCCATGGAATGTGCTGCTGCAGGCAAAGACCTACCTCCTCAGTCCATTTCATCCATTTAACAAACATGACCAAGATGAACACCAAGGTCTCAGGCTGAGGATAAAAATATGAACATGGTGCTGTTCTCAAGGAGCTCCAGCCTAGTAAGGGAGATGGTTGATTATACTAAATGTAAACTGGAAAGTTTTATTACAGCTCAGAAACACACACATGAATCCCCCTGAAGTAAGGGTTATTCTGGGAGCTCAGGAGATGCCCTGACCCTAAGCCCAAGTCATGCAGATGTCATTTGGACAGAGGAAACTGGATGCCCCCAATCACACTGTGGCCCCCAGCCCTGCTTCTTAGGGTCCCCAGGCCCAACCCTCAAGTCCCTTAGTCCCTTAGACTGAGCAGTTTGCAGTGCCTGTCACTTTTACATGCCCGCATCATTTCCTGCATCCACACAAATAAACGTGGACAGCAAGCCAGTGTCATCTTGTTTGCTGCTGTTGGATTTATGACATGTCAAGTTTAAATAGCACGTGCAAGGCTTACGATGGAGGCAACACAGAAATTCATTTTTCAAGCCCATCAAGGCTCTGAGCCCTAACCTCCCTCCATCCCCACCCTCACCCCCTCATCTGCTGGGGCCAGGAGAACAATTTCATGAAATCCTGATGCTGAGAAAAGGCCTCCCTGGATCTCCACTTTCATTTCTGCTTCTGTCTCTATCTCTTTTCTTTTTCCCTCACATCCCCCAAAACACCAAAATAGCGAATGCCACTTAACCAGTACCTGATAGAAACCAATAAACCTTTATGCAAGTTTGCTTCTGCTGTGCAGAAACCCTAATCTTATGCCTGAGGCTGAATTATTAATCCCTTACAAATGCTGCCTTCTTGCTGCCCAGCTGACATGGCTGGCTTTAATTTAGGCCTGCCCCACCCACACTGTGTGCTTTTCTTTTTCTGGATGTGAGAACCTTTTTCCCTATCTTCCCTGCCCCTCATCAGCAAGTTACACTGCTCAGTTGCCCCCAGCTTCTCTCATAACAGAGGCAACTTGGACTTAACCCATTAGAGAGCCTAGAAAGCTTTGCTACAGTACCTAGTAAGTCTTGTGATAATTGATTGGTAAGACAAGCATTTGGGTTGCAAAGTAGTCTTGGTCCGGTTTTCATTTTGCAGCAAGCCCCAAAATTAAAAATCACCTCCAGGAGATAATTCTTCTGCAAATAATGTGAGCTGGGCTTCCTGCTTTTGTCAGGTGCACTGTCACTCCAGGCTGGTGTCATATGTTATTCTGCTGCATGTAAAAGGCCCATAATAATAACTTTGGCAACAGAAATGATGGCAAGAATGGGAACTTCAATTTACAGTCATGAAACAACGTGAAAACCACGCTCCTTAACAAAAAATTGAAGCCAACTTTAGACAAGAGAAAATTACAAAGTAGGGTCACTAAAGCCAGTTGGTTTAATCTGTGACAAGGCAGTCAGTATTTTGGGTGCTGTGTTAGGCTGTGGTCAAAACTGAGTTAGGCTAGAATCACCTAAGAAGCAGGGCCTTGAATTCTTGAAAACGAACAAATGTGATTCAGCCACCTGGTTATTTTATTCTCAAGCCACAGTGAATTGCAGTCAGATACTTTAAATCTCCGCCTTTGTCCGTGATGTCACTTTGGAATACTGCACCCTTCTCTACCCTTGCCAAATGGACCACTCCTCCCCATCCATAAAAACTCAGCACAAATGGCTCCTCTTCCAGGAAGACTTCCTGATTTTTCTCCTCTCCCATTTCCCATTGTGGAGTGTTTAAATAGCACAGTCTTACAACTGTTGCTTAACTTTTCAGCCTCTCCCACCACACTTCCCTGAGAATAGAGAACATATGTTACTCCTCTTTTAATCTCCAGCAATACAGTGCCTGGCACATAGTAAGTGCCCAGTAAATATTTATTGAATGAATGGATATATCAAAATATAGAAACATATATGAGATGAAGCAAAGGGCTGAGTTTTAAAGAACTGATTATTGTAGAATCAATCTGTTGAATTCCATGATTTATTTATTCGGCATGGTCTTTCTAAATGCCTACCAGATACTCAACTTTGTGTTAAGTGCATAAAGGTGATAGGAGGAAAGGAAAAATCCCTGCTTTTGAGAAACTTATCATCAGATTTGGACATTTCTATATGAGAACAGTAGGAAACAGTCCACGGCAGAATTAATACAGCACAGGAGGATGGTCATGCTGGCGTGCCAAGACAGGAGTTAAGAAAATATTCCCTGTCACTATCCCACCACCACAAGTCATTACGTGACCTTGGACAAGTCACTCCACCTCTTTGGACTTCAGTTTTGTCATATGTAACATCAAAGAACTGAAACAATACTGGGATAATTGCTACTTATATGGAAGAAAATAAAATAAAATTTCGGTTTTATGTCACATAGAAAAATAATTTCCATGTGGATTAATGACCTAAAGGTAAAACAGCAAAACACTAAAACATTTTTTAAAAACCTGTATAAATATATCTCAAAGGCATCAGTTTAGGAAAGATTTCCTTAACAAAATGTGAAAAGCAAAAGCCATAAAGGAAATACCTGACAAATGAGACTAATTTAAAACAAACACATATACTAATCAAAGTGAAAAATGAAGCTACAACCTGGAGGAAGATATCTACAACCATCATGATGAAAGATATGAGTAATCAGAATAATTAAAGAACATTTGCAGATCTATTAGAAAAAGACAGACAACCCAGGAGAAAGATGACCAAAGTAATGACACGTAATTCACAAAAGAGGAGAATGACTGATAAATTTGTGAGAAGATGTTTGATCTCACTAAAAATCAGAGAAATAAATAAAATGACAATGAGATACAATTTGACACCCATTAGATTGAAAAATCTGATAAGACCTAGTTTTGTCAAAGATATGTCATGATGGAGACTCTTACATACTGCAGATAGGAATATAAATTGGTACAGGTACTTTGGAGGACAATTTGGCAACAACCAGTAAAGTTGAAGCTGCCCATGCCCTGTGACTCAGCAATTCCCTCTGCTATATACAAGGAGACATGTACAGGTATATTCCTTGCACTATTCCTTATTATAATCAAATGCTGGAAATAAATGACTGGGATTAGTAGATTCAAAAAATACAGTATAGAGGGCTTCCCTGGTGGCGCAGTGGTTGAGAGTCCGCCTGCCGATGCAGGGGACACGGGTTCATGCCCCGGTCCAGGAAGATCCCATATGCCGCGGAGCGGCTGGGCCTGTGAGCCATGGCCGCTGAGCCTGCGCGTCCGGAGCCTGTGCTCCGCAACGGGAGAGGCCACAACAGTGAGAGGCCCGCGTACCACACACACAAAAAAATACAGTATAGTAACATAGTACTGCACCATAGGATACAGTATGGTAACATAGTATAATATACTATATAGTAGGGACTTCCCTGGCGGCACAGTGGTTAAAAATCTGCCTGCCAGTGCAGGGGACATGGGTTCAATCCCTGCTTGGGGAAGATTCCACATGCCGCGGAGCAACTAAGCCCGTGCGCCACAACTACTGAGCCTGCACTCTAGAGCCCTCACGCCACAACTACTGAAGCCCACATGCCCTAGAGCTGGTGCTCCGCAACAGGAGAAGCCACCACAATGAGAAGCCCGCTCACTGCAACAAAGAGTAGCCTCCGCTCGCTGCAACTAGAGAAAGCCTGCTCGCAGCAGCAAAGACCCAACGTAGCCAAACAACAACAGCAACAACAAAATATATACTATATAGTACTATAGTATATACTGCTATAGTAAAGCATAGTAGTATAATCATACAATGAATCCTATACAGCTCTTAGAGCTAATTCACTAGGTCTACATGTAGCAACCTGGCTGAATCTCAAAAATGTAATGTTGAGGAAAAGCAGTAAGTTACAGAGTTATAGGTCCTGGATGATGGCATTGGTATGAAGTTTATCACAAAACAATACTACATTGCTATGGATGAAGAACATAGAAAAGTATAAAAACTGGGCAGGAAAGCTGCTCATCAAGTTCAGGACAGGAGTTACCTCCGGGAGGTAGAAAAAGGAATGGCAGTGGGGAGGGGGTTTGCAACAAAGGAGGCATCAGGGATAAGGTAACATTTAATTAATTTTTTTAAATAGCAAATAAAATATTTGGCACACCTCAGTAGTGGACAGATGAATGTCCACTATATTATTCCCTATCCTTTTGTTATTTTATGTGAAATATTTCATTATTTTAAAAGGTGGAGAGAATACAGACCAAAATGTTCACTATAATTATCTCTGAAGGAGGGGGGATAAGAGTTGTTTTGTTTTGGTTTTGGTTTTGCTTGCGTATGTTTTCTAAGGTGCCTCTAATGTGCGTTAACACGTTTGAAGAAAAATATAGTGAAAGTTATTTATAAAAAGAAAAGATGGAGGGGTTTGGAGTAGATTGATTTAAAGGCCCCTTCTGATTCTTGAATTCTGTGTTGAGGACCAGCTTACAACAAGGACAAATATGGGCTCTGTCTTTGGTCCGTGTAAGAAACTAGCAGGGCAACCAGTGTGTCTAATCAGATCCAAGTGGATTTGGGCATCAGTGCTCCAGAAGGTCACCAGAAGGGAGAGCAGGGCTTCCCTGGTGGCGCAGTGATTGAGAGTCCGCCTGCCAATGCAGGGGACACGGGTTTGTGCCCTGGTCCGGGAAGATCCCACATGCTGTGGAGCGGCTGGGCCTGGAGCTTGTGCTCTGCAGCGGGAGAGGCCACAGCAGTGAGAGGCACGCGTACCGCAAAAAAAAAAAAAAGAAGGGAGAGCAGTGCCGTCAGAGGGTCCGCAAGGCCTCAGGATGAGATGGCTGCCAAGTGAGCTGCAGTGCTGTCTTGGGCTGGGCTCCCAACCTCCCAAACAAGAATCCTTCTTTTACTACCTAACACGCATTCACAGCATGATATTGAGCAGGTTACCTTAAACTCTTTATATCTTGATGTTTACAATTGCAAATTAAAAATAGTAGTAGCAATTCCTTTTTAGGGTCATTGGAGAATTAAATAAAACAACCCACTATGAATGTATCCAGCCCATGACCTGTGGTGCATGAGCAGAGCCTCGCCCGGGTTGTAGCTGAGAAGTTGAGTCAGAGGCTGGAGGCTGGGTGTGCACTGTGGGCTGGGCAGGCTGGGGAAGCTGGGTAGGTTTCACCAGGGAAGAGGGCAAAGGGCCACAGCAAAGTCTGCCCTGGGGGACTCATGGGGCAAGCTTATTGGCACCAGAGGAAATAAATGAGCACAGCCGTCAGAGGCCGATGGAACACAGAGTCTGGTTCCCCGGCTAATGGGAAATTTTTACCCAGGATCCTTCAGTGTCGATCAGTAGACAGTGTCACCCCTTAGGGAAAACTGGGGTCTTCAGGGAATCATGGGCAGGGAAGGTAGATAATGCTCTGTTTGTGTGGCCTTAGGTGAGTCACTGTACCTCTCTGGGCTGCTGTTTTCTCACTTATGAAATGAGGAACTTGGTACCCCAGAAAGAGTGTGAGACTCACAGGCATAAGTGGACCTGGCTGTGTGGCTTCAGGGAAGTCTCTCACCTTGCCAGGCCTCAGTTTCCTTCTCTCTAAAATGACAGGTATGAACGGCTTATTCTCCAAAGGCCTCTCAAGCTCCGGGGTGGGTCACACGCATACACGTGCACACGCACAGGTAAATGGGGCCAAGTTTAACACAGAACAGGGTTTAGAGGAAACTGAACTACCTGGCATACTAAAATCTCCTATCTAAGATTTAAATTGCTTAAAAAACAGCCACAGGCAGGATGACTCCTCCAGAGTAGCTGCCTCTGAGGTATGATTTGAGAGGCACTGAGCAGGCCCTTCCCTTGAAAATCACAGCTGCCCAGGCCTGCCTGCTGCAGTGCCTGAGATGCTGCCTTTCACAGGCATTGTAAACACCGTGTCCTAAGCAAGGCTAGCCCTGCGGGCATTACTTCTTCAGCTTGGTTCCCCATTTCCCAACCGGCTATAAGCAAATTCCTAGAGGACAGGTCTCAGATGGGGCTGAATTTGAATGACCATGAAAAAGGATGGGTGTTCTAAAGCAAACCCCCACCCTGGGGGAGTTGGAAGGGCCTTTCCAGGTCATCAGTAACCAATGTTCCCTCATCTCCTACCTGCTCCTTAGGTAGGACCATCCCTGCTGCTGGACTAATGGGAAGGAATCACTGTCCCCTTACACAGTAATGTCCCAGTGGGGTTAGGTTGCTTATTCAGCCTGGTGATTCGGCTGAGACCTACAGAGGTGAGACCACCTTGCCCCAAGTCCCATGGCGGCTCAGAGTAGGACCTCAAGCAGATAAAAACGGTGACAGCAGCCACCTCTGACTGAATCCTTCCTAAGGCCAAGTCCTGTCCTGCCATTGACCCTCACAACACCTGTCACAGGCGAGGAAACTGAGGCAGAGAGAGGTGAAGTTTCCCAGTTACTGGGACACCCAGCACTGTCTCCAGGCCCCAGGTGCTGCCTCCCTGGTAATTTGCTGATGACTGGCCCTGCTCTTTAGTCCCCAACCTGGGCCTCATCTCCATTTCACTGACCCCTCAGACCCAGAAGGTCCTGGAAGCTGCCCTTCTTCACCCCCCTCAGCTCCTCCCCCCCGCTCCACTGAAAGAGAGAGGCTGCAGCAAAAAAGGTGTCAGAGAAAGTGACGAATGAAGACTGACCCCAGGTCAGGGCAAACGTGGTCTGACTCCTTACCCCTGTGGAATCGGCCTGCCTCCCTCATACTGACCTGACAGGCAGGACACAGAGCCCCAGGGTAGGAGTAGTGGCCAGGGCATGTCCCCCGGGGCCACCCCCGACATCACTGGAGCAACTGGGCAGAGACTGCCCTGCCCCACCTACTCCTGTTCCAGGGCACAGTCCCACCCCTGTCAGAGCCCCTGGGCTGGCCAAGCCATCCTTCAGGCCCGGATGACACACGCTCCTGAGTGCTGGTGACAAGCACCCCGCTGGAAAAATGATGGACTGTGTGATGGGGGCAAAGTGCGGGTTTTTCTTCATCAGAAACAGCAGCTGCGTGGGATAGGGAGGGTGGGAGGGAGACGCAAGAGGGAGGAGATATGGGGATATATGTATACATATAGCTGATTCACTTTGTTATAAAGCAGAAACTAACACACCATTGTAAAGCAATTATACTCCAATAAAGATGTTAAAAATAAAAAATAAATTAAAAAAAAGAAACGGCAGCTGCAGCTAAGGCTGGAGATAGCAGTGGCCAGGCAGCCTCACACAGGCGTGCGTGCACACACGCTCATGTACACCTGCCCCCTCACACATACATACACACACGCCCAGGACCCAGGAAGACGAAGTATCAGCTCACAGGGAGAGGGGCTGACTGCATCCGCCTCTCTCTTGGAGACGAGCAGTAACAGCAGCGGTGCCTTCTGCACAGATTGTGTCCTACAGTTTGCAAAGCACTTCCACACCCACAGGATCAGCAGATAAATAAGAACTGGAGCTGGCTAGTCCTTTTCAGGCTGGGGGACTAGGGGCAACCTACTTAACCTCTCTGTGCCTCTGTTTTCCCATCTGTAAAACAGGACTAATAATAGTCCTGGATGAAAGCCATGGCCATTGAGGAGTTAGTGTAGCTCCACAGAAAGCCCGGAAGAGACCATTCAGTTCTGCCACCACCCGCTTCAGCTGTTGATGGCTGCAGCTTCCCAACTGCCTCGTGCTCTACACTTATCACTTTCCACAACACACACCCCCTGGGCTTCTTGGGTGAATTTCTGGGCAGAGAGAGGCCAGCCTGGGCACACATGCACCACACAAGCACGGCTACTGTAGGCTTAGGTGTCCAGTGGTCTCTGCAATGGGCTTGGTGCTGGGCAGAATCTCAAGCCCACCACAAGACTCGTGTGGTGAGGCCAGGAAGAAAAGAGGCCACACAGCAAGGCTGCCAAGAAACAAACCCACAGCTCTTTCAAGATAGCCAGTGAGAGAATTTAGTGTGCAAAACTCGGTGTGAGAGGGTCAGCGTGTGCTCATTCATCCCAGTGCTCATTCAGTAGATGCAGTTAGCATCACCTCAGTGCCCTGCCCAGCTCTGGGATGGGTAGGACAGGGTGGGTGGGAGCTGTTGCGGACACTGCCCAGGCAGTCCCCAGATGTAGACAAAGGAGACAGAGATCTTCCCAGCACCCACCACAGTGCCTGCATCCATCATCTGGAAAAGGCTATGGCCATAATGTCCATGCTTGTGTATGGATACATAATGGAGCAATCCTGCTCCTCTTCATGGAATTGTTCCCCTTTTTATGCAGTTGTCTATATGGAGAGAGCCTTAGAATGTCAGAACTGGATGGGACTTTGAGAGCTTCTAGTTCTTCCATCTTCAAACAAATTCTAAGCCAACATGTTAAATGCACAAAAGTGGAACAGATGCCCTTGGGTCAGGACGGGAGGGAGTAAGGAGGGCTAAGCCCAGCATCCTTGGACCATTTTGCTCTTGGTGGCTCCTGAGTTCCCTTGAAGAGGGATTGGACTCAACTGCAGGTAAAAAAGACTCAGTGCTGATGGGGGCATCCATAGTCGTCTGTTTGCAGACAGCTTCCAGGCCTCTGTTCACAGTCTAAGATGGTGGTGTTTGATTCCAGGCAGCTGGGTGGAGGAAGTGACAGAGAAGAGCTACTGAGGACCCTCCACTCATATCCCATTGGCCATGATTTAATCATATGGCCATGCCTAGCTGCACAGGCTGCTGGGAAATGTAGTTTTACTTCTAGGTGACCATGGGCTCAGCTAAAGGCTCTACGATGATGAAATAAGGAGAGAATGGCTACCAGGGTAAGCAATTAGTCGTCACTATCCTACTAGTCCAATCTCTCACTTTATAAATGAATAAAATGAGGTGCTAAGATGATTGTAAGATTGGTTAAGGCGCTACTACCCAAGAAAACTTCCCCCCAAACCCACCATAGGGCCTGAGTTAGAAAAAAATGAAAAGATAAGCTCCACCTCCCCAGTGAGGAGGAAGATATGCCAACCAGCATTTATGGCATGATAAGTGATGTCACAAAGCTAAGTACAAAACAGTGTCACAAAAGCACTAAGTTTTTCTGTGAGGGTCAGGGAAGGGGTCAACAAAAGAGAGAGAGAGAGAGAGCTTCTCAGCTGAGACTGGATTGGTGAGAAGGTTGTCTGCTGAGTGGATAAGAATGGGAGAGGCAGAGCCAGGCAGAGGGAAAAGCACATGCAAAGACCCAAAGGCAGGATAGAGTGCCATGTTTGGAAGCTAAAAAGAGGTGCAGTATTCCCAGAGCATAGAGGGCAAAGGGGGTATGATGGTTAATTTTATGTATCAACTGGAGGGTGTTTTTTGATGTGATTAACATTTAAATTAGTAACGCTTGGGTAAAACAGAGTGTCCTCCCTATTGTGAGTGGAACTTATCCAATCAGTTGAAGGCCTGAATAGAACAAAAAGACCAGCCTCCCCAAGCAAGAGGGAATTCTTCAGTGACTGCCTTTGGACTTCATATGTATCAGCTCTCCTAGGCCTCCAGAATACCAGCCCACTCTGCGAATTTTTGACTCACTTGTTTCCATAATCCCATGAACCAAGTCTTTATAATCCTTCTCTCTCTCTCTCTCTCTCCTCTCTCTCTCTTTTTCCCTGTGTATCCTATTGGTTCGGTTTCTCTGAAGAAAACTAACACCTAATACAGGGATAGACTGCAGAAGATGAGGTTGGACAGATTGACAGGGACCAAATCATGAAGAGGGCTGTGTGCCATTCAAAGCCATTTTGATTTTATTCTGTAGAAAATGGGGAGTCATTGAAGACTTTGGAGCAAGAGAGGGATCTTACCTACGTGTTAAATCACACTTAGGGGTACAGTGGGGATGGTGTTGGACCAACATGTATTGTGGGCCTACTGTGTATGATGAGCACTGTTCTAGGAGCTTTAGGCCAGAGGGTCAAGGCCATCAGCAAGGAGACAGGATGACATAAATGGATGTGCTGGTGCTGGAAAGGAAGAAGGGCGAGGGTGATTCCCAAGTCTTTGGCCTGGACAGCTCCATTCAGAAAGGGACTGATTCTCTTTCCAGCCCCAGCACCTGGTCCCGGGTCCCGGGTTTGCACTGTGTCTGCCTATATTTATGGAATGAAAAATGAATAGAGAAAGAGATGTAGACCCTGAGAAAGTAGAATTGCAGCATAACATTTTAAGCAAATGGGCCCTTAATTTCACTCAAATACTTGTTGACTGATTGACTGAATGAATGAATGGTCCTGGGATGTTAGATGCAGCCATGCTACTTGCATTGGCCCAACATGCCCTCCAATCTGAAGGAAGAACTGCCAAGGAAAGCAGGCTCTTGGGAGAGGGTAACACCCAGATTTCAGGAATGCTGCCTTCCCAGCCTTCCTCTCTCAGCTGGATGGATGAAATTCCACATCCTCAAGCCTTCATGTAAGTTCCACTAAAGACAAAATCCCATGGATGAGGATCCCCTCTAAGCTGTTCTAAGTCATTCACATCCAACGTTGATGGTGGCTCTGAGAGCAGGACACAGTGAGGAGAGCGGAGGTGGGAATGGAACATGTTTGAGGGGAAAACGGAGTAAAGAAAGGAAGGCTGAGTGCCTGAGACCAGGGGTGCAAAAGATGGGCTCTTTGAAGAGGGAAATAGCAGAGGCGAGAGATGGAGGCCAGGTCCAGTCTAATCTTTTGATGCCCCTTTGAAGGAGACCCACGCGCTAAGGATGGAAAGATTAAATCCAGTGACTAAACTTGGTGACAGGCCTTTACTATTGACACGCGGGGACCTTTTCATACCACGTTTTAAATATATTTCTGCCTAGAAGAGGCAGTTGACAGGCTCAGAAAGACCTAATGGGAAACAGCAGTGAATACTGCAAGTCAGCAAAGGTTGTCAGCCTGGGAGCCATCATCCCTCATCTGCTCTTTCATTTTTATAGAAATGGCTCAGAAACAGAGAAGAGAAATTTCAAAACCAAACAAAAAAATCAATACAGTGGGAGATAACCCAGCATTGATACAAAAACCAGGGAGGGCTTCTTTGTTTCCTGCCTCAGCAGGGCTATCAATCACACCCCATGGATGGATTTGAGAGGCCACCTTTGCTCCGAAGCCGGCAGGAACCACTGTAGTTAAAATGCTCAGAGAGCTGATTTTGGGTGGAGTGGAACCTGAGCCAGGGGCAGGAGGGAGAGTGTACTGTCCCCAGCCCCCAGGTTGCTCTCCTAGGACTCATGGGCCACAGTCTCCAAGCTGAGGTTTAAAAGAGGGACAATGAAGATAGAAACAGACAGCTTTGAGTGAAAAGCTAGATGGACAAGGAAAGGTAAAGGAGGAATGCATTTGGGACTTAGAGGAGGCTCGTGAATACATAGTGCCCCCTATGTGCTCAGGTTCCAATGCTGTGTCCTGAAGACCAAGGCTGCACGCCCCTGGACCATCTATTCCAAGACCAAGGAGGACCAAACTCAGGCTGCCACTTCTCAGTGATCATGGGGTCCTGGAGGTGGCCCATCCCTCAGAAGGGACACAGAGCAGAGCCAGCTGGCTACAAGCCCAGGACCTCTCTGAAGACCCTCACCCACCCCTCCCTCCCCAACCCTAGTCCTGTATTCTCAGGACACAACTGACCTGGGTCATGGGGATTCCATAGGCCTTGGACATAAATCACCCAGCACGGAGGGGTGCCCTCTTCACTCCTCATTTCTCAAATGTGCTGCCTGTTCTCAAACCCTGCAGTGCAAATCAGGGCCTCTCTTACAATGCCCTTTGCTTTTCCTTCCAATCCCTCCCCATTGTGCAAAATGATACATGCATGGCCATGACTGGTTGGTTGGTAGGTAGCCTCTCCCGGTAGACAGTAGTTCTCAGGTCTATGCCCAGCACCAGCCCAGGTAGAAGTGTATTCCATGAAGAGGGGCATCTGTGACTTGGTTTCCTTTCTGCACTTTGTTCACGCGGCTCAACCTGGAATGGCTTCTCCCTCCTGACCTCTCCTTTTAAGGCTGCTCGCTTCCTCCGGGAGTCGTCCCTGGGCTCCTTGTTCTGCACAAGGTTTCTCTTCTCTGGTCTTCTAGAGTTAACCCAGGGCTCTGTGAGTACTGTCTGAAGTCACAGAAAGAATCACAGGACCTTGTGCTTGAAGGATGGTCTCATGATCTCCTGGGGAGCTTTACAGAACAATGCCAAAGCCAGGCCACAGCCTGAGACAATTATATCAGATCGCCAAGGTGGAGGGCTCAGGTGTTGGTATTTTTAAAAACCCACCAGATGACTATAATGTGCCAGAGTTGGGGACCATGGTCTAAGCCAACCCACCCAGGAACTCTGCATACGTTTGGCCAGGTTGAATGCTGCACGACCCGGAGCGTACCATTCACCTGTAGTCCGTGTGCGTGGTGCCCTTGGAGGAGTTGTGCAGCGCAATTTTTAAAATAAGATTGAGGTTCGGGGCAAAGTGATTTGGCCAAGGTCACACAGCGGGTTAGTGACAGAGCCCCATTGAAACGCACGCCTCCCAACTCCTCATTCAGGCCAGTCTGCCATCTCCCACCCGGCTACCCAAAGTGTGGTCCTGGGTCCAGCTTGTTAGCAATGCAGAATCTCAGGCTCCATCTCAGACCTCCTGAATCAGAATCTGCATTTTGCCAAGGCTTCCAGACAATCCAGGGCACATTAAATGTAGGGAAGCACTGCCCACCACACTGCAAGCTTCATGGAGGCTGGGCTGTACTTGCCATCTGCTACTCCTTGTGAACTGTCCTTGATCAGAGTAGACAATCGATATCTGTTGATTGACTGATTGACAAATCTGTAGTTTCCATGAGATACAGGCCCCCTGAGTGTTGCTGTATTGGAAATGACTGAATTTTCAAGTTCCTGTAATCGGCAATTACTGAAACAGGGAATCCCTGATCACCACACTGGAGACAGCCCTCTGCAACTATAAAAACAGTGACACAGATAACAAAATAATGCCTTGCTAAGCACACCCAGGGTCCAGTGGGTGATTTCATCTGCCTCTTGCCCTTTCTGTAAATAACGTCTAATCACCTTCCCCAGCTTCATTTGGATAATGGCTCCTTTTCCATCTCCACTCAGAAAAAAAAAAAATTAATCCATAAACAAGTAAATAAATAAAGAGAAAGAGTGTAAGAGTTCTTCAGGGCTTAGTACATCCTTTGATTAGAGTTTATTTACTGACGCATTAATCAACCTGATTAAAGGCAACCTGGATGGAGAGGGGTTTCCCTTCTGTGCCTCCATCTCCCTCCCCTCCCTTGCTGGCTCCTGCTCTGTGTCAGGTGTTGACTGAGTCCACAGCGCTACGTGGTCAATGGGCTGGACAGCTACTCGGTGGTTCTGGCGCTTGTCACCTTTAAACGGGTGTTGCCCTTTTCATTTATTTGTTCCATGTGCCAGCACTGGTCTTCAGGTCAAGCATGCATGCCCACTGGATGGCTCAACTCTCACTGGAAGACATAAACTCCAGCCCAGTTCAATTGACCACCTTAACATGCAGCGTCAAATCTCCGATTCCATGTACAGCACTCATCAAGTAGTATAGCCCCAACTCCTGGCCAAATGATACAGATCCAAAGTTTGATGGGTAAGAAATAATCTGGATATAGAGTGAGTCTAGCCGTTTATCTAATTTAGTAGTTCTGAACCTTTGGCAGAAAAGTTGTGGGCATGTAAACACGCACTCAAAATTGTGCATGCTGTGTTAGGGGTTCATAGGCCACATAGAGGCCAATTTAAGGACGCTGTTCCAAATATTCCAAAATGTTGACCTGAGCAAAATCATCAGAGACCTGGGTGCATGGAGCACATGCTTGGGTGTTATTGTGGAAATACTCTTAACAGAATAAATTGAGGTATTGGCCATCAGCTACCATTCTGGGCCATTCCAAGACTCATTCCCATGATTTTATTGAAACAATGTGGCTGAGGTGATTGTCCATCATGTTAAATGGCTTCTTCTTTAAGAGAATCCACAAGAAAAGTTTCTTTCTGGCCTCAGTGCCAGGAAATCTTATTCTTCTCCACTGTGACTGGTTTGTTTTCATTTGATGGACATGGCAAAACCTGTCACCTATCACATTTCCTTCTTTGCATGGCCTGCCAGGTATCTCAGAGCCTAACCATGCCCTGAGTGTACACACATTTTTTTGGATAGTAACCTCATTTGGAGTATTAACCTCGTCCAGAAACCAAATTTTCTCATTTACTATTTTTTTTTTTTTTGGTACTGTATGTTTCTTCGTGAGTCCTTTTTTGGAACATGGTGGAGTTGAAATAAAACAATTCCATAATTATTTCCATTTTTGGAAATGGAAATGTAAATCCTTGCCCTCAAGGATTAAGGGAAAAGACAGAAGTGTAAACAAATAAAGCACATCACAAAGAGGTTAGACCTATATTTGCAGTGTGAATATGACAGGTTCGGAGAGGTTAATAACTACACTGAGGGGAGAAGTAGTCAAGGAAGGCTTCCTGGAGGAAAAGACACTTGAACTGAATCTTACATGCTGAGTGGGAGTGTTTCAATCAAGGACAATTTTGCTCTTTCCCCACCACCTGGAGGACATATTCTTTGGGTTACTCTTCCAATAATTAGAGGTGTGTTGAGAGATGCACTGGAGGGCCGGGATTCAGGAGAGCCTGTGTAGTCTTAGGCAAGTCACTTAACTGGCTTGGTCCTTAGTGACTTGAACTGTTATAAAAGAGACTAGCTGCCCTGCCTCCAAAATGGTTGTTGCAAGGATGAAACAAGATAGATGAGAGTCATGAATTAACTTGACTTAATGGCATAGTCACTCAGTTCTTTCCTGTGCACAGGAAAACAACTACCTGGGGGCAACAAGGTTTAGAACACAGCCCTGGGCTGCGAGACAGACACTTTCCTCCTTGCCAAGCCCCTGACCTTACATGTGGCCGAATGAATCAGGTCCCACTCCTCGCCACTTACGAAATCAATTACATACTCACAAATGGTAGAAACGTGCCTTTAATCAGAAGGCCGGCAATGTGGGGAGAGGGTGGACTCAGCGTCCCCCAAAAACCGCCTCTGAAGACTCTGCTCGGCCATGACTGTTTTAAAGGAAAGGTGGGCAATAATCTCGGTTAATCATTGAGAAAAGGGGTCAGAGTCATCACCGTCCCCCACTCTGTGCAGGCCTGTCGACTTCTCCTGATCTTCCTCTAGCTGTTTTCCTTTTTTTTTTTTTTTTTCTTTTTCGCGGTACGCGGGCATCTCACTGCTGCGGCCTCTCCCATTGCGGAGCACAGGCTCCGGACGTGCAGGCTCAGCGGCCATGGCTCACGGGCCCAGCCGCTCCGCGGCATGTGGGATCTTCCCGGACCGGGGCATGAACCTGTGTCCCCTGCATCGGCAGGCGGACTCTCAACCACTGCGCCACCAGGGAAGCCCCTAGCTGTTTTCTTATTCACACAGTTTAGTCGCCCAATTTGTTTGGGAGATTACTGAAGGGGAAGCTAGGGAAGAGATCTGGTCATTGGTTAATTACTTATTTTTCATTTCTACTTCTTTGATCTACAGAAAGAACAGACAATTTAGGCAAGGTATGTGTAATTAAAAGATTTGAAAGGTGTGCTTGGGCCAGAGATGAGTAGAGCACGGGGGTGCCGGGTTTAAAAGCTAGTTACAACATAGCTTTGCTAAAGTGATAAGAAAAGGGGCTTCATGCTGAGGGCAGATTCCTGCAAAGAGCTGCTTACATACAGGGGTCATGGTCACCCCCCTCCCCAGTCTCTATCCCCACCTCATGCTCAGAAGCACTTCCACCAGCTGTACCACCTCTTTGCAGGCTCAGAGGTGGAGAGGGTGTTGACTACAGGGTATTCCCACCTAGGTCTTTATGAGAATGAACCACACCCACCAAGCTAAACACGGCTCCAGCTGCTGAGCCAAGAGATGAGATGGGATGGGGTGGCAGGAAGTGGGATGGTAGACACTGTCTGTTGCCAATCCTCGCCATTCCCTTTTTCTTCTGGCTAGTAGAACACAGATTTTGTTCATGTAGCAACATGTCTGACCTCCAATGATAGACCAGGCCTCGGCCTGGTGAGGGCTGGGCAGACCCAAGTGTGCTCATTTGACAGCAGCCTCAGAGGGAAACTGGACTCACGTAAAACCTTTGGGATAAGTTTCCATGGAAAAACTGCGACCTTGGCCTAAAAAGAGCCCGTGGCAAGGAGGCAACTGGCCCTGGACAATTCCCAGTGACTGGGCTCCATGAGGCAGGGGTCTGTGATGCCTCCTACTTCTCATGTGCCAGATACTGAGGAGAACGTAGAAGTCCCAACCTTCAAGGAGCTTCTAGGCCACTTCTGAGACAGAAGCCAGCCATGCGAAGTGACAGCAGTCGTGAAAGCCTGGAGTTGATGAGGGCCAAGAAGGTGGTGTGGACAGCAGCTGGTGGGGTAACTAGGGGTTGCTTGGTGTTGGGGGCTCAGACCGGGCATGTCATTCCCTCTGAACCTATAAGAACGTAGAACATCTGCTCTCTACCCGAGTCTAACAAAACTCCCCCAAGATCACATCACCCCTGCCCAAAAGCTTTCCCTGTCCACCCTTCAGCTAGGTTCAAGTCCAGCCGTCTGACCCCACCGATTTGTCTAGTTTCATGCTTATTCTCTTCTCTGTGGACTTTAATTCCAGACAGAGTGATCTCGTCACCGTCACACAGGCCACATAACACTCTGCTTCGTTTAATCCTCACTACAACCCTACGAGGTGGATACTTTATTATCTCTATTTTAAACATAAGGAAATGGAGTCTCAGAGAGGTTGAATAATTTTCCCGTGGTCACGCAGCCCCTTGGTAGAGCTGGGATTTAAAATAGGTGGTCTAGGTGTGGAACTCATGAAACACATGGGCTTCCTGGATGGTTTGCTTTCTGTTTATGTCATCACACTGAGTCAATTATGTCCATCTCACAGTTGTGTGAGGATAAACTAGCTCTCCAAAGGTTTAAATTTTTTAAAAGCCCTGATCTATATATAGCATTGGCTGATTTGGGTGGGGCAAATATGCAACTATTCCTGAATATTTAACAGCTGTCTCTCACTATCCAGCACATGCTGGCTCCGGCATACTGCTGTATCGGCCTTCTCTCACTTTTAAGGTCTTTTTTTTTTTTTTACATCTTTATTGGAGTATAATTGCTTTACAATGGTGTGTTAGTTTCTGCTGTATAACAAAGTGAATCAGCTATACGTATACATATATCCCCATATCCACTCCCTCTTGCATCTCCTTCCCACCCTCCCTATCCCACCCCTCTAGGTGTTCACACAGCACCGAGCTGACCTATGTCTCCTCTCTCTTTGTATCCCTAGCACACAATATTGTGCTTGGTAAGTAGGAGGGCTTGGGAAGGGTTTGTGAATGAATGAATGAATGTAGAATGGGGGTTAGTCTTGTCTCTCCGATTAGCGTGAACTTCTGAGAGTTATCTCTCAACAACATCTAATTTCAGGGCTCAACTCCACCTACTTCCAGCTCTGCAGCTGTGACACATCCCCCTTCACATGTTCCCAGTGCCAAAGGTTTTCCAGGTGCTGTGTAGACACACATGCACTAAAGACATAAGCCAAATCACTCCTGAAATTGCCATTGACGAGAGCAGGAGGTAGATCATTCCGGTGGTGCTATAAAGCAAGTGTTCCCATAGTTAAAGCTAGAGGCATCTGCAAGAGCTGTTTCCTTATTGCAATGAGCCCCTTTAGGTGGAGGTGCGGAAGTCATTATGCGCGTTAGGGTGGTTTATAGCCTGTGGGGGCGTATGTAATGCTCACTACCAGGAAAACCTGAATTACCCTCAGGGCTGGCTGGGAGCTCCCTGCATTGTTAATTTTCTCTTGTTATGGGGAGGCATTCCCCGAGGCCAGCTTGATGCAAAGGGTGATGGTGTGGCTGTTACCCAATGTCCCTTTATCTAAAGCTGGTCCCACTTTGGGTCACAGATATTTACCTAATGTATAGATAGCACTACACATTAGGTTTTACTCAAAGCCAACCAGAGGGTAATATGAAAGTCCTTCAAGGTCAAAGGGAGCTAGACAAAGGTTACGGGCAAACCACCATATGTGCCACTAACTCTGAGATCTTTCTTGACTCCCAACCCCCCACAGACAGTTCAGCAGTCAGCCTTCCTCCCCACTTCCCTGGTACACACCAGTACACTGAGCTCAGTGACTTTTTACAGGGCTGGCCTACTCGGATTAGAGTTATGGCTTATCAATCCTTTTAGTCTCATCCAGAACCTAGAAGAGACCTTGGTCTCATTTGCTCCTATGACAGGGCATAGTGCCTGACAAATCTCTAGTGAACTGCACTTGTAAACCTGGACAAGTGTGGCCTGAGTGGCCCTATGTTGGCTGAACCCTTGGCTCGGGGAACAAATGACCTGGGCAGGGTGTTTACCAGGTATGTATCAGGAAGGTTAGGTCACAGGATTCTTTCCTTGACCCTATCCTTTTAGACTCTGCTGTTGATCAGAGGAATGGGTACATTAAATGATATACTTGGGGTACCAAAAATACATGGACAAAGCCAAAACTGACAAAATGGAAATAAACAGATACAACAAAAATATTTGTTTACTATGCAATTTAAGGGTAAGAGACCTGGTTAAATGACCATTTCACGGAAAGGGAAGAAAAGCTTTTGGATTTAATTGACATAAAGATAATAAGACCACCAATGCAATTAATTTTAAACTTGGGGTCCATTGAATACACACTCGACATTTCAAGAGAGACACTGATATGCTCCCCAGAGGAGAGTGACCAGAATGGTGACATTACTGAAAACCATAGTAGAATTGATGAAGAAATTAACCTGGAAATGACACCTGGAGAGAGGCGGCTGTGGGGTGGGATGACAGCTGCTTTCAAACACTTGAAAGGCCGCCAGGGAACTAGCCCTGCCTCCCCTGAACCTTCAGCTCCTGAACTACCCCTGGCCAAGACAGACCCAAGCCGGCTCATCTGCCCCAGATGGGGGTGTCTGGAATTGGTCTCACTGGCTAAACCCATGGGATGGTCAGTTGTATGTGTCAACTTGACTGGGCTAAGGGATGTCCAGTAGCTGGTAAACATTACTTTTGGGTGTCTGTGAGCATGTTTCTGGAAGAGATTAGCATTTAAATTGGTGGACTGAGTGAAGAAGATACACCCTCACCAATGTGGTTGTGTATCATCCAATCCCCTGAGGGCTTGAGTAGAACAAAAAGACAGAGGAACGGTGAATTGTTCTCCCTGCTTGAGCTGGAACATCCCTGTTCTCTGGCCCTCAGACATCAGTGCTACTAGGACTCAATATGGGACTGACACCGCTGGCTCCCCTGACTCTTGGGACTTCCAGTTTGGACTGGAGCCGCATCACCAGCTTCCCTGGGCTTCCAGCTTGCAGACGGCAGTTTACATAATACTTTTCAGCCTCCATTATCGCATGAACTAATCCTTCATAATAAGTCCCTTTCTGTATTTCTATATATCCTATTGGCTCTGTTTCTCAGGAGAACCCTGACTACTACAGCCTGAAGTCTCCTAGAACAGTTCTTCTCCAACTGCGATGTGCATCACTTGGGAGTCTTATTAAAATGCAGATTCTGATACAGCAGATCTGGGCTGGGGCCTGAGATACTGCACTTCTAACAAGCCCCCAGGTGAAGCTGACACTTCTCAAAGAGAAGCCAGCAGGGCAGGGTGCTCTGCGAGGCGCTCAGTAAATGTTAGGTGTCATTATTATAATTACCACCATCACTGCTAGAGTCTACTCCAATCTGGACAAAGCCCCCTAAATTCTGATGCCACCTGCCTCTAAATGTTGTGATCACCTAGAATTTCCTGCTACTGTGCCACACCTTGAACCCAGATTGGAACCATTCCTTTCAAGACCAGCCTAATCATGGACAATCTTGATTTTCAGGCTGCTGAGAGCAGATTTCCCTAGGATGGCATCAGTCTTACCTACCAGGGCCCATCCAGCCCTATAACTTCTTCCCTTCCCTACCAGCCCATGCCTCACTGATGAGTTCAATAGGTTGTACCAGGCACCAGATGGCAGAACTAGGCCCAGTGGAAGCTGAAGGTAAAATATAACAATATTTCCACAAAAATCTGAGTGGCTCACCTATAAAAAGGGGTGGACTTACCTATGAGGTCATGACATCCTGTCATGGCAGGCTTCCAGTGGAGGCTAAAAGATCACCTGTCACAGGTGTTCTATAGGTGCCTCCTCTCCAGCAGGAGAAGGGGAAGGTAAAAGGACTGACCAAGGTTTAAACAGATGACTTCTGTGAGGCCTGGGGCCACGTGACTCCCCAAAGCCTCAGAAGGCTTGTGAGTCACAAGCCAGTTCCTTCCCTCCCCCTATTCATCTCAATTCTTACTTTCCTTCATGGTCTAGGGATTGACTTCCCCTAACAAGACACTGATCAAACTGTGGGCCACACACTTGCATCAGAATCACTTGGAGAACTTGTTAAAATGCAGATTCCTGATCCCCTAGACAGACCTGAAAATCAGAAACCCAGAGGGTAGATCTCAGGCATCACATTTTCAAGCAGGAAGGTGACTCTCATGAGCGAGCTTTTCTGTCACTTAGGTTTGAAGCATAATCCTCTGAGCAGACATCTCCCCGCCTGGCAGGCCTACATGGGAGCACAGTTGGGCCACGTGGAACTAGAAGTCTCCTTGAGATACCGAGGTGTGATCTCGAGCAGACTGCTGCCTCAGTGGTTCTGGCTCAGAGGACAGGTCAGGACCGGAGAGGCAAATCTGGATGGCTTTGTAGGAGACAAAGGTAAAGAGGGAGAAGGAGGTCAAGCCTCTGAAGACTCCAGTCAGGTAGAGAAGGACGAGCCTTCAAAGGAGGCGGAGAAGGAACGACCAAGGAGGCAAGAGAAAAACACAACTGTTCTAGGAGAGGGTATTCTGTGTAGCTGAAGGCCAACGAGCCACCAAGGAGTCAGAGGACCCAGAAAAGTTTGGATGGGGGGTGACAGGGAAGTCTGTGGTGACCGAGAAGAGTGTTATCTTGTGGAGCAGTATTGCTACATGGTAAGGAATTGGTACTTTATCTTGAGGATATTAAGCAAAAGAATAATAAGCCCAGATTTGGGAGATGAACAGAGAGAAACAAGACTGAAGAACTGGGGGCCTGAAAGAGGGTTTTGTGAGTGTCAGACAAGGGTAAAGAGGAGATGCAGGACTCAAGAAAAGTTCAGGAAGTAAAACATAGCAGAAGTGCATTATTCACATTAGCCCCCAAAAGGGAACAAGCCAATGCTCATCATCTGGTAAGTGGATAAATAAATGGAGCGTTATTTACACACAACGGAGTGTTATTCTGCCAGGAAAAGGAACAACCATGCCACCCCATGGGTGATCCTTGAAAACATTATGGAAATGAAAAGCCAGCCGTTGGGCTTCCGTGGTGGCACAGTGGTTGAGAGTCCGCCTGCCGAAGCAGGGGACAAGGGTTCGTGCCCCGGTCCAGGAAGATCCCACATGCTGCGGAGCGGCTGGGCCCGTGAGCCATGGCCGCTGAGCCTGCGCGTCCGGAGCCTGTGCTCTGCAACAGGAGAGGCCACAACAGTGAGGGGCCCGCGTACCGCAAAAAAAAAAAAGAAAAAGAAGAACCAGCCGCAAAAGACCGCATGGTATACGATTCCAGTTACATGATGTCCAAACTAGGCAAATTTCTAGATACAGAGATTACATTAGTGGTTGTCTAGGGCTGAATGAGATGGAGGGATTTGGCTCTCTTTTTGGAGTGATGAAAATATTCTAAAATCGATCATGTTGATGGTGTTCATATACCAAGAAACATGGAATTGTACACTTTGGATGGCTGGATTATATGATATGTGAATTATAGTTTCATAAGTTTCTTTTCAAAATAGCAGAAGAGGAAGAGAAGGGAGACAAAGATGGTTTCCAGGTTGGAGTGGTGTCTCAGGCCAGGCTCCACAGCAAACAGACCCAGAGGTAGAGATTTGTGGGCAGGGCCAACCCCTGTGGGAGAGTGAAGGGAAGGTCCTGAGTGAGCAGAGCTAGGAGCTGGGCCACACAGCACTCTTCACACAGGCCTCAGCCCAGCACACAGGGAAAGCTGCAGCTGGGAGAGCCCTTCATATCCCCACGTGACCCATCAGCCATTGGCTGTTCCCGGGAGTGAACGTGACATTGGACAAGGTGGGCAAAGTCTTCTTCAGCTGAGGGCAAATTCTGGAGTGGGACTCAACTGAGAACCATCAATGGGCAGCACCTCTAGCTGCTGGGGAGGAGATGCTTCAGCCCTGAGCTCTGGGGGCTCAGCACAGCCTCCACTACAAATGCCACTCTGGGGGAGGGGGAGGGAGACAGCAGTTGGAAAAGAAACTAAGTAAGCTGAAAGGAGACATCCAAAGGAAAACAAAGCACATCAGGTTGTGAGAAACTGAACGCCACGCCTTTATACTCTGCACCAACTTTTGCAAAATGTTTTTAATCTTCACGTTCAAATTAATATGGTTTTGGCAGACGGATGCAGATCTGTAGTGTACTAAATAAGGATTTACACACAAATAGCTCTACAGGCCTACCTAGTCAATAACACGTGTTATTAAAGCTCCCGAAACATGTATTTACAGAGCTGGACCAGTAGTGCTGCCTTCCAGGCATCCCCCAATGCATGTTGGACCTCAGGAGCCCATAAGCCACACCACACAGAAGATCTAGGAGAAATGGGGCTTCACGCGGCTGCGGGATGGAGAGTCATTCTCCCAGGCAGCTGAGGAGGGCGCCACCCTGCCCCGCTGTGTGGTGGGAGAGATTACTCTAACCCCAGCTCTGCACAGATGAGGAAACTGAGGTCTTGGGAGGTGAAGGCGGCTCCCAGGTTCACAGAACAGGTGGAGGAGCCCACACCAGACCCCACCTCTGTCTCCTGTTCAGCACAGTGCAGCAGAATCAGAGGCATAGAGCTGATACCGTCTCTCTAGCCTCTACTGGCTGTGTGAACGAGGGCAAGTTATTTCACCTCTTCGCACCTTGTTTTTCTCTTCGTCAAAACAGAAGTACACTGGTGGGAATGTGAATTGGTACAGCCACTATGGAGAACAGTATGGTGGTTCCTTAAAAAACTACAAATAGAACTACCATACGACCCAGCAATCCCACTACTGGGCATATACCCTGAGAAAACCATAATTCAAAAAGAGTCAGGTACCACAATGTTCATTGCAGCTCTATTTACAATAGCCCGGAGATGGAAACAACCGAAGTGCCCATCATCGGATGAATGGATAAAGAAGATGTGGCACATATATACAATGGAATATTACTCAGCCATAAAAAGAAACGAAATTGAGCTATTTGTAATGAGGTGGATGGACCTAGAGTCTGTCATACAGAGTGAAGTAAGTCAGAAAGAGAAAGACAAATACCGTATGCTAACACATGTATATGGAATTTAAGAAAAAAAAATGTCATGAAGAATCTAGGGATAAGACAGGAATAAAGACACAGACCTACTGGAGAACGGACTTGAGGATATGGGGAGGGGGAAGGGTGAGCTGTGACAAAGTGAGAGAGAGGCATGGACATATATACACTACCAAATGTAAGGTAGATAGCTAGTGGGAAGCAGCCGCATAGCACAAGGAGATCAGTTCGGTGCTCTGTGACCACCTGGAGGGGTGGGATAGGGAGGGGGGGAGGGAGGGAGTGGGGGAGGGAGGGAGTGGGGGAGGGAGGGAGATGCAAGGGGGAAGAGATATGGGAACATATGTATATGTATAACTGATTCACTTTGTTATAAAGCAGAAACTAACACACCATTGTAAAGCAATTATACCCCAACAAAGATGTTAAAAAAACAAACAAACAAACAACAGCAACAAAAAAAACAGAAGTACATAAGGCGTAGTGCCTACTTGGTGGAGTTACAAGGATTCACTAAGAGAATTCTCTGACAGTGTTCAGCCCCATGCCTGCCTGAAGCATTTAAGTAAATGTAAGAAACGTATTATTATCACACTGCCCCTTTAGCAGGGAGCTTGTTTACATTCTTCTCACCGACTGTCACTCCACTTATTATATCAATATCCTATGACCTTCAAGGGCAGGAAATATCTCCCTGGCCCAACTCTGCAATAGGAGGCTAATTATTTCTTTATTTCTCTGCTTTGGAAACATTATTTCTCTGCTTTGGAAACAGCCCTTCTTGAAGTTTCTGGTCTGATCCTTTCCTAGTGTCAGAATGTGGCTCAAGCCCGGCCAGGGGAGGAGGGGCAGGAAGGAAGAGTGGAGATTCTTGTCCTCTGTCCATAACCATAACCCAGCTGGAACCTCGAGGGAGGAATTCACATCCACGTTCATCCATATCACTCTGTCAGTACCATTTCAGGGGCTGCCAAAGACCCCACATCTCTCCTGCCATCCTGAATCCAAGTGTCCTAAATGTCTCCATTTGATATTCATACCTTTGAGTAGTTTCTGGGTTTTTTCCCCTATTAAAACAATTATACTTTACATTAATACAATTGTCAGCTCAAAAGCAAATGGCGTCCTGAATTTGTGAGAGCTTTCTTGGTGCTATGGAAGTCCCTCACAGATTTGGAATTCATTCATGTTAACTTTTTTAGATTTTCATCTAACAAAAAGCAGTAAGACTTAAAATTTTCCACATATGGTAGTTCTACTTTTAGTTTTAATAGTTTAATAGTTTAATATTCCATTCCTGGGCATATAACTGGAAGAATCAGAAACACTAATTTGAAAAGATACATGCACCCCAGTGTTCATAGCAGCATTATTTACAATTACCAAAGTATGGAAGCAACCTAAGTGTCCATGAATGGATAAGGAAGATGTGGTATATATACAATGGAATACTACTCAACCATAAAAAAGAATGAAATTTTGCCATTTGCAACAACAAAGATGGATTTGGAGGGCATTATGCTAAGTGAAATAAGGTAAGCAGAGAAAGACAAATGCTGTATGATCTCACTTATATGTGGAATCTAAAAAATACAACAAACTAGTGAATAAAACAAAAAAGAAGCAGACTCACAGACATAGAAAACAAACTAGTGGTTACCAGTGGGGAGAGGGAAGGGGGCACAGTATAGGAGTAGGGGATTTTTTTTAAAAGGGTTATTATGGGATTATACAAAATCATGTGTGTCAAACCTCTGAAAATTGTAAAGCACTATAGAATTTAAAGACTCTTTCATTCGATTAAAAAAAATACCCACACAGGGATATTAGCTCGGTGCTTTGTGACAGCCTGGAGGGGTGGGATAGGGAGAGTGGGAGGGAGGGAGACGCAAGAGGGAAGACATATGGGAACATATGTATGTGTATAACTGATTCACTTTGTTATAAAGCAGAAACTAACAACAACAACAAAAAATACCCAGAGTCCTATTTCTGAAAAAGCAGTGTAGGTAGGACATGACTGCCTCCCCAAAAGAGGCTAGTGGCTCTGAGAACATCACGCTGAGCGTCAGTGGCTGGGAAGGAAGAGTGGCAGACCTGAGGACAGGACTCCCTGCTGGAAGCGCAGGAAGGATTGTGCCCGCGCGGCACACAGCATCGGACCCTGGAGACAAGCGGCCCCCCAGGAGCGAGAGAGCAGGAGGGGAATATTGGAGGATGACGGCTGGGGGAGGGTAGCCGGCCGGGGGCGGGGAGGGCCCCATCTCCCCCGAGTCTCCCACAGGCCAAACTCGCCAGGCGACGTGTCACGCCGCCACATGGCCGCCCTGTGGAAATGACCCACTTGCAGTGTCCTTCCTGGTCCCAACGTGGAACAGCGGAGGTGAACCCTGAAGAGAATCTGTCTTGATTAGGAGCCACTCTCATCACAGCCCAGCCTTAGGAATCCAGCAACAACCAGGACACCCATTTCTCTCTCCAGAAGCTCAATCGGTCGGATGTGTGTTTGCACTGAGATCATCACCGCCCACAGCTCCACGCCGGCTCAGCTCTCTAACAGTTCCTCCCCGCTCTGGGAGCTGCCTACAGTCATGGGGTGGACGAGCATGGCCAGATCATCACAAATGATAAAGAGTGTCAGAAGCAATTAGGATTCTGGAGCCCAGCAGCCTCTCCTTGTCTTCCTAGGGCTTGAGCCTCGGGTGAGAATGCCACATTGTCATATCATGGAGTGAAAGCCTTCCACTTGTCCTTGCCTACATGAGAACTGGCACAAGGCGGTGGTAATCAGGCCACATCTCACCTGATGGGGACAGCACCCTTCCCCCAACTACACCATCCCTTAGAATGCTGACCTGCTCCACCCAAGAGAGACGAGGGCAGGGGCAGATGGGGGCAGGGCCTGGGAAGCAGGAGGCTGGTGCCCAGCTCTGGCCTTTCATTCTTCTCAACCTCCCTCTTCCTGATAGTAACTTTGGGGTAAATAATCCCACTGGGCCCATGTCATTGGACCTTTATCAGGACCAAATCAGACAATGGGAAATTAAGTGCTTGTAAACATACAGTGTGCCTGAAGAGGAAAAGGCCAGAAGGTCAGGAGACTGTAGGTTTGGCCCAAATGTTGACATTAACTGGAAAACGGTCATAAACAGGTCATCTGGGCTCTCTGGGCCTCAGTTTACTCATCTCTAAAATAAGACCTGTGGTCCAGATTTCACAGGTCCCTCCCAGATCTAAATCGGCAGAGGAAATGCGTTTCAGAACTGAGTGCCCAGCGGCATCACATTTAAGAGGTTGCATTTTAGGCAAGATTTAACATGTCCCACATTGGTGCAGATTGCCACTCTGGAGCCCCAAGCCCCACTGATGCCCGCAGGGTGAGCCCCAGGTCTGGTTTTGCCAACATAGATGTATAGATCCAGCTGCCCTCCCTCCCAGGCCATGTTAAGCCCACTCCCCCTCGATTAGCCTGCTCCTGTTCTAAAGGTCTTCTTTTCCTTCCCTCACACTCTCCTCTTCCTCCGGGCTTTTGCACACATTGCTCTCACTGCCTACCTGGACCTGGCTTCCCTCCCTGCCCAGGGAATCTTACTCTCCTGCATCCATGTGTCTGAACCCCTTGAGGACAGATGTCGAGTCTGCTTTGTTCCCCTTTGCATCCCTAGCTCATAGCCAGCACCCGCCACGTAGTGGGCGTTCTGTGAATATTGGCAGGATAGATAAATACATGAATGCATGAGTGAACCCAGACTCTATACTCAGAGATTTCCTAATTAGAAGCTCTACTTGTTTATATCTAAGTCATCATTTTTCACTTTAACACAACTGAAGGAGACGATGCACAGTATCTACTAATATGCACCTGCTGCTCTCTGACCAAGAGAACACAATTTGGTTCAGTGCTACACTTCAGACTCCCTTGCAGCTAAGGGTGACTGTGTGACTCACTTCTGACCAATGACTTGTGAGCAGAAGTCTAGTGTGTAGGCCTCTAGAAAACCTATTGTTTTCCTGATAAAAAGAGAAAGACTTTGCTAGCTCATAGTGACTTTCGCCATTTGCAAACGTCCCAGCCTAGAACCTGGATGTGATCTTTTGAGGGGGAAGCAGCAAAGGTCAATGCTAAGGATGACAGAGTAGAAAGAAGGTGTCTGGTCCCTGATGAATTGCTTGAATAGCTACATTAGCTCTGGATAGCCTACTCTTGTCTATTTTTCATGTGAGAAAACTAAAATCACTAATTGTTTAAGCCTCTGTGGTCAGGCTCTGTTAAGCCAAACGAAATGCTGAGGCAACAGCTAACCAGAAATGAACAATATGCCTATTTGTACATTCAAAAAACATTCACTGAGTACCTACTATGTATCAGACACCATGTGGTGTCTCTTCATACTTTGGAGGGCAAATCTGAACATGACTCTGCTATTTCCCTTAAACTAAGCAATTTTTTAAAAATAATAAATGCCTTATGGCAGCTTTTCAATAAGCCTTCTGAATTGTTCTTTAAATGTTTTTGTTCCTTATCTTCTGGGAGGTCTCTTCACGTATGTCTTGCCTCCTCAAATAACAAGTTGAACTATATGAAATTGCTGTCTCTGTAAGTCAAAAATATATGTTCATTTGCTGTGACCTAACTTAAATGTCACACCTGATTCCTTAATGTGAACCTAGATTTTTCTCTATGATCTTGAACCCTGCAACCCTGCAACCCTGCAACGCATGCAATTCATAAGGGATGGAAGGGAAGTCACTTCCTGTCCCAAGCTTCAGTTTCCTCATCTGTACAATGGGAAGGTCTCTCTAGGTTCCTGCTGACACCAACAATCTGGAAAGTGAAAGCTATGTCCTGTCACCCCAACACACCCATGGGCCTCTTGCCCACTGAAGATGCCAACCAGGCTCTGAGCACTGCTGTCAGGATGGCCCCATGTACATCACAGAACCGGATATGGCAAGCAGTCTCCAAGAGGCCTTCCTGTCCATGTCTCTGTTCCTAACTCCCCAACACTGGCCTTGCCTTCAGGTGCCCCCAGTAAGAGCAGCCCGGGGCTGAGTTAGGACAGCAGCTTCACAGCCCTGCACTTGTTTCCCCTTCTTTCAAACATCATGACAAGAGAGTGCAAAATAAAGAGAGGACCTTAATGATCAACTACCAAAAAAGTAATAATAAATATGCATATGGACCAGAGCTCTATAATAATATGCAAATCTGAGATTCTTGTGATGGTGCCATCAAAGGTCATTTGTAAAATTTTTCCTCGTTACATTTTCTTTTCAACAATAATTTTAAAAGCTGTTGTGAGGCAAAATGAGTTGAGGAGCATGGGAGAAAGAGTGCAAAGTTCCAGAGACACCCATTACTACTCAAATTCAAAGGATGCCCATTGAGAGTGAGGACATCAATACAGAGACAGAGGGAGTTCCCACCACCAGAAGCTGCAGCCCAGCATCTCTCGCCCCCATCCTGGGGAACAGCTGCTCCCTCCCCACTTTGTCAGCTTCCCTCCTGATTTATCCATCCTCCCTGTGAGGGCAGCCAGGCCGACAGCCCTCCATTCCGACTGCCACCTGGGCCATCTTGGAGCCCGGTTTCTCTGGGTGAACTCCAGGGGGAGGTGCATCAAGGGGGTTAATTACACCAGCCCCCATGCCACCCCAACCAAGACACTGACAGTTTGGCAACTCCACTCGTGGTACAAGAACAATATGCCAAGCAGCTGGTGGCAGAGAACTCTGATTTATTACCAGGAGTCCCTGGGATGGCAGCCACAGTGCCCTTCTTTCCAGAGGAGGAGCAGGGCCCAGTAGTCAGTGGATGTGCACCCTGAGTCAGCCCCAGCTTCTGTGTAGGTGACTGCAATTCCACAGGGGTAACATACTCAAACCTTGCTAGTCATTTCCACCTCTGGGTGAATGACTCTGTCAGCACCTTTCTTTGCTCCACCAGTTGAGGCATGTATTGGAAGGGTACTCAACACAGTATGTTTTGGTGGGATTCCAAAGCCTGAGAAATATGTCCCAGGAAAGAACTTGGATCACCCGGGGCAATGGGCAAGTCCATTGGAATGAGGAGGGAGAGCCCCAAGAGGAGAGGCAACCAGGCCCCTGTACAAACACCATCATCTCCATTTTGTCTCGGGCATCACTAGAGCCCTCAGTCTCCACCACCACGTCTTCTACGTATTCAACAGCATCTCCCTCATACCTGCCCTTGCTGACCTCTGGAGGCCACCGTGCTGCTGGGCAACCATGGACAGGAATCCCAGTTGAGAGAACATGCTCATCACTCACTTATTTCTCCATCTACCCATCCTCCTGTCCACTCAGCTGTCCTTCCATTCATAGTTCATTCAATAAGTATTCCTGAGCACACACTCTATACCAGGCACTGTGCAAACCACTGGGGATGCAGCCATGACCCAGTGACACAAAGTCCCTGCTCTCATGAAGCTCTCATCCTAGCGGGGGAAGCAGCCAAGTCAACGGGCAATTACAGTAGCACATTGCTAAGCGCTACATAAGAGATGGGCAGGTGATGGTGGGAGCATGTAGGAGGGGCACCTAACTCGGATGTGGGACTGGGGAAGCTTTGGTTTCCTCACCTATAAAATGGTAGCATTGTGAATTGACCAGCCAACCTACACAGTTTCTGGGAGGACCAGCTGAGATCATGCATGTGAAAGAACTTTATAAGTACCATGCAGATATATGCAAGTGTCATTACTGTCATTTCCACCCCAGGCTTCTTCCAAAAGGACAAAAGACACTAGGCAGCATTTTGGGGGTTTCTGGCCATGACAGCTCTGCAGGCTGAAGCCACAGGCCAGTGCTCCCTCAAGATAAGAGCATCCCCTGACAGGGAGGTGACTGAACACTGGACCCCTGCAAGCATTTTTACTGGTTTCTTCAACAGTGGAGAGTAGTTGCATGGAATCATCCATGCTCTAAGAACTCCCCAGTTCAGCCGCCTTGCCAGCCTTCCGGAGATACGAGGGGTGGTGTGAGTGCAGAGGAGGAGCTGACAGGCATGGAAGACTGGGCTAAGTGTTCAGGCTGTGGCCCCAGCGCATGGGGAAGTTTAAAGGCTGAAACTCTGACTGCTTGAACATGACGTGTTTGCAAGTACACCAACCAGAAACTCATATCCACTCAAATGACAAGAAGCTTGGATCCTAAGACAGCATTCTTGGATGAATGTTGTTTTCAACACAGAGTAAGCTCCTTCACATGAGAGAATCGGTCTGCTCCGTGGGACCTGCCATGCAGCAAGGCACCCCTGCTATCATCGACGCAGAATCCAACCAAAAATTGCTGCGTATTTGAAATAAATTGCACCAGGAGGAGAGAAGAGCAGAAGATCCATCACCACCTCCCTGAGATGGGATTGAGATCCAAGGAAATGAAAAGTAGAGTGGATACAAGAGCCTGGCCTCCGGACTCAGAGTTTAGGGCTCTTCTCTCTCCCGGGAAGACTGCACCGTGTAGTGAGGCAGGGGGTGCATTTTCAGTCATTCACTGACCACTGGAAATTCACTTAACTCTCATGAGCTTCCCTAGCCCTTACCTGTAAAATAGATCATGACACTAGCCCATCTCATAGAGTTTTTGTGAGATTTAAATAGGATGGTACATTTAGAGGCATCATGTAAACTTAGGTTCAGCACAAAAGGATGGGATCACTGTTATTACCATGAGTCTCAGGGATGGTGACCAGCGTGATGCAATCCTAGTGGTAGAAGAAACACCTTCAAAACTCCCCAGAATTGAGCTCCAAGCCCTGAAAACTGTAGGCAGCAGCTGTCGTCTGGAGCCAGAACAGCCTGGCTCTGCGTGGACCCTGTGAGAGGGGTCAAGAGGGGCTGCTTTGGGCTCTAAGGTCACCATGAATATCTCAGTTAAAGAGTGTCCAGCGGGGTGTGCTCTGGGAGTGACAGCTACAACCCCCCAGAGGACCGTACTGCCCAGTTTTCATCCCAACAACAGGCACATCTGTGTTCCAGATCCATCTCTGCCACCCCAGGCAAGGTGACTTGGGGCTCATCGTTTCGTCCCCCAGGACTCAGTTTCTTCATTTACAAAGTGGGCAGACACTTGCCCAACCCCCTCCCGAGGTGGTGGTGAGATGTTATTATCACCACCAAAAATCTGCATAATTACCGAATCCACCTTGTGTGTATTCAGTGCCCATTGTCTGGTTTCTCTTAGTTGACTAAATGCAGCAAGTTCTGTTCCAGGAAGAAGACATCACACAAAAACAACCAGTGAGAAATAAAACACAAAGCCGTCAAATTAAACTAGTAAATCAGGGCCAGTGTTTAGCAGCCCTAAAGGTTGGTTTGGGTTTTGTTTTCCTTTCCTCTTCTTCATCAGGTTATTCAGATGGACATTCCCATTTTGTTCTAGATCATGGTTTGGGCTCCACAAAGCAACCAATTTGGAGGTTCTCTCCGAGGCAAAGTACAGGGCACGTGCCCTTTGAAAATTGAACATAGTGAGCTTTTAGTTCACAGAATTTGTTCATTTTTAATGTAAGTAATTAAACAATTGATTTTTTTTACAGGAACTCCAGTGCCTTTAGTTAAACACATTAATATAAACGATTTTTTAAAAGTTAATCTCCTAATGAGCTGAGAATTTTATATCGATTCAGTAATTACAAAGCATATTGCAGAATCAGTGATAAATACTCCTGAAATTCATATTAATTGGCTAACTCCGACAAGATTATATTGAACAGAGACGATATACTTAAGAGTGCCAATGTGCACGCACATTGACACATTCGGTGGCAACAGCAGCGCAGGGCAGACCTCAGGCCGGCGGGGAGGGAGCTCTGTTCAGTTTATGGTGTTTGTGCTCTTTCCACACACTTGGTTCTGGTTTTCGAAGCTGCTGGTTAATGAAACATAAGATTATTACTCCCTTGTGCATTTAAGTTTTCAGGTCTTTATACAATAATTAATTAGGATTATGTGACAAGAAGAGAATTTCCACTAGGAAAAGAAAAACTAATAGTACTGTTTTAACAAATGATGCTTAAACTCCTATTGACTCAACTTAATTTATTTAATCTTTCTACCTAGACCACCCTGAAGGTAATTGTTCACTTTAAATACTTTTAAACTAGTATCTTTTAAGTCTGGGATTTCTCACGTAGCCACTTACTGTCTAATAAAGTAAGCTTCCTGGGAATGAAGTGTTTCAAATTATATAGAAAAGGGTAAATTCATAAAACATACACATCAGCGGTTCTCCAAGTGCGGTCTCTGAATCAGCAGCACAGCACCACTTGGGAACTTGTTAGAAATGGGAATTCTCAGAGCCTCACCCCAAACCCGCTGAACCGAAAACTGGGGGTGGGGCCCAGCAATCTGTGTCTTCCCAAGGTGATGCCGATGCCCACTCAAGTTTGAGAATCACTACTATAGGTCATTAGGATTTTCCTGAGCACCTACTATATGCCTACAACTCTGCCATATGTTATGAGACACAGGAGAATATGTGGTGCCTGCCTTTGTGGACCTTACAATCTGAGTAAGGTGTTAGATTTACATACTTGGTTCTGCCACTAACAGCTGTAATATCTTGGCAAGCCCGCCCCTCCACACCCACCATGTGATTTGAAACATAAGGGCCGGCTTCCCTGCTGACTCCCCCCTGGAATGGCATGGTCTTTGATTTCCCCTATTAAAGTCACTCCTTTGGGTTTCACAGCATGAGCCAAGCCCTCTCTAGAAATAGGGAATGACATGGAAATGGGGAGGGAAATGCCCCCCCCATGGTATTCCAATGTGTCCCCAATCCCACTGCCCTCTAGTGGGAACCACGGTTTCAGTCCTCTACTCCATTGAAACCTCTAAGCCAGCATCCTTATCACAGGAGGCCTGGGGCTGAATGTTTTCTCTCCAACTGCATGACCAAACCTTGGGTGGTGAGGAGTATCATTCATTTAGCAATACCAAAATAATCCTGAACTGGGGAAGGCAAATTCCATGTGATAAAGGGCCCGGGTGAGAGAGAAGGCATTAAAATAAACACCTCTTACAACTCCACAACTGTGCCCAGGGCTGCACCTAGCTGGCCTTTCCTGACCCCCTGGCCCTCACATTGCCCACCCCTCCCAGCACACCGTGAGGCATGACTGTTTTTAATAAAGTGAATGTTTCTTTGTGGGTCACTAGCCCTAAAGGTAATCCCCGAAGAGAACTTCCTGACATGTTTTGCATGAAGACACCATCACTTCCAAGGACATAGTCATCCAGAAATATGGCACATACAAGAATAAGTCTTAACTCTAAGTCATATTAAATACAATGAATTATCTTAATAGTCACGGCATGTTAGAGCTAGGAGGGTCCTCAGAGGTTAATGAACCCCCTTGTGTTACAGTCTATAGGGTAAAATTCAGCACTTAATTGTATACTCTTTAATAGGACAATGAATGATTTGCCCATTATTGCTGTATCTCTATTAGTTAGGCTTGGAATCAAGACTTGAGCCCAGAGCTTTTGCCCTGAGGCTGGTTCTGTCTCCATCACTGAAGGAAGTCTCACTTATAGCAGAAATGGAAGGAGGGACACAGCAAGAATATATTTCTTTAGGCATGCCAACTCTTCATTCTCCTCCATGAAAATATATTTCAAAGAAAAAGATTTTTCATCAGCTCTTTAAAACTGACATTGCAAAATGTGCCATACCCTTCCTAAAGCTTTGCCTGCCCCCTGTAATACCAATTATCCCCCGAAAGTGTTTATACCTCTGCTTGAGATGCTGTCTTCTGGGTTCCCAGCCACAGCCAACCCCAGGAAAACGCTCAGGGAAATATCTACATAACTATATTTTCCTAAGAGATTATACATTGACCATGGGTTCCTTATCCTATCTCAAAAGTATATGAATATTTACAAAAGGCGTGACCCTTCCCCCAAAAGTAGTGATATTCCTGGCATCAGTGGTCAACAGGTTGGAGAAATTTGTCAGCCACTGATGGAAGGGGCGGTGGCTAGGAGTCACTGGTGCCCCTCAGTCACTTGTATAACTGATCTGACTGCTGGGTGGCTGTCCCCCTTTCGGCAAGGTTTCCCTTTTAAATGGCCCAATCGATATTCTTTAGGCATTGCCAGCACCTTGTCTCTCCCTAACTGATTTATCTGCCATGCTATAAAACCCATTAAAAATTAATCCCCTAATAGACCAGGGCTCAAATTGGCTGCCCGGAGGTTCCGGATGTAAGGCATATTTGTGTTGCCTCCAAGAGAGAGAGACCCAAAGGCAGAGGCTGTCCAGGAATAGAAGGTTCCCTCTCCAAATTCATGTGCCCAGGAGAATCCAGGGGCAGCCATAGTGACATTCGTCTTCCCCAAGAAAATCGTGTCCCAAAGAGTTCCAAATGGGAAGGGGACAGTGATCTAGTCTTCCTCATAAGGACTGGAAAATAAAATACCCTGACAATCTCCTGACCCAAATCAGGCGCATGTGGGAGGGAGGAAGGTAGGTCATACTCTCTGTGCAAAAATCCCATCCCTGGCCAGGTGACCCCGCCCTGACCTGCCCTACCTGGGCATCAGTGATGTGGAACTTTGCTGGCTCTTGCCTCTCAGGGAGTGTTTTCTGTGGTGCTTCTTTCTCTTTCCACCCCCCGCGTGCAACTGTCCCTCAAGGTACTCCTCCCCCTCCCTTCACTTCCTTTCTTAGCAATCTCATAATTTCAGTTACCACCTTTTATCATTCATTCATTCAACAATAAAGTCCATGATGGGGCTTCCCTGGTGGCGCGGTGGTTGAGAAGCTGCCTGCCGATGCAGGGGACGCGGGTTCGTGCCCTGGTCCGGGAAGATCCCACATGCCGTGGAGCGGCTGGGTTCGTGAGCCATGGCCACTGAGCCTGCGCGTCCGGAGCCTGTGCTCCGCAACGGGAGAGGCCACAACAGTGAGAGGCTCGCGTACCACAAAAAAATAAAAATAAAAAAGTCCATAATGAACACACTATTTGTCAAATACTAGATAGAGTCTCTTGGAGCTAGAGACGCACGGCCACCCTTGTCCTCCTGCCATCTCCAGTTCTATGCAGGAAAAAAAGTCTTATAACGAGTGACCCCAACCACTTGGGAGGACTTTCAGAATGCAGTGGATGCTTGGGGCGAGGGACACCAACCCAGAGGGCAGAGGAAGCTTCCTGGAGGCCGTGAAGACCCATTGGAGCCCTGAATGGCACAGTGGGAAGAGCCGAGGACACAGCACTAGTGGAGCTAGACCCAGAGGGGAGAGAGAACCTAGGACCCTTCCAGGCCTGGGAGGAACACCAGGTGGATTGTGAGTCAGGGGCAGTGAGAGCTGGGACTGGAGGGATGAACAGAGGCTAGATTGCTGTGAGTTTTGAAGGCAAGAAAGCATTTCACCTAAAAGAGGAAAGTCTTCAAATTTATTTTTTAGAGAGTTCACTGGAGCTGCAGTGTGGAAAACAAGATGTGGTGGAAGATTGAATTTGAGGAACACAGTAAGGCAATATTCCAGATTAGAGACAGGCCTGGCCCAGGGCAGTAACAGCAGCTCTGTCCAGAGTAGGACACAGCATAACTGACCAAACCAGGAACTTGTTCACTGTTAGACACCAGGGTTGACACATAAGCCCTGGGTCAACCTAAAGGTGTTAAATAACCACTGCTAGATTTAGTAATACAACTGACAGATTTGAGCCTAAGAATACGTGTATATTTTTGTAATGCTTCTTCATGTAGCTAACTTTAAAAAACTGTACATATTCATTCATTAATTCATTCCACAAATACTCACTAAGCACCTACTATGTGCCAGGCACTATGCAAGATGCTACGAATACGATAATAAAATAGATACAGTCCAGGCCCTCAAGGAATTTACATTCTTTACTATAATGTTGGCATAGCATGGTTTTCTAGGAAAAGGAAGTTGGGGGGGAGGCCTGTGCTCTTCCCACTTTTCTCAGTGATCCACCTGTGGAATTGTCCATCCAGCACATCGTCAGCAGGCCTTCTCTTTCTTCCTGGCACTGTGTGCTGGGGCGGGTAACCAGACCCACAGCTCAGTGGCAGTGCCAAGTCTCCTTCGCCATCCTCATAGCTCTCCTTGGGTTTGACCTGCCCAGCAGGGCATGGCTCTCCCTCTGAGCTTGAATGAGGGGCCTTCCACTCCCCAGAGCAGATTTCAGGGCTTTGCTACACCCTGCCTCGGTGAAACCCTGCATCCCCAGCCTCTGAAATATCCTGTATGCTGTTTGGCAGAACAGGGAGGCGAGTACATGGCCTGGGGACTAGAAGGAAGATTGAGAACACTTCTCAAACCATGGGATCTGGAGACTTGAGGGCTGAGATCATTGCTGAACATTATGAGAGGCATGAAAACAGATGTGGTGTTCCATCCCAGGTGGTAGAATTGGACCACCCCCTGGCTCCCAGCTTTAAAAGAAGAAAGTTCCAGATTAATAAAACTATAATTATAAGATGAAGCAGCAGACCATAATTCAATTGGATTCAAGAGGATTTGGATAAACTTGTGAAAATTCCTCATGGCTAATTAAGAGGAGTTAATTGGAGCTGGGAGTGCTGGACGCAAGGTCAAAGTTGTTGAACCTTTAGAGTGATGTCTGTTAAATTCTCTCTCTCAGGGACAGATGCCAAGACTGAACGAACCAATGGACAGCCCACAATGGCATTTCTGATACACATTGAACAATGAAGCCCAGTGCACGTCTGAGGCACACCCAAAGGTCTCCCCCCAGTTGTTCTAACCCACAAGGACATGGCTAGCTCTCCCCATCACTAACGTGATATTCGCAGTCGCCAGCCCTGTCGTGGGTTTCGTACATTTCCAGATCTGTATGCACTGGTGCACTTCCTCCAAGGAGTTTTGTGTGGGATCCTGTCCCATCGTCACTCAGGACCTGGAATGAGGCAGGTTTCCCCACCCACCCCAGAGCCAGGACCCTCAAGAGAGGATGTGATTGCTACTTACTCTCTTACTGGAAGCCAGTGTGAGGAACAACATTTGGGAAACTGAAGGTGGCCCTTCCTTCCTCTTTCCTGGCTCAGAGGCCTTACACTTTTGCCAAGGGCAGGGTTCAGTTCATGGGCTCCCAGGAATGATAGTTCCCAGAAGACCCTGTCAGAGGGCCCAAGTTCCTGCACACCCTTCCTCCTCAGCCTTAGACTCCACGCATCGGCCCCCAGCACCCCTAGCACATTTCCTTGCCAAAGTCCCGGCCCATATAATGGTTGGCTGGTTGGTCAATTTTCTGAGTGCTTCACCCGGCACACTCTTTCCGTGGAGTGGAAAGGCACATCGGCCAAGGGCTTTGTTGGGACCAGCAGTATCCCTCCTTGCCACATTTGACAGCCGCTATGCTGAGCCCATCATTGGGAGAGACCCAGAGCCTTCGTTCTGGATCACTTTCCCAGAGAGGAGGATGCCGGGCCCTCACCAGCTTATCGTCTTGCTGCTCTCCCCATCTGTTCCTGCAGAAGGAACCCATGCAGCATCCACTGTAACAACTGACTGCAAGACGAAGGCAGGCTGGCCCCAGAGACACAGGCTCTGACACCTTGTTGCCATTCCAGACAGGGACTGATGCCCAGGGCTCTGCAGGCTCCAAGAAAAAAATGGGAAAATAGGTGATTTGAGCCTTCAGATCTTTCCCCATTCCTTCCCAATATGCTCAAGCTGTCCTCAGTCTCACCTGTCCATTAGTTTATTCATTCAATAAATACCTATTAAGGACCTACATGTGCTAGGTCCAGGAACACGAGACGAATAGGAGACATGGTCCCTGCCCTTGTCTAGTTTACAGGAAGAAAAGGAATGACCTTATTCATACGTTGATATTCAGTGTATTGGCAGAGAACCAGTGCTTATATTAAAAATGTGTGTCCCCCAGAATTCTTGGACCCCCTGCAGAGTAGATTTTGAGTAGACGGGTTTTTCAGAGACTCTCAAATCTCACTCCATAAGTAACTGTGCTCTGGCTCCCACAGTGTTCAGTTCTGCTTTCACCCCTGTTTTCTGCACTCTTGTCTCCCTTCCTTCCCTGACGACCTCAGCCCCTCCCTCCTCTCCGAATCCCAGTCCCTCCCCACTCTCTCCACCTCCTTCACACACTTCACCATCAGCCCACCCTTCGCTAGAAGCAGGAGTAGCAAGACTAATTTCATTTCTCTCCTTTTTCTTTTGTGACAACCCTTTTTATGCATTTAATTCATTCTCAATTTCTCATAATCAGGGGGATGGTATCCCCTAAGGTTAGGTGAGAGCTTGTCAGAAAAAAAAAAAAAAAAAAAAAAGCAGTGTAAATTCACTGAGGTAATCATAGTCTAGCTCCACTTCCCACTGCCCATGGAGCTATTAACTAATATCACTGTCTAATCTTTTTTGTACTTATTTATTTTGTGGCAAGAAACTAGTGTTATAAACACCCCTACTGTCAAAACTTGTCATCCCCATTACCTCAAGGCGGGCTTCATCTCTGTTATTCTAATTTCAGAGTTCCTCAAATTCACAGCCGCTGGAAATTGAGTACAAAATCCATTATCATTTGTATATTTTAATTATGCAAATGAGGCAGCTCAGCTGCGGTCCGGGACCTGCAGGGATGCCTGACTTGATTCTGGGTGATTACAATTTATCCAGTCGAGTCACTTTAATTGTAACAAGCTAATTACATTGTTGCATTTGGCTTTAACAAAAGAAAAAGAGACAGGAAGCTGGATGTGGCTCAGGGCCCTGGGAACAGACCGCTGCCTCTCCCCCGTGCTGGGCAGAGGAGGCCAAAGGACTGGGCACAAGCACTCTGTGCCCCATGGAGGGGCTAGTGGGGGACCCCAGAGAAAGGGCAGCCAGTGGCCGGATAGTAGAGTCAGCTGCACCAGAGCGGTCTCTGCCTGGGTGATGGGAGGACTGTCATTCCCGCAGGAGTTCATCCACAGGCAAGCCTGACCTCGAAGAGGTCAGACCGTCTTGCAGAAGGGCCATTTCCACTCAAGCTTTTCACGGCCCCAGGCAGATATCTTTGAGGACCCACCTAATTTCCACTGTTTGTGGATCTGTAGGTATGTATAATGTTTCTGGCTAAATCTGCGTTTCGGCTAGAGAGGATCCAGCAGAAGTGATTCCCATGGTCAGACAGAGGAAGCTGCAGAAGTGGACAAGGGAGTGGGGGGGTGGGGGGCAGAGAAGTGACAGAGAGCAGTTGCACAATTACTACCAGGTGGGGACGATGCTTTACAAATTCATTTACTAGGGTCATGTTTTAATTTCTTTGACCAATGTAAACATTTATTCGTTTGACCTGAAAGTAGCTATTTTCTCTCCCAGCCATTACTTCCTGCCAGGGAGCAGAATGTGCTTCAGTTTACAAGTGTGTTCAATGTTTTAGCAGAATAAGAGTCCCCAGGAAGCATGAGGCTCATGTATATTAACAAATGACCATTCCCCTTAGCAGAATTATAACAGGACCAGAAGAACTACACTGTTTGCTACAAAGGACTCACTATTTATGGGCATTAACTTGAGGTGCTGCCACATTTTTCTAATAATTCTTTTGGTTCACCTCCCCCCAGAACCAGAGTTCATGACCTTTCCACCCCTGAGTCTGGGCCAGGCAGAACCTGTGACCTCAGCTGCCTACCATAGGTAATAGACTCAACACCAAAGTCCAGGAATTAGATTTGTAGCCTAGTAACACCAGCAAATCATTCATCGACTAGTATTAATTGAGGTTTATGGGATTCTATTCTAATTAACATCTCTACTTCCAAGGTATTATACTCTGAAGACAGAAATAAGGCTTACATGTTTTAACAGGGACAAAGCTGGAATGCGGGAGGAGGTCTGAGGGGAGAGACATCTGCAGGGACTGACATAGTCAGTATTCGTAATACCCAAGTTCACGGATGAAGGGGCTGGGCTCCGGGTGAGGTGGACACTGAACAGGGTCAGGGCGGCGGTCCTGATGTTACAAAGGACGGCCATCTGCTTGCAGGGATGATGGAAATGACACAGCCAGAGGCTGGGGCCCCTGTGGGGGAAGAGATGACTAGACAGTTGGAAAGGTGGGAACAGACTCTGATGAGCCAGGAATACCAGGCAAAGGGGTTTGGTGCTGACCTCGTAGAGCTAACAAGTGAAGCAAGGGGCATGGTCATGGTCTTCCCCACCAAATCCACCATGCAACAACATGTCTGTCTGCCATGCAAGTCTGAACAGCAGTGAGCCAGAAGAGCCTGAGAGATGCAGAGAATGAACAGCTAAATGACACGGTCCACTGTCAGCAGGATTCAGGACGAAACGCTTCTTGGTGAGTGTGGGGTGAGGCAGAAACGTGCTTTCGGAAGGTTTTTGAAAGGAGAAGGTTGTGTCTCAGTGGATTAGCAAGAGGAAGAGATCTGTGGATGGAGGAACAGCATGAACAAAGATGTAGAAGAAAGCAGCACTGGGCAGGGGCAGACACTGGGAGGCAATAGATGGAGACATGGCTGGTGGATGCACGGGAAGCAAGGGCTGCCTGACTCTGTTAAGGGAACTGGCTCGGTGCCATTGAGTTCTAGGCTGGTAATTTCTTCTCCTTCCCCTGCTGCCTGGGCACCCAAAAGAGGAAACCAGGTGTCATGTCCAGCCTGGGGTTGCACCGTAGGAGGGACCCCAACAAATACATGTGGAGGGAAAGAGGAAGGAAAGGAGGGAGAGAGGGAAGAAGGAAAGAAGGAAGGAAGGAAGGAAGGAAAGAAGGAAGGGAAGGAGGAAGGATGGAGGGCAGAAAACGGCATATGGCTAGAATGAGTTGAGGTTTATTCAATTAACAGTCACCTGGGTGGTTGATATTATGTCACTGAAGGGCCCAGAACCTGCTTCCTAATGCATCAAAGGTGAGGGGCAGCGAGGCAGGTGGGTGGACAAGGATATCTGTAAGGAACAGGATATCTAGGTCTCCCAAATCAAGAATTCAGTATACTTATATCTCACTAGGCAACGTCAGCCTCTGTTTAGAAATACTGCTTTGCATTGGGGGAGTGGTTGGTACAAAAAGAAAAAAAAAAAAAAATTGAGGCTGCCGCTTCTGCTTGAATTCTCCAGCTCTAAGTAAATTAGAGCCAGATGCCCAGTTCCTCATCGCTCCATCAGATGACTCCATGGAGTAATTATAATACTTTATGGGCATTAACTCACTGATTCTCATCATGCTCTGGGAGGGGGGTGATCAGATCATTATCCTCCCTGTATCCAGGGAGGGGGGAGCATCTCATTCTCTCCATGTGTGCCTCGCAACAGCACCTGTTCCCCGAATGCACTGGAAGGGGAACGCCAGGACCAGCCACGCTCCGCAAAGATGGATGAGCTGGAGTCAAGGTTCTGGGAAAGGGAAAGCAGTTGATGGTGGGAGAGGAAGGTCCAAAAGCAGAGGGATGAAAGAGATGCATCAAGAGGGAGGGAATTGGCTGAGCTTGACTCAATGATGTCTGAGGGAAGCAGAGGACCAATTACAAACACTGGAAAAATCTAGGCTTGGAAGAGGGGAGGAGGGAGGGAGAAAGCACTGAGGCCAACCTGGGGAGGTAGCATTGAACCGAGAGGAGGGTGCAGTCATGATGAGGAGATGCGGCCAAGGGGCAGCCCTGGGACTTGCTGAGTAGCGACTTCAAGAAAGTACCCACCGGCTCCTCTAGTCCCTCATTCAAAGCCTCCTCACGTGGGGGCAAAGCTTAAGTCCCTCTTCATCCCAGAAGTCTCACAATTATTAAATCTTAGAGTTTAAGTTAACATAACCTATCTCCTTATTTTATTGCTCAGATAACTGAAGCCCAGAGAGGGGAAGGTCACCAGCAAGTGGGTGCCATCTCTGGGACTGGATCACACCTCTCCTAATTCCCACTGGCTTGATTTCATCTTCTTGTCTGTTCTCTGAATTACTTCCTACACTTAAGGGAACCCTATCATAATATCGAGAGCTCTCGATATTATGCTGTCATAGGACTCACTCATTCTCTCTCCAAGTTAATCAGAAATTTTTTACGTGCCCAAACCATGCCTTGGGCATCCCCTGTGGCACCCTCAGAACCTAACCCGGGATTAGGCACATAGAGTGGAGAAGGAAGGTATCCAGTTTGACGAGAGCATGCATGGAGTCCCCACCAGAGGTGCCAAACCTCCAGTAAAAGGAAGATTGAAAATATTAGTGAGGGAGAAGGGGTGGGGGGACTCGGAATCAGCCAGCAGAGGAGCCAGGAGGAAGGAGATAGAACCATGAACATCTTCACTGCCGTCGCTGAAACTACGAGCCAACCAGCCCCCAAATCATTAGAGCAAGTGAGGAGCCATGAAAAAACAGGGTCTCTGGGCACCGGAGAGCAAGTGACATCTCACAGAGCATGGGAGCACAGTGGGGATGAACGCACAGGGGCTGTGCAGGCGTTTGAAGTGGAAATACGGGCTGAAAGCATGACTAGGCAATTACCCACACTGCACACAGGCAAGGGCACTTGCATCAGTGGGAGGGTGAACAAGGAAAGGGAGTTCTTCGTTCTCTTCACAGACGTTTGTAAAGGATCCCGGAGAGGTGCGATTTCAAGAGGAAGCAAACAAAACCACACAAGAACTGTAGACACACACACCTCCTCCTCATGACGTTTGCAGAGACTCGGCCGCTGCCCGGATTGCTGGAGCCCCATGGGGCTCTCACTTGGGCTCTGTGCAGCTCCCTAAGTTGGCCAGTTGTGCGAATGTTGAAAGTTGGGAAATGTTGACCTCTCTCGTTCTGAAGATGAAGAAACCAAGACTCTGGAAGGAAACACAGTGTGCCCAGGACCACACGGCCAGCAGCTCCAGAGCCAGGGCGACACGACGGCCTCCAGGTTCCTGGAGCAAGTGGGCTGCTTGCTCATGGGCTCTTGCGGGGTGGTCCCCTGTTTGTTTTCTTTTCCCGGTGTTCAGATTCCTTGCAAGTTCAAGAGGTAGGCCCCAGGTGAGACTGCAATTGGCATGGCCCAGGGGAAGAAGGCCCAGGCTCAGCCAGGTGCCCAGCAGCTGCCCTGGGGCTCACTTTCAGTGGACCCGGGAAGGCTTCCTGCCCCAGTCACTTCTCCCACCAGCTCTTCGTCTAAATGAAAAAACTGAGACTGGATGAGATTAGTAAATTTACCCAAGTGACCAGCTCTTCAATGGCAGGGCCAGGGTTCAACCCCAGTGCATTTGACACCAGGCCCACACCACTTAGATCTATTCTTTTTTTTTGTGGTACGCGGGCCTCTCACTGTTGCGGCCTCTCCCGTTGTGGAGCACAGGCTCCGGATGCGCAGGCTCAGTGGCCATGGCTCACAGGCCCAGCTGCTCCGCGGCGTGTGGGATCCTCCCGGACCGGGGCACGAACCCATGTCCCCTGCATCAGCAGGCGGACTCTCAACCACTGCGCCACCAGGGAAGCCCTACTTGGATCTTTTTTGTTCTGCTTTCTCCTCAGTATCTCTCTGACAATAATCTCATTCAAGCCAATGGGGTAAGAATCGCTTCTTCAGCAACCAGCATGCTTGGTTTCCTTGAATAGGGCAGCGGAGACAGACTCTGGTGGTCAGGGGATGCCGTTCAGAACCCAGAGTCCAGCGGTGCAGGTCAGGCGTCCGGTGCTGGAGATGGTGTCCAGGCATCGGGCAAGCAGGCCATGCTGGGGGAGGCCAGCCATCACTGGGCAGACAATGAACAGTTAGACTTGGCTTGGGAGAGAGGGAGATATTTCAGCAAAGGGGAAAAGCTGGAGAGGGAGTAAAACTTATTCCTCTGGGACCTAAGGGACTTTTTTTCCAGACACAGCCTCTCTCTTCCCAGGTCTCACCACCGTTTGGCTCATTGTGCCTAAGCAAATGGCTTTAGCCTGCCTGTACATTATCTTATTTGAGATTGTATTATCAGGGGTGATTTTTCTTTGTCTTCTACCTATAGAGAGCCCTAGAGCCACTACCACTATGGCACTGAATGCCAGCAGTCTCAAAGATGGGGATTCCTGCTCAGCCTGGTCCCACTCCTTGCAGGGACCCCCGTGATAGTGCCACCCCCAGATTCACCATCCAAAGACTGGCCCAAGGCTGCCCCACCCTTCCCTCTCTCGGTGGCTCAGAGAGAAAGGCAGACATCCCAACCTGGCTGTCCACACCTGCCATACGATAGATGGTGGGCTCTAAATACTTAACGAGAATCATTTTGTAATGCGCTGACCCCTGAACATTGCACATCACTCATTCTGATACGCCTGCTCTCCACAGCTCCCTCTCCGTCTCTCTCATTCCGACAGCTCAGCCTTCTCTCTTGGGTGTCCACCAAATACCACATCAAGGGAAAGGGGCCCCTTGCATTTCTTACAAGATGTGTCATGCCAGCAAAGGTGTTTGGGCTCTGAGATTTCTTTGATAATATAAGCGGAGTGATGTAAGTGGCTGGATGCGGGATGTTGAGGCTGGAGCTGCCCTTGCTTGGGCCGGGGGATGCCTTGAACTCCTGGGACCCACCCAAAAGCTCTGGCCTGGGAGGAGGCAACCCAGAAGAGTCATGGGCCTGGAAGAGGAATCTGAGGACAGTCTGGGTGGCCCTGCCCTCCAGGAGCTTATCCCCTAGGTGGGACAAAAACTACACACAGGAAATACTAAGATCTGTACAAGTTCCCCAAAGAATTTTCTCTGTCCCTGAATTTCATGCCAATCTATTTGGACAGGTCCTGTGTGCCCAGGTCTGTGAAGGGTGATGTGGAGGGGCATGAGAGAAAACTAAGTCTCCTTGTCTGGCTGTTTGTGATCCAACTGGGAAATGGGGACTCACACACAAAATTATTAGGAAAAAGATGCAAACGTCTGGAATGTTTCTAGAAGAAACACAGAAGACACTGGTGTCCCTAGTTACCTCTGGAGAGTAGAAATAGGAGAAAAGAAAGAAATGCTTTTTTTTACAGCTTCACTGAGGTGTAATTGACAGATAAAATTGTATATATTTAAAGTGTACAGTGTGATGATTTAATATATTAATGCATATTTTGTGACATGATTACCACTATCAGGTTAATTAGCCCATCCATCACCTTCTCACCTAGTCTCTGGTGTGTGTGTGTGTGTGCGCACGCGAGTGTGTGTGTGTGTTGAGAATGACTAAGATCTACTCTCTTAGATTCATATTCATCAAGAATATTGGCCTGTAATTTTCCTTTCTCACAGTGTCCTTTTTTGACTTTGGGATCAGGGTAATGCCAGCTTCATAAAATGATTTTGGAAGTTTTCCCTTCTTTTCAATTTTTTGGAGGAGCTTGAGAAAGATTGGTATTAATTTTTCTTCAAATGTTTCATAGAATTCATCAGTAAAGCCATCAGGTCCTGGGCCTTTCTTGGTTGGGAAGTTTTTGATGAGTCGTTATTAGTCTGTTCTGATTTTCTATTTCTTCGTGATTTAGTCTTGGTAGGTTGTATGTTTCTAGAAATTTATCCATTTCTTTTGGTTATCCAATCTGTTGGTGTTTAACTGTTCATAGTATTCACTTATAATCCTTTGTATTTCTGTGGTATTAGTTGTAATGTCTCCTCTTTCATTTTCTAGTTTATTTGAGCCTTCTCTCTTTTTTCTTAGTCTAGCTAAAGTGTTTTCAAATTTGTTTATCTTTTCAAAAAATCCACTCTTCTTTTTTTAATCTTTTCTATCGTTTTTCTAGTCTCTATTCCATTTATTTCTATTTTGATCTCTGTTGATTCCTTCTTTCTGCTAAGTTTGAGTTTCATTTGTTCTTTTCTTAGTTCTCATAAGTTCCAGGAGATTTTTTGTAGATTTATTGGGATTTTCTTCATAGACAATCATGTCATTATACCAGTTTGGTATAAAAGGATATAATTCAGGAACAGCCAGATGGAAGAAATGCATAGGACAAGGAATGCAGGAAGGTGGGTAGAGATTCTCTGCCCTCTCCCAGCACCTCCACATGTTCACCAACCCAGAAGCTCCACAAAGTTGTGCTTTGGTTTGTCACTTTTTAGACTCTGTACTGTCTGAATGTTTTACATTAATGTACTATGTTTTATATATTTTTTAAATACTCTTGTAAAAAGAGACCAAATCAAGACTGGACTGTAAGCTGCTCTGAGGGTCTGTGCTGTGCATTGTCTGTTTCTATGTTATCATCTGGAACATTCCCTAGGCAGCAGAGACACTCAATCAAGAATTGCTGAGTGTGGAATAAGGACGGTGCTGTTTGAAGTTTGAGATAAAAATGGGCAAGAACCTCAGAAGAAAGAGTGGTGATGAGATGATTGACTGTAAAAGCTTTAAGAAGGAACCAGAAGCAGGATCAAGATGGCAGAATCAAAAATCCTGAGCTCACCTCTCCCCACAAACACATCAAAGCTACAGCTACATATACAGCAACTCTCACTGAGAACAACATGAAGACTATCAGAATGGCTCTTCTACAACCAAGGCTATAAAGAAAGAACCACACAGAGTCTAGTGGGGGGGAGGGGAAGCAATCTAGTCAGGACCCGTACCCCTCGTGGGTGATCCAGAAGATGAGGGGGACATCACAAGCTCAGGGAATTTCCCTAAGGAGCAAAAGGTTTGAGCTCCATATTAGGCATCCCAATTCTGGGGTCCAGCACAGGGAAGACAAGCTCCCTTAGCTGGTTTGAAAACCAGTGAGGTTTACCAGAAGGCTATAAAGAAACTGAAAGTCCACCTTGAAGAGCATGCACACAGATTTGATTGCTTCCAGTCCCAGCACAGAGGCCCCAGATTGAAAACTGCCTAGTGCTCTGGCCAGCTTGCCAGGATGGCCTCAACACATACCCCAGCCTGCACTGGGCTCCTGCTTCATCCCCTTCTGCTCCAGCACTACTCCCCTCTAAGGTGGAGACCATCATTGCCTTTGCACATGTGAGTACCAAGGAAAAAGCAGAGCCAGATCAGAAGAGTGGGTCCAACCCCTTGGACCCCAACCCCGCCTCTAGCCAAGGCAGAGATTGCAATCACATAAAGGAAAAGTCCAACTCCCTCAAGTTTCCTGCTCCAGCCCCTTGGGCCCTGGCCCTGCCCCCTCCCCCATAGAGTGGTGACCACCACTGTGCCTGGGAAAAGCTTTGGCTCACACCTGGCTCTGGCTCCAGCACCTCTGACTCCAGCCCTACCTCCCACCAAGGTAGTGGCTGCCAGCGCAACCCAGGAGAGGATATGGCCAGCCCTCACTTCAGATTCATTTCTCCCACCAAAGCCACTGGGCACATGCAGCCTGCATAGGGATGCTCCCACACAAGGACACACCTTCAAGACTGGAATAGGTAACTGTTTCACCTAATTTCATAGAGACAAACAGAGAAAGTCAAACAAAATGAAAAAACAAAGGAATATGTTTCAGATGAAAGAATAAGATGAAACCCCAGGAAAATATCTTAATGAAATGGAGATAAATAACTTACCTGGTAAAGAGTTCAAAGTAATAGTAATAAAATGCTCACTGAACTCGGGAGAATAATAGAAGAACACAGTAAGAACTTCAACAAAGAAGTAGAAAATATAAAAAAAGGATGAATCAGAGCTAAAGAACACAATAACTGAAATAAAAAACACACTAGAAGGAATTAACAGAAGATTGTATGATGCAGGAGAATGCATAAGTGACCTGGAGGATAGAAGAGTGGAAATGAGCAAATCAGATGAGCAAAAGAAAAAAACAATTTAATAAGGATAGTTTAAGGGCTCATTGGGAAAACACCAAGGGTACAAACATTTGTATTACAGGGGTCCCCGCAGGAGAAGAGAGGAAAAGAGGCAGAAAATGTATTTGATGAAATTATGGCTGAAAACTTCCTTAATCTGAAGAAGGAAACAGATATCCAGGTCTAGGAAAGACAAAGAGTCTCAAACAGTATATATCCAAAGAGACCCACACCAAGATATATCATAATTAAAAGTTAAAGACTAAGAGAATTTTAAAGATAGCAAGAGAGAAACAAAGAGTCACGTACAAGGGAACCTTCATAAAGCTATCAGCCACTCTTTCAGCAGAAACTTTGCAGGCTAGAAGGGAATGGCATGATATATTTAAAGTGCTGAAAGTAAAACCCTACAACCTAGGATACCCTACCCAGCAAAATTATCATTCAGAATTGAAGGAGAGATAAAGAGTTTCCCAGACAAGCAGAAACTAAGAATTCATCACCACTAAACCAACCTTACAAGGAATGTTAAAGGGTCTTCTGTGACCAAAAAAAAAGAAGAGCCATAACAAGAAATAAGAAAATACATGAAGGGAAAAATCTCACTGGCAAAGGCAAATATATAGTAAAGGCAGTGAATCAACAACTTAAATAAGCTAATACAAAGGATTAAAGACAAAAATTGTAAAATCAACTATAACTACAATAAACAATTAAGGAATAGACATGAAGATGTAAAATATGACATCAAAAACATAAAATGTTGTAGGAGGAGAGATTCTAAAATGTAGATCTTTTAAAATGTGTTTGAACTTAGATGATTATCAATTTAAAACAAGTAGATATAGTTACAGGTCAACTTATATGAATTCCATGGTTACCACAAATTAAAAACTATAATATATACACAAAAATTAAAGAGAAAGGAACCCAAACACAACACTAAAGAAAAGCATGAACCACAAGGGAATTGACTAAAATAAGAAAGACAAAACAGAGAAGAACTACAAAAACAACCAGAAAACAAGTAACAAAATGGCAATAAGTTCATACCTACCAATAATCACTTTAAGTTTAAGTGATCTGAATGCTCCAATCAAAAGACATAGGGTGGCTGATTCAATTTTTTAAAAGACCAATCATAGGCTGCCTACAAGAGACTCACTTCAGAGATAAAGACACACTGACTGAAAGTGAAGGGCTGGGAAAAGATATTCCATGCAAGTGGAAAAGAAAAGAAAGCTGGGGTAGCAATACTCATGTCAGACAAAGTACACTTTAAAACCAAGTCTATAATAAAAGACAAAGAAAGGCATTATATAATGTTAAAGAGGTCAATCTGAGAAGAGGATACAACATTTGTAAACATGTATGAATCTAATATAGGAGTACCTAAATGTATAAAGCAATATCAACTGACATAAAGGGAGAAATTGACAGTAATACAATAATAGTAGGGGACTTTAACACCACACTACATCAATGGAGAGATCATCCAGACCAAAAATCAATAAGGAAACAGTGGCCTTAAATGACACATTAGACCAGATGGACTTAATAGATATCTATAAGACATTCCATCTAAAAACAGCAGATACACATTCTTTTCAAGTGCACATGGAATTTTCTCCATGATATATCACATGCTAGGCCACAAAACAAGTCTCAGTAAATTTAAGAATATTGCAATTATATCAAGCATGTTTTCTGGCCACAATTAGAAATCGATTACAGGAAGAAAAATGAAAAAAACACAGACACATGGAGACTAAACTTGCTACTAAAAAAGCAATGGGTCAATGAAGAAATCAAAGAGGAAATCAGAAAATAACTTTAGAAAAAGCTGTAAAAATACAACTTTCCAAAATCTGAGATGTAGCAAAAGCACTTCTAAGAGAGAAGTTAGAGAGATAGAAGCCTACCTAAATAAACAAGAATAATCTCAAATAAACAATCATCAGAAGAATTAGAAAAACAACAAAGCCCAAAGTCAGCAGAAGAAAGGAAATAATAAAGATCAGAGCAGAAGTGAATAAAATAGAAACCAATGAAAAAGAAGATAAAAGAAAAAGAAAAGTTCAATGAAACTAAGAGATTTTTTTTTTAAAGGTAAGCAAAATAGATAAACCTTTAGTCAGGTTCATTTTCTTTTAAAGAGACAGGACTCCAATAAACAAAATTAGAAATAAAAGAGGAGAAATTACAATTGATATCACAGAATACAAACAATAATAAGAAGATATTATGAACAGTTATACACCAACAAATTGGACAACCTGGAAAAAACATACAATCTTCCTGAAATGAATCAGGAAGAAATAGAAAATATGAACAGATGGTTAACCAGTATTGAAATTGAATCAGTAATCAAAAAATTACCAACAAACAAAAGTCCAGGACCAGATGGCTTCACAGGGAATTTCTACCAAACATGTAAAGAAGTGTTGATACCTATCCTTCTTAAACTATTTCAAAAGATTAAAGAGGTGAAAACACTTCCAAATTTATTCTACAAGGCCAGCATTACTCTGACACCAAAATCAGACACAGACACTCCAAAAAAGGGAAATTACATAACAATATCCCTGATGAACATAGATGCAAAAATCCTCAACAAAATTTTAGAAAACTGAATTCAACAGTACATAAAAAGGATCATACACCATGATCAAGTGGGATTTATCCCAGGAATGCAGGGATGGTTCAATACCACAAATCAACCAATTTGACACATCATATTAACAAAATGAAAAATTAAAATTGCATGATCATCTCAATAGATGCAGAAAAAGCATCTGACAAAATTTGCCATCTATTCATGATTAAAACTCTCAACAACACAGTGGGTATAGAGGGAACATACCTCAGCATAATAAAAGCCATTTATGACAAACCCACAGCTAACATCACACTCAATGATGAAAAGCTGAAAGCTTTTCCTCTAAGATCAAGAACAAGACAAGGATGTCCACTCTCACCATTTCTATTTAACATTGTATTGGAAGTCCTTGCCACAGCAATCAGAAAAGAAAATGAAATAAAAGGCATCCAAATTGAAAGGGGAAAAGACATACTGTCACTATTTGCAGATGATATAACATTATACATAGAAATCCTAAAGACTCTACCAAAAACTTATTAGAGGGGCTTCCCTGGTGGTGCAGTGGTTGAGAGTCCGCCTGCCGATGCAGGCGACACGGGTTCGTGCCCCGGTCCGGGAAGATCCCACATGCTGCAGAGCAGCTAGGCCCGTGAGCCATGGCCACTGAGCCTGTGCATCCGGAGCCTGTGCTCCGCAACAGGAGAGGCCACAACAGTGAGAGGCCAACATACTGCAAAAAAAAAAAAAAAAAAAACTTATTAGAAGCAGCTGCATAGCACAGGGAGATCAGCTCTGTGCTTTGTGACCGCCTGGAGGGGTGGGATAGGGAGGGTGGGAGGGAGGGAGACGCAAGAGGGAAGAGATATGGGAGCATATGTGTATGTATAACTGATTCACTTTGTTATAAAGCAGAAACTAACACACCATTGTAAAGCAATTATACTCCAATAAAGATTAAAAAAAAAAGTTATTAGAATAAGTGAATTCAGTAAAGTTGCAAGATACAGCATTAATATGCAGAAAGCTGTTGCATTTCTATACACTAAAAATGAACTATCAGAAAGAGAATTCAAGAAAACAATTGCACCAGAAAGAATAAAACACCTAGGAATAAATGTAACCAAGGAGGTGAAAGACCTGTACTCTGAAAACTGTAAGACACTGATGAAGGAACTTGAGGACAATACAAATAAATTGAAAGATATCCAGTGTTCATGGACTGGGAAAATTAATATTGTCAAAATGCCCATACTACCCAAAGCAATCTATAGACTTAATGTAATCCCTATCAAAATACCAAGGGCATTTTTCACTGAACGAGAACAAATAATCCTAAAATTTGTATGGAACCACAAAGGACCTCAAATAGCCAAAGCAATCTTGAGAAAAAAAGAACAAAGCTGGAGGATTTGAAGCTCCCCGACTTCAGACTATACTAAAAAGCTACAGCAATCAAAACAGTTTGGTACTGGCACAAAAACAGACACATAGACCAATGAAACAGAATATAGAGAGCCCAGAAATAAACCCACACCCATATGGTTAATTAATCTATGAGAAAGGAGGCAAGAATATACAATGGGAAAAAGACAGTCTCTTCAGTAAGTGGTGCTGGAAAAACTGAACAGGTAAAAGAACATGTAAAGGAATGAAGTTAGAGCACTTTCTCACACCATATGGATTAAAAAGCTAACTGTAAGAACTAAAACTATAAAACTCCTAGAAAAACATAGGCAGTATGCTCTTTGACATAGGTCTTAGCAGTAATTTTTTTTTTTTTTGATCTGTCTCCTTGGACAGGGGAAACAAAAGCAAAAATAAACAAATGGGGCCTAATCAAATTTAAAAGCTTTTGCATGGTGAAGGAAACCTTCAACAAAACAAAAAGGCAACCTACTGAATGGGAGAAGATATTTGTAAATGACATGTCTAATAAAGGGTTATGTCCAAAATATTAAAGAATTCATACAACTCAATATTTTTTTAAAAACCTGGACTTAAAATGGGCAAAGGACCTAAATAGGCATTTTTATAAAGAAGACATACAGTTGGCCAACAGGCTCATGAAAAGATGGTCAACATCACTAACCATCAGGGAAATGCAAATCAAAACCAGAATTAGGTATCGCTTGACACACGTCAGGATGACTATCATCAAAAAGACAAGTGTTGGAACTTCCCTGGTGGTCCAGTGGTTAAGAATCCGCCTTCCAATGCAGGGGATGTGCGTTCAATCCCTGGTCAAGGAACTAAGATCCCACATGCCGTGGGGCAAATAAGCCTGCACGCCACAACTAGAGAGCCCATGCGCCACGACTAGAGAAGCCTGTGCACTGCAACAAAGAGCCTACATGCCACAACGAAGACCCAGCACAGCCAAAAAAAAAAAAGACAAGTGTTGGTGAGGATGTGGAGAAAAGGGAACCCTCCTACACTGTTGATGAAAATGTAAATTGGTACAGCCACTATGGAAAACGGTATGGAGGTTCCTCAAAAAAATTAAAAATAGATCCCCAGCAATTTCACTCCTGGGTATATACCCAAAGAAATTGAAAACACTAATTTGAAAAGATATATGCACCCCAATATTCATAGCAACATTATTTGCAATAGTCAAGATATTGGAGCAATGTAAGTGTCCATCAACAGATGAGATAAAGAAGATGTGACTAAGAGGTACAAACTACTGGTATGAAAAAATAAGTTACAAGAATGTAATGTACAGCACAGGGAAAATAGCTAATATTTTATAATAACTTTATATGGAGTATAATCTATAAAAATATTGAATCACTGTGTTGTACACCTGAAACTAATATAATATTATAAATCACTTATACTTCAATTTAAAAAGGAGCCAACAAATTGTAACTATATGTGGGGATAAATGTTAACTAGGCTTATTGTGGTGATCATTTCACAAAGTATATACAAATACCAAATCATTATGTTGCACACCTGAAAAACATATAATGTTATATGTCGATCATATCTCAATTTTTCTTAATTTGGTAGAGAGGTTGAAGGAGGATATCTTTTTGAATCTAAGTAACTTTTGAACTTTTGTAAACAGAATATTTAAGAATTTAACTAAATATTCTTAATCTAAAGAAAATAAAAATTGAAAAAACGAAAGAACTGGAAGGATAAGGATTTAGACAAGGAGAGATGCAGGGAATGATGTCAAGGTCAGAGAAAAATGTTAGCATAAGAATTTTTTGATAAAGGAAGGAAGAGTGGAAGGGAGGAGTGAGTAAATGGAATATCATGAGCCAAGGCAGGACAGTAGAGACCAGGGAGAGAGGCGGTGCCAGTGAATGGAGGAGCGTGGAAATAAACTAGGGGGGCAGCATGGAGCCTGCTTAGGGAGGGCCTTGGCTCTGGCCTAAAGGTTGGAAGCACGCGTACATGGTTGGCCTGCAGCCTGGATTGCATGCAAGTGAAACCCTCCTGGATACCTGGAAATAAGTGAAAGGGAGGAGACAACCCAACAGGACAAGCGGCAGCACTGGAGACTGAATACCAGCATAATTTGGTCAAAACTGGCTTGTTCTAGCTCAGTTTTAGTTGCATTTTTGCAGATCCCACCTTTGGCGAGATTGTGGTGCCCAAAAGCTTGGGCTTCAACATTCATCTTGACCTTTGTGAACCTCTCCTTGTCCCCCAGCCCTGCCCCCTCCCCCAGGCACGCAGCACGTTTCTCCTGCTCCAGCCTCTCCTGTAATATGAAAATGATCATAATGTGAAGAACACTTAGTTATGATTCAACTCAGTATTTATCCAGCATGGAAGGCTCTATGCTTATCATAATTACAAGGGCAATAAGGATGAGTGAGATGTAGCTCATGTTCTCAAGAAACTATGAACCTAGTGGTGCAGGACTACACTACCTAACATGGGAGAATAAAGCAACGGTCATTCAGGAAGCATAAGAGGGGCTCGGGGACAGAAATCGGAAGATGGCCCATTATTCAGGGTCAATCTGGAAAGATTCATAGAGGAGGACATAGGCCTTGAGGGCAGACTGGGTTTGACAAGCAGAGGCAGGGCAATGGGGAAGGAAGTACAAGAGGGAAGGGGCAGAGGGTCTTCCAGGAGGAAGACGCAGCAGGGGCAAAGGCAGAGAGATGCCAAAACTGAGGACTTGTTGAGAGAGCAGAGGGTTGCCCTCTCTGGAATGCTGACAGGCTGTAAAGAGTAGTGTTCTGCTTAATCCCACAAGCAATGGGAGCCATTAAAGGCGTTGGGGTCTCAAGCGTGGTCCTCTTCCCAGTTCTCCACAGGTGAAAAGGGAGGTAAGGTTATTTAGTGGGGAGAAAAAAAAAATGCTTAACCTATTCAAATGTATCACTACTGAGGAAATTTCAATAGTGAAATTCTTGAGGCAGCTCCAGGGGAAATTGGGGAAACATAACTATTTAAATCAGAGCATGTTTTGAAACTTCAGCTAACATTTCTTTAGTGCCTCCAAGGAGCTGAGCACTGTGACCGGTGTTTTACATAGATGGTTTCATTGGATCCTAAAAGGTTGGATTCTTTTCCACCATTTTTCAGAAGAAAAAACTGAGATTCAAAATGATCCAAGGCCGCAGAGCAGCACCTGGTGGAGATAGAATTTGCATCCACCTTACTCTAACACCTAAGATTTTCCCATCACCCCTTGCTGCACTGGGGACCTCCTATATGTTGCATGCATACAGCCAGTCTGCCCTTCTGCATCGAGCTTTCATTTGGGGGCAAGAGAAAGGTCAATTGAAAAGTTGCTGGCCTGGGGTGGAGGTCTCCTTGAGAGTAATTAGCTGTGTGATCTTGGGTAAGTTGCTTTACCTCCCTGATCTTCCTCATCTGGAAAATTAGGACTAGAGTGATGATTGGGAAATTTTTTCAAGCAGCACAGTCTGGGCCCGGATGCTACAAAAAAGTTTTTTAATTTTTATTTTATAATTGTGTATTACAGTTGACGAAACAAGAGTCCAGAGAGCTGAGTAAATTGAGCAGGACACATAGCTGCTCAGAGGCAGAACTGAGATCCTAACCCAGGCAGTCCTCGCAAAGCCTGTGCTCCCACCATCACACACTTCTCTCTTCCTGGCAGGAGTCAGGCTAATGCTTCATTTAATATGGCACATTTACAACAAGCCATCAGACACAAAAGTTAAGGTGCATAATGGCAATAATCCCCCACATTGGTCTGTGCTGAATGAGAGACTGCTAGGTAGGCAGATATAAACATAGACTTTATTATACATCACAAGGCAGGGGAGTTACTGTTGTTGGGAGAACATTCATTTCCACTTTTCCTTACCTTTGCATGTCTTAATTTGCAACTTAATGTGGCATTATCATAATTTTTTGCATTATGTAATGATTAAAATGAAGTGTATCATATTTATTGATTTGATTTTTTTAAAATGTAACCATTGCCCCAGGGCAGGTGCATGTACAAAATACAAATGCAACAGTTAAATTGAATCCAGCAGATAAATTTCCCATTAAGAAAAGACATTTCAGGACTGTCAAGACAATGAGAAATGTCTTCCCAGAATCATCAGAAGAAAGGAAATCTTGAGAGGTCACCTGGTCCAACCCTCTGCCTCAGGCAGAATTGCTCCTAATCCCCCAAGACTGAGCACCAATCAATTCAACTTTCTGACAGTCTCCAGGGAGAGCCACATTCTACCATATTCTCCTACCTCTGGCTTCAACCCCAAGACCAATATCTCCTCCCTGAGTCAATCCAGCCTTTTTGTCTCTCCCTGTGCCCCCTGATATCTCACTCCTTTAGTTCATAATCACCCCATCCTCAAAGTCTATTCCTCATTCCATTTCTTGCTGACCCGTTTCTCATTCCACGCCTCCACCTCCTAAAAAGACCCACGTTAGGAGATCAGGTTCTTTATGTAGAATCTTAGAAACTTCCAATGAGCAGGAGAACTGATCCAGCATCCCATGCACAGCAGGAATTCCTTAGACACATCCCCAACTGCTGGGCATCCAGTCTCTGCTAGAGCCTTCTAAAGCTGAGGCACCCATCGTTGATGGGGAGACTCTAATTCTGAGTCTGACACTGTGGGGACACCCACTCCCTGTAACTTTCTCCCAGCCCAGCCTAGGATTCCATTCTTTTTTCCATTGTTTTAGTAGAACTTAGAATCTTGGATTGCATTACACTGAGATTGTGTTTCAAAGCCCCCTCACTTCATTCAAGAGCCCAAACAGCCAAAACATTCTGGGTAACAAAGATCCCACTCACCTTACTCATCCCTACCTATCACAGTTCTCATTATTCCTTCTATGTTCTTCTCCTGCTAGGCCACTGAGCATTGTCCTAAATATCTATGCTTAAGTTTCCACCCTACAAAGTCATCTTCCCCTTGTCTTAATAATAGTAAGGTCTTTATCATTGATAACATTTTTTATATATAAATTTATTTATTTATTTTTGGCTGCATTGGGTCTTCGTTGCTGCACCCGGGCTTTCTCTAGTTGTGGCGAGCGGGGATACTCTTTGTTGCAGTACATGGGCTTCTCATTGCAGTGGCTTCTCTTGTTGCAGAGCACAGGCTCTAGGCGCGTGGGCTTCAGTAGTTGTGGCACACAGGCTCAGTACTTGTGGCTCGCGGGCTCTAGAGAGCAGGCTCAGTAGTTGTGGCACATGGGCTTTGTTGCTCCGCAGCACGTGGGATCTTCCCAGACGTGGGCTCGAACCCATGTCCCCTGCATTGGCAGGCAGATTCTCAACCACTGTGCCACCAGGGAAGCTCAATAACATTATTATTAAAGACGACATTTATAGAACGGTTACTATGCAAGGACCAGAATTAGTCCCAGTCTTATCAACTAACAACTTATCTTACCCTAATCAACATTTTCATTTACAGAACGGATGGGTTGGACTGGAGCAGGGGTTCTCAAGCTTTTACTTTTGGCCTTAGACTCCTTTCTTTAAATGAAAGCTGTCTTAGTCTGCTTAGGCTGCCATAACAAAACACCACCGATTGCATGACCTAAACAACAGCTGTGAATATTTTGCTAAGCCCTGGGGATGCAGCAGTGAATGAGACAGTCATGGTACAAGCCCTCATGGGGCTGACAGTCTACAGTGAGAATCAGAAACTAAACACATTGCTCAATGAATTACATAAACACAGTTGTGATAAGGAACAAAAGGAGATGTTCAGGGTGCAATAAAAGCATAGAGCTGGGAGCCTTGACCTAACATGAAGGTACAAGGGAAATCTTCTGGAGGAAGGGAATCTGAGCTGGGTTCTAAAGTATGAGCCAGAATTATCTAAGCTAAGGCCAGTAATGGGGGTGTGGAGAGAAAGAGGAGAGAGACTTCCAGGTGAGGAAAGAAGCAAAGAAAGCATATACAAAAAGTGGAAGGATTTGAGAATTTAAGAGAGGAAATAAACAGAACTTCAGTTTACCTTGAAGGTCAAATTGAGGATCTAGGCCAAAATCTTCAAGATGAAATTAAACAAAGATAAATGTAAGTGTTGCCATTAAGCTAAAAACAATGACAGTTGCAAAGGGGCCAACTGGGAAAGACAGCAGCTATTACAGACTAAATGTTCATGTCCCCCAAAATTCTTATGTTGAAGACATTCACAATGTGATGGTATTGGGAGGTGGGACTTTCAGGAGGTGCTTAGGTCATGAGGATGGACCCCTTGTGGATGGGATTAGTGCCCTTATGAAAGAGACCCCAGAGAGCTCCCTTGCCGTCCTTCCACCGTATAAGGACACAAGAAGAAGACAGCTGTCTCTAAACCAAGCATAGGTTCTCACCAGACATTGAATCTGCTGGTCCCTTGATCTTGGACTTCCCAGACTCCAGAACTGTGAGAAGTAAATATCTGTGGTTAAAACCACCCAGTTGAGGGTAGTTTGTTAAAGCAGCCTAAACAGACCAGGATAGAAGCTTATACTGAGAAGATAAGGGGTGGATGAGTTTTTCAGTTCACCATAAACTCAGTGTGAATTAACAATGTAACAAAGTTGCCAAAAAAGAAAGCAAATTAAAATATTTAGGTGGATTTACTTTCCATATCAAGGAAGGTGAAGACACCTCTGTGTTGTGTATTAGACAGACCACACCTGCACTTCCAGTGCCTTCTTCTGGCCTCTAGATTTTGGAAGGAGCATTAAACCTGGTGCGTATCCAGAGAAGTGGGGCTGAGAAGATGCTGGGAGTTTCCTTCTCTGTGGAACAGTGGAATTATAAATTCTCTGAGGTTCCTTGCAAGAACTTCAATATTCTAACTGAACTGATTACTTTTCACATAGTTAGCAGTTCCCACTAGCCTCATCACTCCTCTTCTGAATTCTGGGGGCTTTGCTGAGGTGTAAATCGCTTTCACAGAGAATGCAAGTGGTCAGAGTTGCTTGAGGCAACAGGCCTTCCTCCCTCCTGCCATTTCTCTCCTCCTCCCCAGGTGGCCCTGGAACGGAGTAGTCATCCTCTGAACATGGCTTCCAAAGCTGCATGCGTGATTGATTCTTCCTTGCCTCTAACTTCCTTCCAACTTTCTGGCTTACTGTGTAGAAATGCCTGATGTGAGGAAAGAGCTGAGGTTCCATGTCACTGCAGTGACACATTCTTCTCCAAATGAATTTCCATTGCAGATGGTTAATAAGGTAATCAGGAAACCCAGGGCTCAATGATGGGAGCACAGCCTCCGCAACCAGGACTCAAACAACAGAAAAGGAGCATTTTTTCAACAGCTAAGGAGGGTTCCTGAATGTTCTGACAGCAAGGAGGCTGAGGTCCCGATTAACCCCACCTACCTCATTCATACATGTACCCTTGGGTCCACTAATGCCTGAGCCCCAAGAAAATCCTTCTCTCTCTACTCATCCAATGAGCATTTCTTTTCTTTCCTTTTAATGTTTATTTATTTGTGTGTTTGTTTTTGGCTGCGTTGGGTCTTTGTTGCTGCACGTGGGCTTTCTCTAGCTGTGGCGAGTGGGGGCTACTCTTCGTTGTGTGCACGGGTTTCTCATTGCAGTGGCTTCTCTTGTTGCAGAGCACGGCCTCTAGGCGTGCAGGCTTCAGTAGTTGTGGCATGCGGGCTCTAGGCGTGCAGGCTCAGTAGTTGTGGCACACGGGCTTAGTTGCTCCATGGCATGTGGGATCGTCCCGGACCAGGGCTCGAGCCCATGTCCCCTACATTGGCAGGCGGATTCTTAACCACTGTACCACCAGGAAATACCCTGTATCTAATTCTCCCTGTGCAAGTGGAATAAAGGAGAATAAAAAATAAATCTTCTCACACACGCTGATGAGAGGGCAAAGAAGTTCGATCACTTTGGACTTTGCTCTGTAACTCTGTGTACATAAAGTACAAAACCAGGCAAAACTAATCTATGTTAGGAGTCAGACTGGTAGCTGCTCTGGGGGTGGCAAGGCCTGGAAGGTGCATAACGGGGGTTGCAGAGGTGCTAGTGATACACTGTTTCTTGACCCAATGCTGTCAAATGGGTGTGCTCAGTTTGTAAACATTCAGCAAGCTACATACCTATGATATATGTATATTTCTATATGCATATTAAACTTCAATTTAAAAGTTTAAAAAAAACAGTCCCAACCTAAGATGGCAGTTTTGGGGGCATATAAGACATAAACATGCTAAAAGGTATTGTCTTAGTCTGCTCTGGCTGCTGTAACAAAATACCATAGACTGGGTGGCCTGAACAACAGAAATTTATTTTCTCACAGTTCTGAGGCTGGCAAGTCCAAGGTCAGAGTGCCAGGATGGTCAGGTTCTGGGGAGGACTCTCCTCCTGGCTTGTAGACGGCCACCTTCTCATGGCATGCTCACACAGACTTTCCTTGGTCCAGACAGACAGAGAGAGAGAGAGAGTCCTCTTCTTATAAGGCCACCAATCCTATCAGATTAGGACCCTACCCTTATGACCTCATTTAACCTCAATTTTGTCCTAAAAGCCTTATCTCCAAATACAGTCACATTGGGCTTAGGACTTCAACATATAAATTTCAAAGTGACACAATTCCATCCATAGAATTGTCAAACAATAGGAGTGTTCAAAGAAATACAAAAGCTGTCAAAAGACAGCATGGGATACAGGCCAAATGAAAGTTACAGAGAGTAAGTGGAGAGAAAGACAAGCTTACTCAAGGCTGATGCAGTAGGGCCATCCTCTTGGAAAAGGAGCCCTTGAGAGACTCGTTGGAAGAGCAGAGAGAGGAGGGGTCCATGTGGGAGGCAAAGACACCATCTGGGGAAGCACAATAAGTACATGCCACAGGAAGATGGGCCAGACAATAGCAGTGTGTTTGCAAAATGTGCCATCTCATGACAGGCTAGGCATGGAAGGGTGAACGCAGCAGAGGTTGGAGAAGAGGCCAGGAACTGGAAACACAGGCTGTGGGAAGGCAGAGCAGATCCAGCTGCGAGCAAAGGAGAAAGTCCTCTTGGATGTGGAGGAAAGCGGTCATCAGGCAAGTAGTCAAGGAGGTCCTGGATGACAGTGGGTGGAGAGCACGAGGGGAGAAGGAACAGGCAGAGTCTAGAGTGTCAGGTGGGGAGGATGAGGACAGGTGTGGGAAGAGGCAGCATCAATATCACTCAGCAAAAGGAAGTTGGGGCCACACTGAGGTGGGTCTTAAATGCCACACCAAAGGATTTGATCTTCATCTCATGGCTAGTTTTAAGGAAAGGATGCATAGATGGTCAGCTCACAAAAAGGAGGCCTCGGCCTACAGCCATGCTAACATCACTTTGATGATATAGCGATGACAGATTCTGCTGATTAAGAAATCCTGCGCCACGGCTGCACTTATGAATCCTTACCTGGTCATCATTCAATCATTTTAACCAGGTTTGTCATAGGATGACAGGCTCCGAAGTTGAAAAAGCCTTAAAGTCATAGTCCAGCATCCCCCGACTCAAGTCTGCCATTCACACAGGGGTTAAATGGATCAAATCTGTATTTGAATTTCTGTAGAACTATTTATAACTGCATGTGACATAGTTTTCAAAAAGTCTTGCTGGTAGTGTTGGAGGGTTAGCTGGGGGAAGAAATGTCTGGATTGTTAATTCCCAGCCTGAAAGGTGTTTGAGACAATGGCAGGTGTCCAGGCAGAAGCAACATGCGTGCTACAGGATGATGGGAGGCAAACTTCCCAAAATACAAGGAGTAACTCTCTAAACACCCATGTCACAGGCTGAGTTTAATTTTTAAATGGTTATAAACATGGCATCCTGAGCTCCTCTCTGCCAATCTGATTCAGTCTCCTGACTCTACCTCCAAAAGGCTAGCCTCACAAAGATTAGAAATTGACATGACAAAGACCAGAGACGTGGCAGGAAAACCCTCTCTGCCGTACAGCATTCATACTGCAACCCTTACTCAAGGTTTTGATACCTCCCCAAAACATTCACCCAGGAGAATACAAAACCCAAAGGAATTCGTTCGTCAGCAACTCTCCTGACGGGGAGAGAGGGCAGGCGAATGCTGACAACTCACCACTCTTGAGATATGGTCTTCCCTCTTGGTTTTCCTCCGGCCTCACCGGGCTCGCCTTCTCTGTCCCTTCATTGAGACTTGCTTCTCTGCTTGATCTCTAAATATCAGCCACTCAGGGCTCAGTCAAGGAATATCTTCTCATCTCCGTCTCTACTCCTTGGATGAGCTTATTCAGGCCCAAGTTTTTAACTATTTCTAGTGTGTCTGTAACTGCCAGATGTATATCTTCAGGTCCCTGTATTAGTCAGGGTTCTCCAGAGAAACAGAACCAATGGGATAGAGAGAGAGAGCTAAAAGGAGATTTATCATAGTCATGCAATTATGGAGGCTGAGAAGTCCCAGAATCTGCCATCTGCAAGCTGGAGACTCAGGGAAGCCAGTGGTGTAGGTCAGTCCAAGCCCAAAGGCCTGAGATCCAGGGGAGCTGATGATGTAAATCTCAGTCCAAAGGCCCCAGAATCAGGGGGCCGGTGGTCTAAGTCCCAGTCTGAGTCCGAAGGCTAAGAACCAGGAACGCCAATGTCGGAGGGCAGAAGATGGATGTCTCGGCTCAAGCAGAGAGAGTGAATACACGCTTCCTCCACCTACTGTTCTAGTCAAGCCCTCAGTAGATTGGATGATGTCCACCTGCATTGGTGAAGGGAGGGGGATCTTCTTTACTCAGGCTACTGATTTAAATGCTAATCTCTTCCAGAAACATCCTCACAGACATACCTAGAAAGAATGTTTTACCAGCTATCTGGGCGTCCCTTAGCCCAGTCAAGTTGACAAATAAAATTAACTATCAGAGCCTCCGAGGGCCACACTCATGTACCCATTTGCCCTCTGATACTGACATCTGCTGCCTCTACACCTGGGTGAGCCCCAGCTAATACAACTTCCCGGGTCCTTTAGAGTAAAAGCTGAAGTCCTGAAGCTGCTTTTCGATGTCCTGCATGAGCTGACCCCTTCCTGTGTCTCCAATGTCATCCTCTCCCACCTCCTTCTCTCACATCTGTTCTGTTAACTCACCAGCTCTTCCCTCCACAGGGTCTTGGCTTGAGTGTTCAACCCCAGAATTACCCGTGCTGAGCTCGTTCTTGTCACCCTGACTCACCTCAGTGCCACCTGGCTGAGAGGTTTTCTGGGACCTCCCCACGTAAACTCACCCACTTCCTATCCCATCACCCTGTGCTGTTGTCTTTGTAGCACCCCTCACTGTCAGAAATTCTCTTGTTCAGTTATTTTTTAAATATTTTTTAATTGAAGTATAGTTGATTTTCAATGTTGTGTCAATTTCTGCTGTACCGCAAAGTGATCTTGTTATTTGTTCACTAGTGTATCCTCTCCCTTTCCCCGCTAAAAGATAAGCTCCAGGAGGGCATGGACCTGCCTGTCTCATTCAACACTCTATCCCCAGTACCTGGAACAGGACCAACATGTAATGGAGCTGAATAAATGTTTCTCCAGTAAAAGAGTGAAGTTTCCTGAAGAGAGCAGAGACAAAGCACCACGGAAGGAGGAAGACACCAAAACATAACATCTCTCACATGATTTTCCCAAGGAATCAGATTTGCCCCAAAACATGCTGGGAGGGTCTGGCATGAGCACACACTGTGAGACGCCAGGGACAAGAGACCTCCAGTCCATCTGGGAAGTCCACATCCTGAGTGGGAACAGCCTCTTAAGAATCAGCAAAGACACTGAGGAGGTCCCACCTAGGCAAATGAGATTTAGAAGGAACACGTCTCTTTTCTTCACATCCGGAAGGCTGTCCCTTTGAAAGAGAGAACTTGCAGGTTTCACGCTGCTTCCTCCACAGAAGGAGGAAGACTTCGCACGTGTTGATCCCTCCCCTAGAAGGCTGTAAATGTTGCTTTATAAGGAAAAAAGATCCTTGCAGATGTGATTAAGGATCTTGAGATGAGGAGATTACCCTGGATTGTCCATGTGGGCCCTAAATGCAATCACTTGTATCCTTACAAGAGAGAGGCAGAGGGAGATTTGGCACAGACAGAAGAGGAAAAGTCAACGTGAAGACAGAGGGAGACACTGGAGTGAAGTGACCACAAGCCAAGGAATGCCAGCAGCCACCAGAAGCTGGAAGAGGTAAGGAATGGATTCATCCCTAGACGCTCCAACGGGAACACCTCCCTACTGGCACCTTCATGTCAGCCCAGAGAAACTAATTTTGGACATCTGGCCTCCAGAACTGTGAGAGAATACATTTCTGTTGTTTAAGCCACAGGGTAGTGGTAATTTGTTACTGCAGCCTACAGAAACTAATTCTGATTTTTTAACATGCCACTGAATATCTCCACCTCTGGGGCCACGGTGTCACCCTCACACTGTCTCCCAGGATGTGCCAGGGATCCTGCCACAAGGCTCCCTTCGCACTTAGGTTAATCTCTTGTCCAGTCCTTATTGCTGTTGACTTGACTTTTCTCCTGTCCCCATCAAGCTGTGAATTCCCAGAGGACAAGGACTGTGTCCTCACCACTCAACCAGTTTCTAAGACCAGGTAGGTATGCAGGAAACGTTGAACGTGACTGAACTGCACTGAATGTGACCTAGAGTTGTCCAACAATAGAATGGACTGCCACAGGAAGTGGTGGGCTCCTCTTTGCTGACAGTAGCCAGGCCAAGGCTCTCCGAAGCGCTGTAAAGGGATTTCTTCCTAGAGTAGGCAGGCCCCTTCTGTACCAGTTTGTTAGCACCGCTGTAACAAAGTACCACAGCCTGGAAGACTTAAGCAACAGAAATTATTTTCTCACAGTTCTGGAGGTCAGTAGTCCAAGATCAAGGTGTCAGCAGCTTTGGTTTCCCCTGAAGCCTCTCCCCCTGGCCTGCAGATGGCCACTTCTCCCTGTGCCCTCACGTGGTCTTTCCTCTGTGTGTGTCTGTGTCCTAATCTCCTCTTAAGGACATCAGTCATATTGGATTAGGGCCCAGCCATATGACCTCATCTTACCTTAGTTGACTCTTCAAAGGCCCTTTCTCCAAATACAGTCACATTTCCAGGTACTGAGGGTACCTCACATTTCCAGGTACTGCAATGTATAAATTTGGGGGGTAGACGATCCAGCCATAACACTTTCTAGCTTGAGTATTTTCTAACTCTACAAACTCTACTAACTCTACAAACAAAAGGAAGCCAACGATACATGGCAGAGTGAAGAGGGAGAGGGAGGAGGAGTATATACGATCAGGTTACCAATGGCCCCCAAGTCCTCTGTGAGTAGTCATTTCTGGTATTTTCACCAGAAATATCTTTGCCATAAGCAGCTTCCTCACACAACTAATTGGCAGTGAGGCAATTTTGCTGTAAAAGTTAAAATAACTGGTTAACAGTTTGGTCAAACCAGTCAAGGTGTAGATCGACTTGATAGAAAATATGGTAATAAGGAAACTTACCAGATGTGTGAAATAAGAGAGTGTAAAGCCAAGCTGCATACTATACCAGAAAACGATCACTTGCCAGTTTAAAGATCCTTCGTGAGCACAGTCATCTCTCCCACCCGTCAGAACCAAAAGTTCACCAAACTATGGCAAATTTTAAAAGGTGGCTGTCTGTACCAAATTCGTCACTCAATATTAGCAGTTGGAGGCCAAAGAAGAGTTAAGCGCCTCCTATCCCCCCAAAAAGAAATGTTTACGTGATTCCTGATGAATATAATTTTCTTGAAAATGTGAAAAAAAATTTTGCTATTTAATAGTGGAGAACATGATGTAGACAGAGTTTTGGTATTTGGTGCAGAATCTGTCTTACGTGACTTAGTGAAATATAAGGACCGGGCATGTGATGGAACATTGAAATATAGACCAGATATGTATGACCAGTTATATATATTACATGTATTGATAAGAAATAGCATCCCTCATCTGTTTGTTTTACTTCCAGGGAAATCTGGAGACAGTTTCAGCAAATTTTTTAACATTGTGAAGAATTTACATCCAACATTAGATCCTAAATTCTTAATGACTGACTTTGAGAAGGGAAGTATTATCGCTTTCTCTAAGATATACCCAAATACAACTTTAGCCATGAATCTACACACATTCTAAATGTATTCAAATATTTTTTGTGTTTTCATTTTTTGACAATAAAATCTTTTAAAAGTTTTGTTACTAATTTTTTGTGTTTCATTATATTCTTTTTAATGTCCCTCTTTATTTTATTTTCATTATTTTATCTTTCCTGGCAAAACTGTCATATGGCCAATTGTGCAGTGAAACGGCCTCCGTTTAAACTGCCTATGGCAAAGATTCTTACGGTGAAACTACCTAGAACCATAAGTAATACCTCACCACCCAGGCTTTAGAACAACAACAGGAAAGATCCCTGCCACAGGTAGCATACAGTCTCCAGAGGAAACCCAGACCCACACAAGAGCTTAACTGAAAATACGAGACCATTTTTGGGAACCAACAATAGACCTTATAGCAGGTCAGTGATGGGCTGTCCAGGAATCCTTCATGGAGGAGGTAAGAGTTTGGTCAGCTTTAAAGACTAGAAGAGTACCAACAGGCACAGAGAAGGAGGAAAAGGACTCTAGGTGTCCCTTCCTCTAGGAGGAAGACACTAAGCAAAGGCTCTCTAGCAGCAGAAACGTGTGTAGATGCTTGTGTTCATTTCCTGAGGCTGCTGGAACAAATTACCACAAACTTAGTGTTCAAAACAACAGACGTTCATTCTCTCACCCTTCTAGAGGCCAGAAGTATGACAGCAGCAGCACAGGACAGAAATCAAGGGGTCAGCAGGGCCAAGCTTCCTCCAGCGATTCTAAGGGAGAATCTGTTTCTTGCCTCTTCCCATTTCTAGTGGCGGCCAGTGCTCCTTGGCTTGTGGCTGCATCACTCCAATCTCTGCCTCCATCTTCACGTGCTCTCCTCCGTGTCTGTCTGCAATCTCCCTCTGCCCCTCTCTCATAAGGATACCTGTGACTGCATTTAGGGCTTATCTGGATAATCACCCCAGCTCGAGATCCTGAACTCAGTCACATCTTTGCCATCTTGGGTAATATTCACACGTCCCAGGGACTGGGAAGTGACCATATCTTGGAGAGCCATTTTTCAGCCTACCACAATTGTTCAGGAAAGGCAGAGGAAGGACACCATCCTAGCTGACCAAAATGGTTTATGTAGGTTAGACAACTAGTTATGAGTTTTGTCTACATTATAATCACCTGGAGAGTTTTCTAAAAATGTAAGTCTCTGAGAAGTTCAGATTCAATCAGCCTAGGGTAGAATCTGAGGATCTGAAATTCTTGAATTCTCCCCCCATACATCCATATCTTGCAGTGGTAGGGCTTCCCTGGTGGCACAGTGGTTGAGAGTCCCCCTGCCGATGCAGGGGACACGGGTTCATGCCCCAGTCTGGGAAGATCCCACATGCCGCAGAGCGGCTGGGCCCATGAGCCATGGCCGCTGAGCCTGCACATCTGGAGCCTGTGCTCCGCAACAGGAGAGGCCACAACAGTGAGAGGCCCGCGTACCATAAAGAAAAAAAAAGTCCAAAATATATTAAGGAAAAAAGTGAAATGTGGAACAATGTGTACAGTATGCTATATTTTGTACAAAACTGGGTGAAAGAAAATAAAAATCTATTTTAATATTTGCTTTTATGAGAAACTCTGAGAGGGTACCACAGAGCCACTAACAGTGCTAACACAGTGAGGAGAAATACACTATGGGGGATAGGGAAGATTTGTCACTGTATAGCTTTTTACATTTTTTCATATTATATAAAATTAATTTTTTAGAGCCCCCAGGTAATTGTAATGGACGCTGTTAGGAAGCAGTGGTTTGGGGCAAACAAGTGAAAGGTCCTTTATGGTGTCCATTCTGGCAGGTGGATGATAAGTGGGAACTGACACTTGCACCTTTGTGCAGTCAATACCCAAAGATGAAGTTCATGCTAAAATATGAAAGGACTTACTAAAGTCCTGTGTGAGTTCCTGGATAGCATATATAAGACAGCTAACCAAGGGAAGCAATTCCTGACCCCACATCACAGCTAGCTGGTGCCAGAATCAGGGACACCCACCCACAAAACCATGAGGAAGAATCCCAGGCCTCAGGACAGCCCAGTGGGTTCTTTTCAGTGTTCTAGTGGGAATCCCTTTTCCTTTCTGGTGTCATGGACATCTCTCCCAAGTGACGTTTTTGTGTCCACTTCCTCCTGGAGACACACAAAGGCATGTCACCAGGTCAGTCTTCCTGCCCACGGTCTTGTGTGAGCCGTCCTCTCCCTCTTACCCCATCTGCCACCCCATCAAGTCCCCATCTCAGCTCAAGCCACAGAAAGATGTCCAGTCACAGAGCTGGTCAGCTGGGACTTGGACCAAGAGAACTACATGTGGAAAAAAAAAAGAGTCAGAATGATGGCCTAAGGGTTCAATCTTTCCTCTCCATTGTCAGAGAGGATGGAGGAAGGGATGCTTTATGAAAGCAGATTAGCCAGGACCAGGGATCGGCAGAGCCTGCATGGAAGGAGCTGGACCTGAAGGTGCCAGGAGGCATGAGCAGGACGGATATGGGAAGAGGCAGTCAGCTGAAATGTCCCCTGCCCACCTCTCTCCCATTGCTGTCACTTGCCCCAGCACAGCTTCCCCCTCCCCCCATACCCATGGAGGCAAGAACACACTAGCACACACTCAGACTCACACACACACAGCCACACACAGCTCACACCCATAAGCTGAAAGACACATGAAGCACAAGGGGAAGCATGGTTCAGACACAGACGTCAGTTAAAACTGGTTATTCTGGTCCTGGTCTGCCACTTAGCTGTACAACTTTAGGTAAATCACTCCTTTTCAGTCCAAATCACTCTCTGGACCAGTTTCCTCATCTGTCATGAACTCCTGACTTTACCTTCAAGATGTTTCCAGGGACTTCCCTGGCAGTCCTGTGGCTAAGACTCCCTCTACTTCCACTGCAGGAGGCACAGGTTCCATCCCTGGTCTGGGAGCTAAGATCCTACATGCCCCATGGCATAGCCAAAAAATTTACAAAAAAAAAAGGTGCTTCAGCACCCATCCACTTCTCACCACCTCACTGCTGCCAGCTGGTCCAAGCCACCCTCACCCCTTGCCTGGATGACTACATGGACAACTTACATCTCCCTGCCTCCACATTTTGCCTCCTGGGGTCTATTCACTCACCAGCCAGAGGGATCCTTTTAAGCCCAAGTTAGATCATGGCACTCCTCAGCTCAGAGCCCTGCGATGGCTCCCCGCCTCACTCAAAGCAAAGGTCAGAGTCCTTGTGAAGGCCCGAGAAGCTCTCTGCGGTGTTTGCCACTCCCACCCCCACCCCACTACCTCTCTGCTTACCTCCCACCTACCACTCCTGCCCCTGGTCTCCTTGCCACACCTCAAGCTTACGAGCAAGCACCCACCTCAGGGCCTTTGCACATGCTGTTCACATCCCCAGAGACAAATGCTCTTCTCTCATACATCCACATGGTTGCTCCTTCACCTGTTTCAGAACTCTACTCAAATGTCCCCTTCCCTGATCATCTTATTTAAAATATCACCCCCTGCCCCTTCTCCATCTCTGGTACTCTCTCTTCCCCTTATCTGCTTGATTTTTCTTTGCACAGTTATCACCAGCTGACACAATATGTATTTTCTTGCCTCGTTTGTTTATTATGTGTCAACCAGCATAAAAATTCTACAAGGCCAGGGATTTTGTTCAATGCTATACCTCCTGCCCCCAGAACAGGGCGTGGCATCTTTAAGGTACTCCAAAAATATTTGTTGAATATTTGATAGGTGGAAAAGGGGAGAGAGGTGGCAGGACATATGACAAATAATCACTAAAGTCTCTTCCAGTGCTGACAGACTATGAGTCTGTAAGTCAATGACCTGCCATGAGCATCTCTCAGCCCACTCTGGACACCCACAGGCACTGACACTATGGGCTCCTCGTAACTGTGGGCTGTAGTCAGAGAACAACTCAGCTACCCAAAGCCCTGTCTGTCCAACCCTGAGTTAGGCAGGTTCCAGACAAGAAAGAGAAGAAAGACAACCCATGCCATCCAAGAGCTGACCGGCTCGCCCAGGGTTACACACCAAACCCAGACTTTTGGAAGACCACCATGGCAAGTGTGAACGGAGTAAACTCAAGGCAAGGCAGGCAGAGCAGAGAAGCAACCCATCACTGAGCAGCAGAGAGGTGAGATTTGAGCTGGACCTTCTAGGGAAGAAGGCATAGGGTTCTCCTTCAGGGGCATTCGGTGCCCAGGGAAAGTCATTTGCCCCGATTCAAATGCTTTGCATTTTGCATTTGTCTTTTCCAGGATGAGGCCACTGTACATGGGGTATGGCTTTTACATAGTCCATCAGCCACCTCTACTGATAACAAACATGTTAGTGGCACTATCCCACAGTTCTGCAGATTTTTTAAGTTTTGGTTTTTACATTGTTACTATGTTCCCCTTTGCAAAATCTCATACAAAAAGAAAAGGAGATGTTATCTGATTTCTACAGATGTGGAAAAACAGGCAAAATCAGGCTTTGCAACAAATTCACATCACACTGGGGTCAGGTTCCACTTTTGGTCTCAGTCAGCACTCATTCCAGCTATCCACACTTAAAAGCCAGAACTGCCTCCCCCCTTGACAAGTTCTCCTCCTAAAGCTGAGAGGTGGCCCCTAAGCCTTAAGGTTGGGCTGCCAGTTTCTGAGCATCACCACCACCACCTGGGCTCACAGTGGGCAGGAGCCATGGAACGAGATGCTGCAACAGAGTCTCTCTCTTTAGATACTCCTTCTCCTGTGATGTCCTCATGAATGGGAAAGAAAATGGAGTCATGACCGCCGGAGGAGAAGGATTCAGGATGGGAGATTCTCACTAGGTGATGTTGGGGGCAGGTGTGATGGACACAGAGACACACCGCCCAGATCCTTTTTCAAGTGCTGGTGGCTCCAGCTGGCCAGAGTGTTGTCAGTGGTGAGCTCTCAGCTGTCAGCCCTTCAGGACTGCTTCAGCTGCAAAGAACTGCTTTGCTCAAGTCACATACTTCCAGGGGCATCCTACATCCAGTGACTAATGAAGGCAAGTATATAAAGTCCAGGCTACCTCAGCACAATGTAGGACAACTCTGAGGAGCCATTTCAGCTACTGAGCTCCCTGTGGAATCACCCAGGCTGTGGTTGGGGGATGAAGTAGTGTAGCCCCAAAGGACAGGATCTGTCAGTGGTCTAGATGCTAGGTCTGCCTGAGCCTGACCTTTCCCCTTGACCAACCTCAGAGGTACTGTTGCCATGGCTCTTGAGTCTATTCTACTTCTCCATCCTATTCCCTCCCTCTTGGGAGGGCACCCTCATCCTTTGTTGTGTAAGTTTCCCCCAGGAAGCAGAAGATATTATTTACCAGCACAATTCATTGGAATCCATTGTTCTCACTACAGAGCCAGTTAAACAAAGACAGGGCAGGGTAATAATTATCTCGTCCTAAACAAAGACAGGGCAGGGTAATAATTATCTCGTCCAGATGGCAGCCAGCGGCCAACCCAGGGGGAATTAGATTTCTCAGCCCCACCCTACTGGGACTCCTAGGAAACATTTCACCCTTCCCCTCAGCCTCACCAGATCAACTCAAGATAACTGTGATCACTGAGAAGTAATCCCCATTATAGGAGGGAATTAGGTGGGGGAAAAAAGCCACCTTGGAGTCAAAGACTGGGCTTCTATTCTTCCTTCACTCTCTTGGCTGTAAGACCTGAGGCAGCTCACTTACTGCCTTACAGCTCACTTTCTCTTGTTCAGTTTCTTCATTTGTAAAAGAAAATAATAATGGATGCCTGTTTAGTAAGGGGATGCTTTCAGCTGCAAGTAACCAAAAGCCTCAATTTACATTGGCTTAAGTCATAAGGAAAGTTGTCATCTTACTTAGCAAGGTCAGAGGCTCCAGGTTTGGCTCAGTGATGCCACTGAGGCCCTACTTTCTTCCCCTCTCTCAGCTCTTATTCTATTCAATGCTTGCGCCCCTCATGTTCACAACATGGCTGCCAGTGGCAGTCAAGGCTATATACTTCCTTGTTCCCACCCAGCAGGAGAGCAAGAAGAACTTCTTCCCCAAGCAGGACTCCAGTTTTTGCCTTCATAATGATTAAGCCAACTTGCCCATCTGTGAACCTGTAACTGCCACCAAGGGACTGCCAGGTCCCAATTGGCTCAGAGTCACAGGGATCCTCCTCAGACACTGGGGATGGTGTCAACCAGGGTTCAACTTGAAAGAAAGAGCTGGGAGAATTAATAGTGGGTAGATTACTAACAGTGTCCTCCACATATCCCACCTACATCACACACACTAGCATGGTTTCTTTAATAGATTAACCATCTGACACCTCCAGGTAGTGTGCAGAATAAAGTTGTGATAGCTGTCTATAACTGCAAGGTATTATTATGAAGAACAAAATGAGAAGAACTGAAGAAAAACCAAGTCATATGGGAGTATGTGCCTTATTTATTGTGTTTTTCTTCTGAGGCACTTGAATCTTCATTCCTATGGATCTGATATGGGAGATTCAGGGTTCCTGCATTTCAGGGTCTTCATGTGATTTTCCTGGAACAGCCAATTGCCCCTAATCCTGCACACACACACAACACTCACATATACACTTCTTCTTGGTGGCTGACAGAGCCTCAGTTTATTTCAAGCATCACCCTCTACCAGGCCATATATTCAGGAAAGGTGACCCTCCTCTCCAGACCACCAGAGAGTCAATCATGATTGGTCTGGACCAATCCAAATTGTCTTAGTCCCTTTGACAATGATTGATTTAGGGTGCACATACCAGCCAATCTTGGCCAATGGGACCTGAGAAAAAGTCAGCTGGATAACTTCAGCCACTAAAGTAAATGGAAGGAGCTCCTATTGTAGCTTGTTTGTCAAGGGGATGCTCTTCTCTAGTAACAACCTCCTGGGATGCTGGGTCTTCAGAGCATAGGCTTTTCTGCAATTCTTCCTCTGCCCATCACTTCTCAGGAAGCAAGGATCCTGGAATAAAGTCACAAGCTCCTTCTCTAAAACCAGAGTCCACTCCTGGATTATAAGATTCTCCACCTTACCCCATGTTGCCTCGTCTTTACCTGTATCCTCAAGTATGAGTGAGAGAGGGAAGCAATGATGATGGAAGCGGAGTACATTCTAATTAGGTTTTGTTCTCAAAAGCTGAGAACTAATAATTACACATCCAAGGCGAGTTGCCTTAAAGACATCCACAAAGGTCTGATGTTACTAGAGAAAAATTTCAAGGCATATTCTGGATCATTGGACATGGATCACCTAATAGGGAATGATTCCATAGGCACTGATACAAAGTCCCACCACCACCCCCACAACTCTTCATTCTCTGGATTCCTGCTCTCCAGGCCAAATCCAACCTTGGGAACTTTCTGGGCCCGGCAGGTTGTAATGAGCTCAACTGAACTTAATGAGCTTGTCATTATTCACCTCTGCCAACAGCCAAAAAGAAAAGCACTGCAAGGCAAAAAAATTTACACACACACACACACACACACACACACACACACACACACAAACTAAATAATAATAAATATTTCTTGACTCAGATGTTACCAAAATCAACCAATCAATAGAATGCAAACCCTCCTGGAGGCATCTGACATGAATAAGACAGGGAAGGGGGAATGGCTTCCCCATCCTCAAAAAGTGGGATACAATTAGAAATGTTCCTTGTTCCTGGGCTCAGCATCGCCAGCCCTAATTTATCATCATCTTCATATATTCTTATATAAGTAGTAATACAGATCACCCCAGCCAATTAATCAATCTGTAATTAAGAACTGACATGAACATTTACTACCATCAGGCATAATTTATATGATTACAGATGATTAAATAAAATGTAATTGAGTGAACGGGCAATTTGTTAAGCACATCTAGACGCAGCCATATCACCTATAGGGTTGGAAGCACCCTGACTCCCCGCCTACAGAGGGTCAGGAAGCATGATCCTGGGTTCTGGGCCCTTGGGGTGGCCAGAAGGGGGATGGGGGGGGATGATTCAGACTCCCAAGAGGGCTCAGATGGGAGCCAGGGTAGGGAACCAAGCTGCATGGTTCTTGGGGTGCTTTAGTACCAAATTTTTTCTACAAGTGGTCACCTGGATTTTTAAAATTCTGCAGACTACAAAGAAGAAAGAGAAAAAAAAGAATATTTAAATTACATTCCCTGGAGCAAAACTGTGCATAGCATCTCCCTTCTGGTACACTAACCCCAGAACTATGCCCACTGTTCATCTTGAAGGGCCACCATCATCCAGAAGCCCATCAGCATCATTCTGGGAACATTTCTAACAATGAAGGAGGACTTATTTAAACACAAATTTCGCACTTGGCAGGAAATGCTTTTACTCCTGAAAAGGAAACTTTCAATGATATCAAGGGCCAAATTCTTTGTTACACTTTATAACTCCTCCTACCTTTAGGTTTATTCCTTTTTCCCCACTATAGAGTTAAACAGCTTAAAGTTAAATTTAACATATTTTTTGGGTGTCTACTGTATATACTGGGTGTCAGGTAATACTAAATATATTGCTGTCAGGTACTGGGGTAAGTGCCATCACATTAAGACTGCCACTTTTAAAACAACAACTGTAGAGCACAGGGAACTATATTCAATATCTTGTAATAATGTATAATGGAAAAGAATATGAAAAAAATACATATATTTATTTATATATATATATAAATGAATCACTTTGCTGTACACTTAAAACACTGTAAATCAACTATATTTCAATAAAAAATATAAATAAATAGACTGCCAGTTTCAGCAAATAAAAATACAGGATGTGGAGGGGCAGAGTCAATATGGTAGTGTGGGAAGACATGGAGTTCGCATGTCCCCACAAATAGGGCACCTGCCGGACACTGGTGGGGAACCTCAATGCCCAAGGAGACAGGAGGAACCCCCAAGCGAAATGTTTCCCAGTCTAATTTTATTTTTTATTCTTTGTTATTGTTCTCCTTTTTACTTAATCTTTTTTTTGCCAACCCACGCAGCTTACAGGATCTTGGTTCACGAGCTGGGGGTTGGGCCGAAGTTCCTGTGGTGGGAGTTCCTAGTCCAAACCACTAGACTAACAGAGAACCTCAGACCCCAGGGAATATTCATCAGTGTGAAGTCTCCCAGAGGTCTTCATCTCGGCACCAAGGCCCAGCTCTACCCAACAGCTGACAAACTCCAGTGTTGGAAGCCTCAGGCCAACCAGTAAGACAGGAACACAATCCCACCCATCAAAAAAAAAAAAAAAATGAGAGGGAAAAAAATATGTCACAGGTGAAGGAGCAAGGTAAAAACTTACAAGACCAAATAAATGAAGAGGAAATAGGCAATCTACCTGAAAAATAATTCAGAGTAATGACAGTAAAGATGATCCAGAATCTCGGAAATAGAATGGAGGCATGGAGTGAGAAAATACAAGAAATATTTAACAAAGATCTAGAAGAGCTAAAGAACAAACAAACAGAGATGAACAACACAATAACTGAAAGGAAAAATACACTAGAAGGAATCAATAACAGAATAAATGAGGAAGAAGAACGAAAAAGTGAGCTGGAAGACAAAATGCTGGAAATAACTGCTGAGGACCAGAATAAAGAAAAGAAAATGAAAAGAATTGAAGACAATCTCAGAGACCTCTAGGACAACACTAAATGCACCAAATTTCGAATTATAGGGGTCCCAGAAGAAGAAAAGAAAAAGAAAGGGTCTGAGGAAATATTTGAAGAGATTATAGTCAAAAACTTCCCTAACATGGGAAAGGAAATAGTCACCCAAGTCCAGGAAGCACAGAGTCCCACACAGGATAAACCCTAGGAAAAACACACTAAGACACATATTAATCAAGCTAACAAAAACTAAGTTCAAAGAAAAAATATTAAAAGCAGCAAGGGAAAAACAAAAAAATAACATACAAAGGAATCCCCATAAGGTTATCAGCTGATTTTTCAGCAGAAACTCTGCAGGCCAGAAGGGAGTAAGGGAGTGGCAGGATGTACTTAAAGTGATGAAAGAGAAAAACCTACAACCAAGATTACTCTACCCAGCAAAGATCTCATTCAGATTCGATGGAGAAATCAAAAGCTTTTCAGATAAGCAAAAGCTAAGAGAATTCAGCACCACAAAACCAGCTTTACAACAAATGCTAAAGAAACATCTCTAGGCAGTAAAAACAAGAGAAGAAAAAGACCCACAAAAACAAACCCAAAACAATTAAGAAAATAGTAATAGGAACATACATATTGACAATAACCTTGAATGTAAATGGAATATATGCCCCAACCAAAAGACACAGACAGGCTGAATGGATACAAAAACAAAACCCATCTATATGCTGCCTACAAGAGACCCACTTCAGACCTAGGGACACATACAGACTGAAAGTGAAGGGATGGAAAAAGATAGTCCATGCAAATGGAAATCAAATGAAAGCTGGATTATCAATACTCATATCAGATATAATAGACTTTAAAATAAAGACTGTTACAACACATAAGGAAGGACACTACATAATGACCAAGGGATCAATCCAAGAAGAAGATATAACAATTATAAATGTTTATGCATCCAACATAGGAGCACCTCAACACATAAGGCAAATGCTAACAACAATGAAAGGGGAAATCAACAGTAACACAATAATAGTAGGGGACTTTAACATCCCATTTACACCAAGGGACAGATAATCCAAGCAGAAAATAAATAAGGAAACACAAGCTATAAATAACACAATAGACCAGATAGCTTTAATTGATATTTATAGAACATTCCACCCGAAAGTGGCAGAATACACTTTCTTCTCAAGTGCACACGGAACATTCTCCAGGATAGATCACATCTTGGGTCATAAGTCAAGCCTCAGAAAATTTAAGCCTCCAATCAGGAAACTTGCACAAGCCTCTTAGATAGCCTCATTCACCAGAGGGCAGACAGCAGAAGCAAGAACTACAATCGTGCAGCCTGTGGAATAAAAACCACATTCACAGAAAGATACACAAGATAAAAAGGAAGAGAGCTATGTACCAGATGAAGGAAAAAGATAAAACCCCAGAAAAACAACTAAATGAAGTTGAGGTAGGAAATGTTCCAGAAAAAGAATTCAGAATAATGATAGTGAAGATGATCCAGGACCTCGGAAAAAGAATGGAGGCAAAGATCGAGAATATGCAAGAAATGTTTAACAAAAACCTAGAAGAATTACGAAACAAACACCTAGAAGAATTAAAGAACAAACGGAGATGAAAACAATAACTGAAATGAAAAATACACTACAAGGAATCAATAGCAGAATAACTGAGACAGAAGAACAGATAAGTGACCTGGAAGACAGAATGGTGGAATTAGCTGCATGGAACAGAATAAAGATAAAGGAATGAAAAGAAATGAAGACAGCCTAAGATACATCTGGGACAACATTAAACACAACAACATTCGGATTATAGGGGTCCCAGAAGGAGAAGAGAGATAGAAAGGAACCGAGAAAATATTTGAAGAGATTATAGTCGAAAACATCCCTAACATGGGAAAGGAAATAGCCACCCAAGTCCAGGAAGTACAGAGAGTCCCAGGCAGGATAAATCCAAGGAGAAATACACCAAGACACATAGTAATCAAATTGTCAGGAATTAAAGACAAAAAAAAATTATTAAAAGCAACAAGGGAAAAATGACAAATAACATACAAGGGAACTCCCATAAGGTTAACAGCTGATTTCTCAGCAGAAACTCTACAAGCCAGAAGGGATTGGCACGATATATTTAAAGTGATGAAAGGGACGAACCTACAACCAAGATTACTCTACCTGGCAAGGATCTCATTCAGATTCGACGGAGAAATCAAAAAGCATTACAGACAAGCAAAAGCTAAGAGAATTCAGCACTACCAAACCAACTATACAACAAACACTAAAGGAACTTCTCTAACTTGGAAATATAAGACAAGATAAGGACCTACAAAAACAAACCCATAACAATTAAGAAAATGGGAATAGGAACATACATATTGATAATTACCTTAAACGTGAATGGATTAAATGCTCCAACCAAAAGACACAGGCTCACTGAATGGATACAAAACCAAGTGCCACATATACACTGTCTACAAGAGACCCACTTTAGACCTAGGGACACATACAGACTGAAAGTGAGGGGATGGAAAAAGATATTCCATGCAAATGGAAATCAAAAGAAAGCTGGAGTAGCAATACTCATATCAGATATAACAGACTTTAAAATAAAGAATGTTACAAGAGACAATGAAGTACACTACATAATGATCAAGGGATTAATACAAGAAGAAGATATAACAATTATAAATATATACGCACCCAACATAGGGGCATCTCAATACATAAGGCAACTGCTAACAGCTATAAAAGAGGAAATCAACAGTAACACAATAATAGCGGGGGACTTTAAAACTTCACTTACACCAATGGACAGATCATCTAGACAGAAAATTAATAAGCAGACACAAGTTTAAATGACACAATAGACCAGATAGATTTAATTGATATTTATAGGACATTCCATTCAAAAAGAGCACATTACACTTTCTTCTCAAGGGAGCAAGGAACATTCTCCAGGATAGATCACATCTTGGGTCATGAATCAAGCCTCAGGAAATTTAAGAAAATTGAAATCATATCAACCATCTTTTCTGACCACAATGCTGTGAGATTGGAAATCAATTACAGGGAAAGAAATGTAAAAAATACAAACACATGGAGGCTGAACAATACGTTACTAAATAACCAAGAGATCACTGAAGAAACCAAAGAGTAAATCAACAAATACCTAGAGACAAATGACAATGAAAACACGACAATGTAAAACCTATGGGATGCAGCAAAAGCAGTTCTAAGAGGGAAGTTTATAGCAATTGAATCTCACCTCAAGAAACAACAAACATCTCAAATAAACAATCTAATCTTACACCTAAAGGAACTAGAGAAAGAAGAACAAACAAAACCCAAAGTTAGTAGAAGGAAAGAAATCATAAATATCAGAGCAGAAATAAATGAAATAGACACAAAGAAAACAATTGCAAAGATCAATAACACTAAAAGCTGGTTCTTTGAGAAGATAAACAAAGTTGATAAACCATTAGCCAAACTCATCAAGCAAAAGAGGGAGAGGACTCAAATCAATAAAATTAGAAATGAAAAAGAAGTTACAACAGACACCACAGAAATACAAAGCATCCTAAGAGACTACTACAAGCAGCTCTATGCTAATAAAATGGACAATCTGGAAGAAGTGGACAAATTCTTAGAAAGGTATAACCTTCCAAGACTGAACAAGGAAGAAATAGAAAATATGAACAGACCAATCAGAAGTAATGAAATTGAAACTGTGATTAAAAATCTACCAAAAAACAAGCCCAGGACCAGATGGCTTCACAGGTGAATTCTATCAAACATTTAGAGATGAGTTAACACTGATCCTTCTCAAACTCTTCCCAAAAACTGCAGAGGAAGGAACACTCTCAAACTCATTCTATGAGGCCACCATCACCCTGATACCAAAACCAGACAAAGATACTACAAAAAAAGAAAATTACAGACCAATATCACTGATGAATATAGATGCAAAAATCCTCAACAAAATACTAGCACACAGAATCCAACAACACATTAAAAGGATCGTACACCATGATCAAGGGGGATTTATCCTAGGGATTCAAGAATTCTTCAATATACACAAATCAATCAATGTGATACACCATATTAACAAACTGAAGAATAAAAACAATATGATCATCTCAATAGATGCAGAAAAAGCTTTTGACAAAATTCACCACCCATTTATGATAAAAACTCTCCAGAAAGTGGGCACAGAGGGAACCTACCTCAGCATAATAAAGGTCATATACAACAAACCCACAGCAAACATCATTCTCAATGGTGAAAAACTGAAAGCACATCCTTTAAGATCAGGACCAAGACAAGGATGTCCACTCTCACCACTATTATTCAACATAATTTTGGAAGTCTTAGCCAGAGCAATCAGAGGAAAAAAGAAATAAAAGTAATACAAATTGGAAAAGAAGTAAAACTGTCACTCTTTGCAGATGACATGATACGAAACATAAAGAATCCTAAAGATGCCAAGAGAAAACTACTAGAACTAATCAGTGAATTTCGTAAAGTTGCAGGATACAAAATTAATGCACAGAAATCACTTGCATTCCCATACACTAATGTTAAAAAATCTGAAAGAGAAATTAAGGAAACACTCCCATTTGTCATTGCAACACAAAGAATAAAATACCTAGGCATAAACCTACCTAGGGCGATAAAAGACCTGTATGCAGAAAACTATAAGACACTGATGAAAGAAATTAAGGATGAAACCATCAGATGGAGAGATATACCATGTTCCTGGATTGGAAGAATCTATATTGTGAAAATGACTATACTGCCCAAAGCAATCTACAGATTCAGTGCAATCCTTACCAAATTACCAACAGCATTTTTTACAAAACTAGAACAAAAAATCTTAATATTTGTATGGAGACACAACAGACCCTGAATAGTCAAAGCAGTCTTGAGGGAAAAACACAGAGCTGGAGGAATCAGACTCCCTGACTTCAGACTATACTACAAAGCTACAGTAATCAAGACAATGTGGTACTGTCACAAAAACAGAAATATAGATCAATGGAACAGGATAGAAAACCCAGAGATAAACCAACGCATCTATGGTCAACTAATCTATGAGAAAGGAGTCAAGGATATACAATGGAGAAAAGACGGTCTCTTCAATAAGTGGTGCTGGGAAAACTGGACAGCTACATGTAAAAGAAAGAAAGTAGACCACTCCCTAACACTATACACAAAAATACACTCAATGGATTAGAGAACTAAATGTAAGACCAGACACTATAAAACTCTTAGAGGAAAACATATGAAGAACACTTTTGACATAAATCATAGCAAGATCTTTTCTGATCCACCTCCTAGAGTAATGGAACTAAAAATAAAAAAATGAGACCTAATGAAACTTAAACACTTTTGCAAAGCAAAGGAAACTACAAACAAGACAAAAAGACAACCCTCAAAATGGGAGATAATATTTGCAAATGAAGCAACTGACAAAGGATTAATCTCCAAAATATACAAGCAGCTCATGAGGCTCAATATAAAAAAAAAAAAACCCAATCAAAAAATGAGCAGAACACTTAAATAGACATTTCTCCAAAGAAGACATACAGATGGCCCAGAAGCACATGAAAAGCTGGTCAACATCACTAATTATTAGAGAAATGCACATCAAAACTACAATGAGGTATTACCTCAAACCAGTTAGAAATGGGCATCATCAGAAAATCTACAAACAACAAATGCTGGAGAGGGTGTGGAGAAAAGGGAACCCTCTTGCCCTGTCAGTGGTAATATAAATTGATATAGCCACTATGGAGAACAGTATGGAAGTTCCTTAAAAAAGGAAAATTAGAATTACCATATGACCCAGCGATCCCACTACTGGGCATATACCCAGAGAAAACCATAATTCAAAAAAACACATGTACCTCAATGTTCATTGCAGCACTATTTACAATAGCCAGGTCATGGAAGCAACCTAGATGCCCATTGACAGACGAATGGATAAAGAAGATGTGGTACATATATACAATGGAATATTACTCAGCCATGAAAAGGAACAAAATTGGGTCATTTGTAGAGACGTGGATGGATCTAGAGACTATCATACAGAGTGAAGTAAGTCAGAAAGAGAAAAACAAATATCGTATATTAAAGCACATATGTGGAACCTGGAAAAATGGTACAGATGAACCAGTTTGCAGGGCAGAAATAAAGACACAGATGTAGAGAACAAACGTATGGACACCAAGGGGGAAAGTGGAGGGGGGATGGTGGTGGTGTAATGAATTGGGAGTTTGGTATTGACATATATACACTACTATGTATTAAATGGATAACTAATAAGAACCTGCTATATAAATAAATAAATAAAATTCAAAAAAAAAAGAAAATTGAAATCATATCCAGCATCTTTTATGACCACAATGCTATGAGACTGGCAATCAAATACGGGAAAAAGACTAAAAAACACAAATACATGGAGGCTAAACACTGCACTACTAAATAACAAAGAGATCACTGAAAAAATCAAAGAAGAAATTTAAAAATACATAGAAACAAATGACAATGAAAACACAATGACCCAAAACCTACGGGAAGCAGCAAAAGCAGTTCTAAAAGGGAAGTTTATAGCAATTGAATCTCACCTCAAGAAACAAGAAAAATCTGAAATAACAATCTAACCCTACACCTAAAGCAACTAGAGAAAGAAGAACAAAGAAAACCCAATGTCAGTAGAAGGAAAGAAATCATAAAGACCAGAGCAGAAATAAAAGAAACAGGATGAAGAAAACAATAGCAAAGATCAATAAAACTAAAAGCTGGTTCTTTGAGAAGTTAAACAAAGTTAATAAACTCTTAGCCAGACTCATCAAGAAAAAAAAGGGAGAGGGCGCAAATCAATAAAATTAGAAATGAAAAAGGAGAAATCACAACTGACACTGCAGAAATACAAAGGATTGTAAGAGACTACTACAAACAACTATATGCCAATAAGATGGACAACCATGAAGAAATGGACAAATTCTTGGAAAGGTACAATTTTCCGAGACTGAACCAGGAAGAATTAGAGAATATAAACAGACAGATCACAAGTAATGAAATTGAAACTATAATTAAAAATCTTCCAACAAACAAAAGTCCAGGACCAGATGGCTTCACAGGCGAATTCTATAAAACATTTAGAGAAGAGCTAACACTGATCCTTCTCAAACCCTTCCAAAAAATTGCAGAGGGAAGAACACTCCGAAATTCATTCTACAAAGCCACCATCACTCTGATGCCAAAACCAGAAAAGATATCACAAAAAAAAGAAAATTATAGACCAATATCACTGATGAACTAGATACAAAGATTCTGAACAAAATACTAGTAAACAGAATCCAACAACATATTAAAAGGATCATACACAATGAGCAAGTGGGATTTATCCCAGGAATGCAAGGATTCTTCAATGTATGCAAATCAAACAGTGTGATACACCATACTAACAAGTTAAGGAATAAAAACCATATGATCATCTCAATAGATGCAGAAAAAGATTTTTGACAAAACTGAACACCCACTTATGATAAAAGTTCTCCAGAAAATGCGCATTGGGGGAACCTACCTCAACATAATAAAGGCCATATATGACAAACCCACAGCAAACATCATGCTCAATGGTGAAAAACTGAAAGCATTTCTACTAAGATCAACAACAGGACAAGGCTGTCCACTCTCACCACTATTATTCAACATAGTTTTGGAAGTCCTAGCCACAGCAATCAGAAAAGAAAAAGAAATAAAAGGAATACAAATGGGAAAAGAAGAAGTAAAACTGTAACTCTTTGCAGATGACATGATACTATACATAGAGAATCCAAAAGATGCCACCAGAAAACTACTAGAACTAATCAATGAAATTGGTAAGGTTGCAGAATACAAAATTAATGCACAGAAATCTCTGGCATTCCTGTACACTAACAACAAAAAATCAGAAAGGGAAATTAAGGAAACAATGCCATCAACATCACAGCAAAAAGAATAAAATACCTAGGAATAAATCTACCTAGGGAGGTGAAAGACTTGTACTCAGAAAACTATAAAACACTGATGAAAGAAATTAAAGATGACATAAACAGATGGAGAAATATACCATGTTCTTGGATTGGAAGAATCTATATTGTGAAAATGACTATACTACCCAAAGCAATCTACAGATTCAATGCCATCCTTATCAAATTACCAATGGCATTTTTTACAGAACTAGAACAAAAAAATCTTAAAATTTGTATGGAGACAAAATAGACCCCGAATAGGCAAAGCAGTCATGAGGGAAAAAGACAGAGCTGGAGGAATCAGACTCCCTGACTTCAGACTATACTACAAAGCTACAGTAATCAAGACAGTATGGTATTGGCACAAAAACAGAAATATAAATCAATGTTACAAGATAGAAAGCCCAGAGATAAACCCACGCACATATAGTCACCTAATTTACAACAAAGGAGGCAAGAAACATACAATGGAGAAAAGACAGCCTCTTCAATAAGTGGTGCTGGGAAAACTGGACAGCTACATGTAAAACAGTGAAATTAGAACACTACCCAGAAAAATACACCTGTTGATTGATTCGAGATGTGCATTGAGCAATTTATGCAGTGTATTAATTAATTTTCTATGCAACTGGTTGTCACTCGCTTTAACATTTCTTTCAGAACAACATCCATGAAAACTTAGAACAGCAATGAAAGCATGAATAAAAAATGAAGCGGGAGGACGAGGGGAAGAAGGCAGAAGAGTAAGACGTGGAGATCACCTTCCTCCCCACAGATACACCAGAAATACATCTACACGTGGAACAACTCCTACAGAACACCTACTGAATGCTGGCAGAAGACCTCAGACTTCCCAAAAGGCAAGAAACTCCCCACATACCTGGGTAGGGCAAAAGAAAAAAGAATAAACAGAGACAAAAGAATAGGGATGGGACCTGCACCAGTGGGAGGGAGCTGTGAAGGAGGAAAGGTTTTCACACACTAAGAAGCCCCTTCGCGAGCGGAGACTGTGAGTGGTGGAGGGGGAACACTTTGGAGCCGCAGAGGAAAGCACAGCAACTGGGGTGCAGAGGGAAAAGCAGAGAGATTCCCACACAGAGGATCGGTGCCAACCGGCACTCACCAGCCCAAGAGGCTTGTCTGCTCACCCGCCGGGGCAGGCGGGGCTGGGAACTGAGGCTCGGGCTTGGTCGGAGCGCAGGGAGAGGACTGGGGTTGGCGGCATGAACACAGCCTGCAGGGGGTTAGTGCACAATGGCTAGCCGGGAGGGAGTCTGGGGAATAGTCTGGACGTGCCAAAGAGGCAAGAGACTTTTTCTTCCCTCTTTGTTTCCTGGTGCATGAGGAGAGGGGATTAAGAGCGCTGCTTAAAGGAACTCCAGAGACGGGCCAGCGCGGACCCCAGAGGCGGGCATGAGACACTAAGGCTGCTGCTTCTGCCACCAAGAAGCCTGTGTGCGAGCACAGGTCACTATCTACACCCCCCTTCTGGGGAGCCTGTGCAGCCCCCCACTGCCAGGGTCCCGGGATCCAGGGACAACTTCCCTGGGAGAACGCACGGTGTGCCTCAGGCTGGTGCAATGTCCCCCCGGCCTCTGCCACCACACGCTCACCCCACACTCCGTACCCCTCCCTCCCCCCGCCTGAGTGAGCCAGAGCCCCCGAATCAGCTGCTCCTTTAACTCCGTCCTGTCTGAGCGAAGAACAGAAGCCCTCCAGCGACCTACACGCAGAGGTGGGGCCAAATCCAAAGCTGAGCCCCTGGGAGCTGTGAGAACAAAGAAGAGAAAGGGAAATCTCTCCCAGCAGCCTCAGAAGCAGTGGATTAAAGCTCCACAATCAACTTAATGTACCCTGCATCTGTGGAATACATGAACAGACAACGAATCATCCCAAATTGAGGAGGTGGACTTTGAGAGCAAGATTTATTATTTTTTCCCCTTTTCCTCTTTTTGTGAGTGTGTATGTGTATGCTTCTATGTGAGATTTTGTCTGTATAGCTTTGTTTCCACCATTTGTGCTAGGAGTGTTTTTTTGTTTGTTTGTTTTTGGTTTTTGTTTTCTTTTAAAAAATATTTTTTTCGTAATAATAATTTTTTATTTTATTTTCTTACTTTATTTTATTTTATCTTCTTTTTTTCTTTCTTTCTTTCCTTCCTTCCTTCCTTCATTCCTCCCTCCCTCCCTCCCCCCTTCCCTCTTCATTTCTTTCTTCCTTCCTTCCTTCCTTCCTTCCTTCCTTCCTTCCTTCCTTTCTTTCTTTCTTTCTTTCTTTCTTTCTTTCTTTCTACTTTTTCTCCCTTTTATTCTAAGCCGTGTGGATGAAAGGCTCTTGGTGCTGCAGCCAGGAGTCAGTGCTGTGCCTCTGAGGTGGGAGAGCCAACTTCAGGACACTGGTCCACAAGAGACCTCCCAGCTCCACATAATATCAAATGGCAAAAATCCCCAGAGATCTCTATCTCAGCACCAGCACCCAGGTTAACTCAACGACCAGCAAGCTACAGTGCTGGACACCCTATGCCAAACAACTAGCAAGACAAGAACACAACCCCACCTATTAGCAGAGAGGCTGCCTAAAATCATAATAAGTCCACAGACACCCCAAAACACACCACCGGCTGTGGTCCTGCCCACCAGAAAGACAAGATCCAGCCTCATCCACCAGAACACAAGCACTAGTCCCCTCCACCAGGAAGCCTACACAACCCACTGAACCAACCTTAGCCACTGGGGACAGACACCAAAAACAACGAGAACTACGAACCTGCAGCCTGCAAAAAGGAGACCCCAAACACAGTAAGATAAGCAAAATGGGAAGACAGAAAAACACACCGCAGATGAAGGAGCAAGATAAAAACCCACCAGACCTAACAAATGAAGAGGAAATAGGCAGTCTACCTGAAAAAGAATTCAGAATAATGATAGTAAAGATGATACAAAATCTTGGAAATAGAATACACAAAATGCAGGAAACATTTAACAGGGACCTAGAAGAACTAAAGATGAAACAAACAATGATGAAATGAAACACAATAATGAAATTAAAAATACTCTAGATGGGATCAGTAGCAGAATAACTGAGGCAGAAGAATGGATAAGTGACCTGGAAGATAAAATAGTGGAAATAACTACTGCAGAGCAGAATAAAGAAAAAAGAATCAAAAGAACTGAGGACTGTCTCAGAGACCTCTAGGACAACATTAAATGCACCAACATTTGAATTATAGGGGGTCCAGAAGAAGAAGAGAAAAAGAAAGGGACTGAGAAAATATTTGAAGAGATTATAGTTGAAAACTTCCCTAATATGGGAAAGGAAATAGTTAATCAAGTCCAGGAAGCACAGAGAGTCCCATACAGGATAAATCCAAGGAGAAATATGCCAAGACACATATTAATCAAACTGTCAAAAATTAAATAAAAAGAAAACATATTAAAAGCAACAAGGGAAAAACAACAAATAACACACAAGGGAATCCCCATAAGGTTAACAGCTGATCTTTCAGCAGAAACTCTGCAAGCCAGAAGGGACTGGCAGGACATATTAAAAGTGATGAAGGAGAAAAACCTGCAACCAAGATTACTCTACCCAGCAAGGATCTCATTCAGATTTGATGGAGAAATTAAAACCTTTACAGACAAGCAAAAGCTGAGAGAGTTCAGCACCGCCAAACCAGCTTTACAACAAATGATAAAGGAACTTCTCTAGGCAAGAAACACAAGAGAAGGAAAAGACCTACAATAACGAACCAAAAACAATTAAGAAAATGGGAATAACATACATATCGATAATTACCTTAAATGGAAATGGACTAATTGCTCCCACAAAAAGACACAGATTGGCTGAATGGATACAAAAACAAGGCCCATATATGTGCTGTCTACAAGAGACCCACCTCAGACCTAGAGACACATACAGACTGAAAGTAAGGGGATGGAAAAAGATATTCCATGCAAATGGAAACCAAAAGAAAGCTGGAGTAGCAATTCCCATATCAGACAAAATAGACTTTAAAATAAAGACTATTACAGAGACAAAGAAGAACAATACATAATGATCAAGGGATCGATCCAAGAAGAAGATATAACAATTGTAAATATTTATGTACCCAAATAGGAGCACCTCAATACATAAGGCAAATACTAACAGCCATAAAAGGGGAAATCAACAGTAACACATTCATAGTAGAGGACTTTAACACCCCACTTTCACCAAAGGACAGATCATCCAAAATGAAAATAAATAAGGAAACACAAGCTTTAAATGATACATTAAACAAGGTGGACTTAATTGATATTTATAGGACATTCCATCAAAAAACAACAGAATACACATTTTTCTCAAGTGCTCAAGGAACATTCTACAGGATAGATCATATCTTGGGTCACAAATCAAGCCTTGGTAAATTTAAGAAAATTGAAATCGTATCAAGTATCTTTTCTGACCACAATGCTATGAGACTAGATATCAATTACAGGAAAAGATCTGTAAAAAATACAAACACATGGAGACTAAACAATACACTACTTAATAACAAAGTGATCACTGAAGAAATCAAAGGGGAAATTAAAAAATACCTAGAAACAAATTACAATGGAGACACAACAATCCAAAACCCATGGGATGCAGCAAAAGCAGTTCTAAGAGGGAAGTTTATAGCAATACAATCCTACCTTAAGAAACAGGAAACATCTCGAATAAACAACCTAACCTTGCACCTAAAACAATTAGAGAAAGAAGAACAAAAAACATCCAAAGTTAGCTGAAGGAAAGAAATCATAAAAAGCAGATCAGAAATAAGTGAAAAAGAAATGAAGGAAACGATAGCAAAGGTCAATAAAACTAAAAGCTGGTTCTTTGAGAAGATAAACCAAATTGATAAACCATTAGCCAGACTCATCAAGAAAAAAAGGGAGAAGACTCAAATCAATAGAATTAGAAATGAAAAAGGAGAAGTAACAACTGACACTGCAGAAATACAAAAGATCATGAGAGATTACTACAAGCAACTCTATGCCAATAAAATGGACAACCTGGAGGAAATGGACAAATTCTTAGAAATGCACAACCTGTCAAGACTGAATCAGGAAGAAATAGAAAATATGAACAGACCAATCACAAGCACTGGAATTGAAACTGTGATTAAAAATCTTCCAACAAACAAAAGCGCAGGACCAGATGGCTTCACAGGCGAATTCTATCAAACATTTAGAGAAGAGCTAACACCTATCCTTCTCAAACTCTTCCAAAATATAGCAGAGGGAGGAACACTCCCAAACTCATTCTATAAGACAACCATCACCTTGATACCAAAACCAGACAAGGATGTCACAAAGAAAGAAAACTATAGGCCAATATCACTGATGACCATAGATGCAAAAATCCTCAACAAAATACCAGCAAACAGAATCCAACAGCACATTAAAAGGATCATACACCATGATCAAGTGGGGTTTATTCCAGGAATGTAAGGATTCTTCATTATACGCAAATCAATCAATGTGATAGACCATATTAAAAAATTGAAGGAGAAAAACCATATGATCAACTCAATAGATGCAGAGAAAGCTTTTGACAAAATTCAACACCCATTTATGTTAAAAACCCTGCAGAAAGTAGGCATAGAGGGAAATTTCCTCAATATTATAAAGGCCGTATATGACAAATCCATAGCCAACATCGTCCTCAATGGTGAAAAACTGAAACCATTTCCACTAAGATCAGGAACAAGACAAGGTTGCCCACTCTCACCACTCTTATTCAACATAGTTTTGGAAGTTTTAGCCACAGCAATCAGAGAAGAAAAGGAAATAAAAGGAATCCAAATCAGAAAAGAAGAAGTAAAGCTGTCACTGTTTGCAGATGACATGATACTATACATAGAGACTCCTAAAGATGCTACCAGAAAACTACTAGAGCTAATCAATGAATTTGGTAAAGTAGCAGGATACAAAATTAATGCACAGAAATCTCTGACATTCCTATACACTAATAATGAAAAATCTGAAAGTGAAATCAAGAAAACACTCTCATTTACCATTGCAACAAAAAGAATAAAATATCTAGGAATAAACCTACCTAAGGAGACAAGAGACCTGTATGCAGAAAATTATAAGACACTGATGAAAGAAATTAAAGATGATACAAATAGATGGAGAGATATACTATGTTCTTGGATTGGAAGAACCAACATTGTGAAAATGACTCTACTACCCAAAGCAATCTACAGATTCAATGCAATTCCTATCAAACTACCACTGGCATTTTTCACAGAACTAGAACAAAAACTTCACAGTTTGTATGGAAACACAAAAGACCCCGAATAGCCAAAGCAATCTTGAGAACGAAAAACGGAGCCGGAGGAATCAGGCTCCCTGACTTCAGGCTATACTACAAAGCTACAGGAATCAAGACAGTATGGTACTGGCACAAAAACAGAAAGATAGATCAATGGAACAGGATAGAAAGCCCAGAGATAAACCCACGCACATATGGTCACCTTACCTTTGATAAAGGCGGCAGAAATGTACAGTGGAGAAAGGACAGCCTCTTCAATAATTGGTGCTGGGAAAACTGGACAGCTACATGTAAAAGTATGAGATTAGACCACTCCCTAACACCATACATAAAAATAAGCTCAAAATGGATTAAAGACCTAAATGTAGGGCCAGAAACTATCAAACTCTTAGAGGAAAACATAGGCAGAACACTCTATGACATAAATCACAGCAAGATCATTTTTGACCCACCTCCTAGAGAAATGGAAATAAAAGCAACAATAAACAAATGGGACCTAATGAAACTTCAAAGCTTTTGCACAGCAAAGGAAACCATAAACAAGACCAAAAGACAACCCTCAGAATGGGAGAAAAGATTTGCAAATTAAGCAACTGACAAAGGCTTAATCTCCAAAATTTATAAGCAGCTCATGTAGCTCAATAACAAAAAAACAAACAACCCAATCCAAAAATGGGCAGAAGACCTAAACAGACATTTCTCCAAAGAAGATATACAGATTGCCAACAAACACATGAAAGAATGCTCAACATCATTAATCATTAGAAAAATGGAAATCAAAACTACAATGAGGTATCATCTCACACCAGTCAGAATGGCCATCATCAAAAAATCTACAAACAACAAATGCTGGAGAGGGTGTGTAGAAAAGGGAACCCTCTTGCACTGTTGGTGGGAATGTAAATTGATACAGCCACTGTGGAGAACAGTATGGAGGTTCCTTAAAAAACTACAAATAGAACTACCATACGACCCAGCAATCCCACTACTGGGCATATACCCTGAGAAAACCATAATTCAAAAAGAGTCATGTACCAAAATGTTCATTGCAGCTCTATTTACAATAGCCCGGAGATGGAAGCAACCTAAGTGTCCATCATCAGATGAATGGATAAAGAAGATGTGGCACATATATACAATGGAATATTACTCAGCCATAAAAAGAAACAAAATTGAGCTTTTTGTAATGAGGTGGATATACCTAGAGTCTGTCATACAGAGTGAAGTAAGTCAGAAAGAGAAAGACAAATACCGTATGCTAACACATATATACGGAATTTTTTAAAAAATGTCATGAAGAATCTAGGGATAAGACAGGAATAAAGACACAGACCTACTAGAGAATGGACTTGAGGATATGGGGAGAAGGAAGGGTAAGCTGTGTCAAAGCGAGAGAGAGGCATGGACATATATACACTACCAAACGTAAGGTAGATAGCTAGTGGGAAGCAGCCGCATAGCACAGGGAGATCAGCTCAGTGCTTTGTGACTGCCTGGAGGGGTGGGATAGGGAGGGTGGGAGGGAGGGAGACACAAGAGGGAAGAGATATGGGAACATATGTATATGTATAACTGATTCACTTTGTTATAAAGCAGAAACTAACACACCATTGTAAAGCAATTATACTCCAATAAAGATGTAAAAAAATAATAATAATAATTTGTTCAGCATTAGTATGTCCCATTCAATGCAACCTTGTGTCAGAGTTGTTATCTCATAAAATCCTTGAGACAATTCTATGAAGTGTAATCTTTAGGTTTTAGTCAAGGAATCTTGCATCAGAACCTTTGTCCTTGCTACTCCCTCCACCAGAAAATCCCTGTCCCATCCTCCTTTTCCTGGTTAACTTCTACTCATCCTCTGACATCCGGGCCTGGCTTTACCTCCATTGGGAAGCAGTTCCCCATTCTCTCTAATCTCATAACCACCTATTCATGTTTCTGTCACAGCACTTAGCCCATTGTTTAATAATGACTTTTTCCATAATCCCCCTCCCCACCTGAGTGGAGCTCTTCACAGCCTGCCTGAGTTGTATTTGTCTCTGTGACCCCACCACCTAGCCCCATGCTAGACACATGGTAGACCCTAAATGCTTCCTGAACAAATAAGACATGTTAAGATTTTCCTAGACTCACACACCTGTTATGTGATGGAGTCTGGATCAAATTCTAGGTCCACGAGACCCCAAAACTTATTTCATTAACACTATCCTCTCTCCTTCCTTATATATATAACACGTGGCCTTGCCCACAAGAAAATGACAGTCTAATTGAAGAAGCAATGAGTCCACAAAAATTGGAAAATACATACTGGAAGGTGGACATGATGAGTGCCTATAACAGAGCACAGCATGCTGTGGAAGCACAAGTTGGGAAGTTGATTCTGACTGAGGGACTAGAGAAAACATAAAAAATGAACCTTGGCCCTAACTCACATCATACATAAAAATGAATTCGAGATGGATTATAGAACTAAATATAAAAAGCTAAAACAATAAAGTTTCTAGAAAAAAACATAGAAGAATATCTTTGTAATCTGTGGGTAGGCAAAGTTTTCTTAGAGCACAGAAAACAATGACCACACAAAAACCTGACAGATTGGACTTTATCCAAATTTTAAATTTCTGATCACCAAAAGATATCATTTAGAAAAAGAATAGGCAAACCACACCCTGGAAGAAAATATTCACCAAACATATCTGACAAAAAACTGGTATCTGGAATACATAAGAATACCTACAACTCAGTAAGGAGACAAACAACAAAATTAAAATTGGGCAATAAAATCAGATGTCTATATACTACATGATTCTATATGTACGACATTCTGGAAAAGGTAAAACCTTAGGAACAGAACATAGATTAGTGGTTGCAGGAGCAGGGAGTGGGGAGAAGGTATAAATTACAAAGAGGCACAAGGAAAATTTTGCAGTGATGGTAACTATATTTTGATGATTGTGATAGTTATATGGCTATGTTTTCAAAATTCATTAAAAAATACACCTAAAAAAGGTGAATTCTACTGTATATAAACTATACTGCATTAAAGCTGACTTTTTTTAATGAGCAAAAGATTTCAACCGAGGGACTTCCCTGGCAGTCCAGTGGTTAAGACTCCTCATTTCCAATGCAGGGGGCACGGGTTCAATCCCTAGTCGGGAAGTTAAGATCCCATATGGCACATGGCGTGGCCAAAAAAAAAAAAAGATTTCAATAGATACTTCACACAAGAAGATATACAAATGGCTAGTAAACACTAATAATATTTTTCAACACTATTCATTAGAGAAATATAAATTAAAGCCACAATGTCACCATAATGGTTAAAATTAAAAAGATTGACAACATCAAATCCTGACAATAATGTGGAGCAACTAAAACTCTCATACATCATTGATAGGAAGGTAAGATGGTACAACAATTTTGGAAAACAGTTGAGCAGTTTCTTACAAAATATACCATATGACCCAGAAATTTCAAGCCTAAATAGCTACCCAAGAGAAATGAAAACGTGTCCACAAAAAACACTTGTACAAGAATATTTATAGCAGCTTTACTCATAAAAGCCAAAAACTAGAGATAACCCAGATGTTCATCAAGAGGAGAATGGATAATTAAACTATGTTATAGGCATACAGTAAAATACCACTTAGTAACAACCAAAAAAAGAAAGAAAGAAAGAAAACCACCTACCAATACTGCAACAACTTGGATGAATCTCAACATCATACTGAGGGAAAGAAAGAAGCCTTAACAAAAGAATGAAGTTATGGAAAAGGCAAAACTAATTTATGGAAACAAAAATCAGAACAATACTAGCCCCTGGTTGAGCTGGGTATTAGGAGTATGTAGACAGGGGTTGTTGAGGTGGGGATTGACAGGATGGGGCATGAGGAAGATTTCTGGGATGGTAGTAGTGTTCTAGATCTTGACAGGGGGTTGGAATACACAGTTGCAGGCATTGGTTAAAGTCATCAAATAATGCACTTAAGTTTTGTGCATTTTATTGTGTATAAATTTTATGTTAAAATATAAATAAATGACATGCATGCTGAAATGGTTTAGTGTGAAGTATAGTGATGTCTGAACTGACTTTGAAATGTACCCCAGTGTATCCCTGGAGAGAGAGAAAGAGAGAGAGAGAGAGAGATGCTCTAGATTTTTAGGGGGAGAATAGCTGGAGGTACGAGTAGATAGGAGGCAAATTATGGAGGGCCTTAAAAGCCATGTAAAGGAGTTTAAAATTCATTACAAGGAATTAGAGACCAACTGAATGGTTTTGGGTAGGGCAGTGACATGATGAACTTGATATTCTGTTTGTGGTATGGAGAATGGATCCAGGCAGGGACAGAAAACACGCAAAAACAGTAAAGGAGGGGGATTGTAGCCTGGATAACAGCAGCAGCAGTGAGGATACATTCAAGTGATAAGTGGGAGTGAGAACTGGTGGTTGACTGGATTTGGGGCTGAAAAAGAAATAATCTGTAATAAAAGGACAAGAAATTATAAAACAAATGAAAAACAATTCTTCCTACAACTCATAAACAGAAAGACAAAAAAAAAATTTTTCAAAATGGGCAGCAAAGGATTTGAACTAGCATTTCTCCCAAGAAGGTATATAAAGTACATGAAAAGAAGTCCCACTCCATTACTCACTGGAGAAATGCAAATTGTATTAGTCTGCTCAGAGTGCCATAAGAATATCACAAACTGAGTGGCTTAAGCAATAGAAATTTATTTTCTCACAGTTCTAGAGGTGACAGTCCAAGATCAAGATGCCAGCATGGTGGGTTTCTGGTGAGATCTCTCTTCCTGGCTTGTTGATGGCTGCCTTCTTCTTGTGTCTTCACATGGCCTTTCCTTTGTGCATGTGTGGACAAAGAGAAATCAAGCTTTCTGGTGTTTCTTCTTATAAAGGCACGAATCCTCTCAGATCCTTATGACCTCATTTAAACTTAATTACTTCCTTAGAGGTCCTCAGAGTTGTAAGATGTAGTCATATTTCCCACTCGGGAGACTAAAGTCAATAGTCAGGGCAAGCAGAAAGAGAGAGAGAGAACTACGTGGATTCCTAGTCTTGGTTTGCAGCAGTTCTTGAAGCCTAGCTGCTTTGTTTTGTCTGTTCAACCATTCTTTTGATTCCATGGGCCAATAAATCTTCCCTTTTGCTAATGCTAATCAGAGCTGTGTTATTGCTACCAACAAAATAATCCTAATGTCGATGAAACAACTGAGGCTCAGAGGGATCCAAGATTATAGAGCTAGGATTTATACTCAACACTAATTCCAAAACTGGTATGTATATATTTACCACCATAGATTTAATTGGCCTGGGGAACACTTAGAGAGGATATGATACATTCATGGAGCTGACGTTACAAACTGTTAACCACCTGAGGATAGGAACAGACTGACATCTTTTTCCTTATGCCCTAACACAGCCTGACCCCCAGGAGGCACTTGACAAATGTTTGTTGGAAAGAAAAAATGGAAACGATTGCCCAGCAAGCAGTGAGCTCCCCAACGTTGGATGTATTTGAACAAGGGCAGGACGTTGTGTGTCTGAGATGCTATAGAAGCAACTTCTATTCAAGGAAGTAAACAGAAGATATCCAAATCTCTTTCCTTTTTAAGAATGCATGATTATAAGAAAACAGTCATCTTACCTTTCTTTCCCCTTGCCTGGAGCATATTAGATAATATCCAAAGAGTTCATATGGGTGGTTTTGACTCTCAGAGGAAAGAAAGGAAGGAAAGAAAGAAACAGCAATCCTTGGGTCTTCCAATCCAAGCTTTCCCTCTCTTCCAGGTTCCCTCCCACCCCAAATCAACCGCAGACCCCTGGGGAGTGTCACCTGTGTCAGAAGGCTGACATCCACGGGCACAGAAGTATTGTGTGGGTTCATTAGAGCATTGCTTCTCAAATTTTAAAAGTCACCTAGGCATCTCATTAAAATGCAGCTTCTGACTCAGCATGTCTGGGGTGGAGGCTAAGATTCTGCCTAATAATTTCCCAGGTGATGCCGATGCTGCTGCTTCTAGCTGGTCTACTGACTGCACATTTAGTAGCAAGGCCTGAGAAGATCTCCAATGACAGAAACTGTTAAATCCTTGAAGTACACTAACTGGCTTACTTCAAGAAAGAGGCAGAATAAAGGGGACTCTGGAGCATTCCATAAGTTCAATGATGTATCAGTAACTTCAGAGAACAGATTTAACACTGCTGTGGGGCATCACATCAGGGAGACAGCAAGAAAGCCAGACTGTCAGAAGCACACAGAGTTAGAGAGGAGGAGTAATGCATAACAGGGAGCCTAACTGCTACTTTAACGTTTCACAGCAAAGATATTTCAAACAATCATGACCAACAGAAGTAAGAAAATGGTATTGCTTTACTTCCCTCAGTTCCCTGGTTCTATGCAAGAATTCCAGGCCTTTCGGCACTAATGAAGTTTTATCTCCAACCTGACATTTAAAGCACTCTGCTAATGTGAATCTTCAAGCCTCAAGAACTCCATCTGGGCTCCCTAGAAGAACCAGGCCAAGGGGAGACCTCTGCCCAAACAAGTTTGATTGTAACAAGTCCCACCTCCTTTCTCTCCTGATTTGCAGGAAATGGGGCTAAAGACAGAAATCTTATAGCCATCAGTGTGAATTTTAAGTCATACACATGTAAATTAATCCTGCCTCTGCCCTTTACCAGCTGTGTGGCCTTTGCCAAGCAACTTCTCCCCTCTGAGTCTTAGATTCCTCCTCTATCACAGGAGAAAATAATGGCAATGACTACCTCTCTCCACAACGCTACTGACACCATCAGCATTTGTAGGGGAATTGGTTGATGCTGTTGTAGTTAAAATAACAGTTTACTTTATAAACTTTATACATACTTTGTATTGTGGGGAATTTTTTATGAAAGATAAAACTATGAAGATATTTATAGAGACTCCTAAAAAAAAACCCATGAAGTTACTTTAAAAAAAATTCTTCCATGTCATGTATGGTTATAAGGTAAAGAGAACATTTCTTAGAACAAATACTCCTGCATATTAAATGAGTGGTCATCTTCCAGGACATCCCTTTGACAGTTTAGACCAGTGATTCACAGCTGGATTTGTGGGAGAGGGGATGGTCAGAGCCTTCTCAATTTAAACATACCCCTCCCTCCACAAAATTCTGATGCCTTTTCTGCCCCGTACTAACCTTTGTATCTATTGATGCAACCATTATGCCAAGCATTTGGGGGCTTCTTTCTTGGTAACCTCTGGCTCCTGCTGGCCACGCAACAAAAACAGTCACATTATTTTGTGTTTAGCCAAATACGCTCTTCTCCAGCTGGATCACTCATCTTATTCACCAGATTTGGCTCCACATAGGTTTTGACTGTTTCCAACTAAGTTCTTCCACTTTGAGGATATACAAGTGAATATCCTAATAGCCCTGAATACACGTGCCAAGAAAAACAGAGAGTTCACTTTAAAGTAGAATTCATATGTGATATCCTCTTCAACTTGATAACAGCCATAGAGAGCTACGGACTGAATTGTGTCCCTCCTCCATCCCTGCAAATTCATCCGTTGAAGTCTTAGCCCCCAATTGTGATGGTATTTAGAGGTGGGGTCTTTGGAAGGTGATTAGGATTAGATGAGGGTGGGGACCTCATGATGGGCTTAATACCTCATACAAAGAGGAAGGGACACAAGATGTCTCTCTCTCTCCCCACCCCTCCCTACTGTGCACTCACCAAGGAAAGGCCATGAGAGGACACAACGAAAAGATGGTAGTCTGCAAACCAGGAAAGGGTCCTCACTGACACAGAATCTGTCACCACCTTGATCTTGGACCTCGCAGCCCCCAGAACCACGTGAAATAAATGTTTGTTGTTTAAGTCACTGAATCTATGGTATTTTGTTATAGTAGCCTGAACTAAGACATAGAGTTTTCAATTACTAAATCTGTCAATGAATAAAAAGTAACTCTGACCTGAAAGGAATGCTGGGTATGGTTCTTATGTTCTCTGGGTCACAGCTGTGGCCTCCTGTGAAGATATTTAAGTTTATTTATTAACAGCCGTCCTCTTTTTCCCTCTTACATACAGGGTGGTGGGTTTCTAAGAGCTTTGGAGAGGTTTATTTTTGTCTATTGAGTGGATAAAAGACATTAATGAAACCATTTGGGACTTCAGGGACTGGCCTTCACCCACAGAAGTCAAGGGGAGGCAAGCGTGAGTGACCATTGATTATTAAATGTCCTCTAAGCAAAGGAGCATCACCGGACTGGACTGATGGGCATTTAAGTGTGTGGAAAGTAGGGACAGTGCCATATATGCATTATGTATAAAGAGGCACCCCAGCTTTCTTACACAAAACAGTTAATGAAATCACTTTGTGAAAATGTAGACCTCCCCCTCCCCCACTTGACTACCAGCTGGTCCAGCCTTTGAACATATAGCACCACGTTATGATGGCTCCAAAAATTTGGGTCAGCACAATGTTTAAACTCTTAAGTGGAACCACTAATCTCCATTAATCTGACTGTAAAGATGAGAAATAATGCTTAATACAAAAGCATAAGAGTTGGTAATGCATGTTCCTCTGACAGGCTGCCTTAATACACACCAACTCCCGCCCAAAGAGCAGAGTCTTCAGAATTGCATCTGACCACTCAAAATCTATTCCTGAACCTTCCTGGAATTCTCTTCATACAAGACAACAGGACCCTAGGGAGCACCCACCATGAGGTCCACAACGACATTCATTCCATGGGACTTCTAGCACTCCATGCCCCCACCCACTACCATCCTCTCTTTCAAATGGGCAGCACAACAGTGAATAAGTGCTGAGTTTATGGCTTGACAGAGCTGTGACCCTGTCACTGGCCCAGGTGGCCATAAGCTGAGTGGACCAGTAGGTTCAGTAGATGCTTCACACCTATGTGGCACTCATTCTGGCTGGCACATAAGGGAAACATGATGAAGTTCTTTTCCTGGTGGGGACATTTTGGGACTTTGGGAAGTCCCAAGTACAGAATAAGTGCTCCTCATTTTCCTCATCCCTCCTCAGCCTTACTGCTCCTTCCTCTGGGTCATTTTCTCAAACCACAGTCCATGAAACCACCTACCGGAGAATCACAAAAGCTGTGGTTCGAAATTGACATTCCTGGGCCCCTCCCCTAGAACTACTGAATCAGGATCTCTCAGGTGGGACTCAGGAAAACCACATTTTAAATAAGATGTACCAGTGAGACTTAAGCACAAAATGTTAGAAACACTATCTAAATTTTGTAAAGTTCTTACAGGAGCCCAGCCAAAAAATGGCCATGCATGAGATAATCCAGCCCCAGCACAGTGATTTTGGACTGGAAATTCCCATAGTGTGGTTCCCAGGCAAGCTCTTAAAGCAAAAGTTAACATGTATCAAGTGGAAAAACATGTACAGACCCAGGACATAGAAAGGCTGCGACATCTGTTTTTAGTAGCCACTGTTACTATAGTCTTCCTTTTGTCCTATCAAAGTAACAATTATTGAGTGCTCACAATGTGCCCAGTGCCATTCTAAGTGCTTCATATGTATTAACTCACTAAAATCTCATAACATTCTGTGAATAGAACTTTAACTATTAGCCCTCATGAGGGGACAGTGAAAAGCTTCAGAGAGGAGGTGACATTTAATTGGACTATGAAGGATTGGTGGAAAGATATCATCTTTCACACCTCACTTATTAACTCAACTGCCACCAGGCAGGATCCTCACTGCCATTTTATGCCTCCATAAAAAGACTTTTTAAGTCTCCACCACTAACTCCCTAGAAATAAGGGATAACAATGTTTGGGTTTGTTATTGACACCACGAATTACAAGGCTGACTTCTTATATGGGTTCCTGAATTGTAATTAACCATTTGGACTCTTGTCCTAACCCAAAGAATGACTCCTTTTGTGGAAGTCATTCCACAGAGAGGCTGGCTGCCCACTCTATGCACAGGTATGCGTTTTCTGATGAAACTGAGCTGTGGCAGGAGCCAGAAAAAACGAGGCTCAATTCGTGAACGTTAGAACCCAGATCAATGGTCTCCTTTCCAACAGAATTCACATGTATGGTAGCCATTGTCTTTAACTGTCAGGCCCAGACCTCTCCCCACCCTTCTGGTAACAGATCCTAAGCCCAGAAGTTCTACCGTAGACTAGTGATGGCTCCATCCTCTTGACTGGAGTGGGGACAGCAGCCACAGAGACCAAGGATGGGCTTGTGACCCGAGGAAGGATCAATCAGAATCCTTCCCTGGGGTCTCCTGGCAGAAAGCACTAAAAAATTGTGAATCTAGGGGTCCCCACAGCAGAATTCTCTATCCCATGGAGAAATCTGTCTGCATTAAAGAGTGAAGTCAAACAAGAATGAGAGAGACAAGGATTTCCCTGGTGGTCCAGTGGGTAAGACTCTGCACTCCCAATGCAGGGGGCCCAGGTTCAATCCCTGGTCGGGGAGTTAGATCCCCCATGCATACCACAACTAAGAGTTTGCATGCTGCAACTAAAGATCCCGCATGACGCAAGTAAGACCCGGCTCAGCCTAAATAAATTAATTCAATAAATAAATATTTATTTTAAAAAAAGAAAAGAATGAGAGAGACAGAGACAAAGGGAAAAAAGATAGAGAGACAATTGACCACCATCTTTTGAGTACCTCAGGCCAACTCCAGTCTTACCCTTTGTATAGTTAGGTTGCTGGGGTGAATAAACTTCGCCTTTAGATTTAAATTAGTTCAAGATGAGTCTCTATTAACTTACCAACAAAAAATTTCTTACTCACGGAAACATCTCATCTTGCCACTCAATCTTGTGTCCCACAGACACAAGGATGAAAATAACTTGAATTTGTATTGATGCTTGGTGTTCAAGGCATTCATCCTGTTATCTTTCTGTATCTACCATGTCATGTGCACTCTGTCAAGGTACTGGGGGCACAGAAGTGAACAAAGTGGTGCTATTGGAGCTTAAAGTCCAAGTAATCACACAAATAAATGTTTATATTACAATTTTTTTTTTTTTTTTGGCCACACCACACGGCTTGTGGAATCCCAGTTCCCTGACCAGGGACCGAACCTGGGCCCCCGGCAGTGGAAGCACAAAGTAATAATCACTGGACTGCCAGAGAATTCCCTACAATTTTTTAAAATGCTACAGAAGATAATGATAATAAGAAGCAATCCTACTGGGGAATGAGAGTGGGAGCAGGGAGTCTCCTCTCCAAGAGTGCCTTTTGATATTTACACTGAAATCTCAAAGACAGTGGGAGCCATCCAGGCAAAGATGGGGTTATGAGCTTCCCCAAGAGAGAGCTGTACTGTGAAGGCTCTGGGTCTACAGAGAAGCACATAAGAAGCAGAAGACAGCAGTGTGTTTAGAGTGGAAAGAGATCAAAATGAGACTGAGGGGCAGGTAGGAGTAAGACTGTCATGGCCTGTCAGGCCATGTTAATGGTCTTGAGCAGCCAGTGGAAGGTTATAAGTAGGAGAGTTATGCAAGTGGGTTTACACTGTAAGAGGATGACTCTGGCTTCTGTGTGAGGTCCAAAGTGGAGGAGGCAATACTAGGTGTAGCAGGAGAGTAAGGAGGTGACTGCAGTCAGACACCCAGGCAGGAGATGATAATGGCTTGGACTAGGCTGGTCAGTGGAGTGAATAGATCTGAGACTCACTTAAAAGACAGAATGGAATGTGTTATTGATTAGCTACAATGCGGGGAGAGGATGACTCCAGTTTCTGGTATGAGCACTTGAGTAGTTTGTGATGCCACTGATTGATTTGGGAATGTCAGAGAAGAAATAGGCTTTGGGGGGAGATTTTAAGTTCAGTATGGGAAATTTTCCTTTTTAGATGCCTATGAGACATCAAATGGAAACAGCAAGTAGGTAATGTATGCATTACTTCACTTAAAACAACAGATTGATATGACAGGTTTTACTGCACCCATTTTACAGGTAAGGAAAGTGAGGTTTGCCTAATATATAAAATAAGTTAGGGAAACTACTGGTAGTAGGACTAAAACTTCCTACATCCTAGTCCGAGTGTCTTCAGTGAACCATGCTGAATCCTACTACACTTGGCTGATTAAACAAACAAGCAAAAAATAATATAGAATAAGGCATAATGTCAATCCAAAGTTGTGTGCTTGAAATCAATGTTGTGCTGTCCAGTATTTGGTGTCAGTTTGATAATGTAACAAAACATGTGGAATCTGCCCTTGTACTTCATAGAGCTGACAATCAGACTTTAATTGAGAAAACAGTGCCCAACCCCACTGGGGTTTAAAGCTTCATCTGTGCTTTGCATTTGTACCAAACATTGCAACCATTATTGGTAAAAACTGTCAGAATACATTCATTCTAATTACGAAAAGGAAACTATTCCTCAAAATGGTTGCTTTACCAACAGCACCTACCAGCTATATATCCAGATGAAAGAGACAAGTGGAGTTTTGTTTTTTTAAAAAATCAATAGATTGGCTCTTATGGAAGTCATTAATGCAAACTGTTTAGCAAGAGAGACTGATTTTTCATTCCTAGTTGGCATTCCATAAAAAAAAATGCTGCACTGAGTCTCTAAACAAATCTATGATTAAGGATCATTATCCATAGTGCCTGTAGAATGTTCCCTGGTCCACTGACTAGAAAGAAAGGATGTATTTGGCTCTAAGTGGAATCTCAGATTGGCTGTGCAGAGGCAAGCCAGTCTGGGCTGGACCCAGATGTAGTGGGAGCCACCTTAGATTCTTGAGCAGGGGTAATGAAAGCAATATTTGCAAGAAGTTCAGCCTGGTACTTTGATCAGTCTTATGACACGGTCCTAGAGTTAAATTGCTAACTAGAGGAAGCGTATCCTGAGAGTGGAGACACTTGTTATCCATCTTCATGACAACCTTCCCCACCTCAGCCCCTAAATTGGTAGCATGTGCACAAGAAGGGCTTGATAGGTATATGCGGAATGTGGGCAGCAAGGGCTGGGGACTGGGAAGAGTTTTATGAAAGACACTGATTTCCTTGTCCTTTTCTACCATTATAAAGCACAGTGGGGGGGCTTCCCTGGTGGCGCAGTGGTTGAGAGTCTGCCTGCCGATGCAGGGGACACGGGTTCGTGTCCCGGTCCGGGAAGATCCCACGTGCCACGGAGCGTCTGGGCCCATGAGCCATGGCCGCTGAGCCTGCGCATCTGGAGCCTGTGCTCCGCAACGGGAGAGGCTACAACAGTGAGAGGCACGCATACCACAAAAAAAAAAAAAAAAAAGCATAGTGGGTTTTTTTCTAGCTTGTAAAAACAGATTTTTATGGATTTCTAACTTTATGCCTTGGTTTCATTTCTAAATGGAACTTGTCAGCCAAAAAACCCAACTGGCAATTATAGGGAGGAAACAGTTTTGAATTTCTGAGTTGGTCTGAGATAATGAGGCTGGGATTTCCTACTACAAAGAAACTGTGGGATATTTTCCGGAACTTTCCATGCTTATACTGGTTTGGATTCCAGTAGCACAGATCTTGCTATCAGATCTGGCATACTTGAAATTGCAGTACTTCTGAAGCAACTGGGTGTCTGTTCCTTCTGGCTTTCTCTGGAGAAGTCACATCATGCTGATGTGAGGGGCGACTAGGAGTCAGGTACCTGGGGTCCAGTGCCCTCTGTCACTACCTCAGTATGTGTCCTTGAACAAGTTGTTTCACCTCTCTGTGCCTCAGTGTCTTTTTCTAGAGGGAGCAAGTGTGGGCCCAGACAGTCTCCAAGGTCCATTCCAGAAGTGCAGACCATTTACTAGTTAAAAAGCACCCCTCCCATACATTATCAGTAGGGGCTTTACATCAAATGTTACAGAGAAAAGTAAGAGAATGATGATGCTCCAGGAACTAAAATGCACACATAGAAAGGTAGGCTGGGTGGGGGCCAGCTTTCAGGAGCCCCTCAGCCACAGTGGACCATCTATGTCCACATTTAACTCCAATCTGAAAGCAAGTGAGCTCAGGTATTGAAGAAGCAGCTGTTAATGACCCTCCAGGGAGCTCCCATAATGAGGGCGGGGGCACTTACCTCATGGCCCTGCCAAGGTTGAGTTAAGAATTCTCTAGGTAGGGAATTCTTTGGAGATTCTCTGCTTAAGTTTTTGGAATATTTCCCTTGAGGAAACCATTCCCTGGGAGATGGACAGTCAGATTGGATAGGTGGGGAGGTATCCAGTTAACTATTTCTGAAGGGAAAAAATATGCCTTGTCTGTGACACCCCTCCAGCCTCCATCTCCCCCTAAATCTCACTCCCATACCCACATGGACACTCCCCTCCCAAAAAAGGAGTCCCCAAAGGAGAGGGGCTCCGTTTGTTTAAAAAAAAAGTCCTGTTCTCTTGGCCATTAATCATGCCTGTAAGAGCGTTTATTAATGCCCTGTCAATTGTTCAGAGGGAAGGCAGCCTGTCAGCTGTCCTCCCTCCCTGTTAGCTGTGTGCAAACACTGGTGATTAAGCGCCAGATTTAACATCCTCATGAATATTTAAGAGGCTGTTTTTGAAAGTTTCCTGTCCTTTTACACTAATAGCCCCATTAAAACCTGTTTACAAGCCAGTCAGGAGAGTAACTGCATGCACTTAAAACATGAGAGCACTCCCCCAAGAGGGGCACATGACCACGTGAAGATCGATAGGCAGCTTAAAGTAAGACTGTCTGCCCGCCCCCAGTGGAGCCCAGCCCCATGAGAGCCACGTAAAAGAGCTGGAAAGGACCCAACTTGTTAATTAGACCAGTGAGGAGGGGCGTGCAGGAGCAAGCCCTGGTTACTGGGCTCCCCGCTTCCCTATGTGGGGTGACCCCAGTTCCAGAGACTTCAAAAAAGCTGCCTGAATGATGTCAAGGGCAACCAGCCCCAGGCCAGCCCAGGAAAGGAAATTTGTCTCTGGGCCTGCTCACCTGCTGGCTCTTGCCCTCCATGCACCACCCCAAGCACTCGGCTCTGCTTCTGTCCCAAGCTCATCAACTCATCAAATGAATCTTATCCAAGGAGCTAATAAGGGCTTAAGGAAAGGAAGTATAATGAGAGGGGGCGCCCTTGAAGATTCCCCAAAGCTTTAAGGGTCCAAAGGGAAGCGAGGCAAATTCGTAAGGCAGGTATTGGGAATGGGGTGAGATGTCTCTTTTCTGCATAGAAGAGCTGGTTTGCCATCAGCACCTGAGGCTGCCTTTCCTGCAGTTAGGAAAGAACACAGAAGTGGGGGAAACCACTTGCTCCTTGAAAGTAGGAAGACAATTACCTAGTGTTGTTATAGACAAAGGAATGGACAGACCAGTGGAACAAGGGCAGGGGGTTCTGCTGAAAGGCAGTGCAGTCCACTTCCTCCCCAGCCCCAAGAATGGGCAGATGCACAGAGGGACCGCCCCCACTCCAGGAGGGGGAACTCTCAAACACTAAATCTGCTTCCCCATCCATCACCTGGTCTGTGCTGAAAGAGTCCAAGAATCCCTTTTAGAGCAAGGAGATGTGCCCCGAACTTTACCAACTGAATTCTTACTGTTCAATACAAAGTTCACCATTTGGAACACTTCATGTTCCTGCAGCATTGTGGGGTTCCTCCAAACGCAGGCTAGGACTGCTCTACTTTTTATCTGACATATTGCCTGGCCCAGAGATGACTTTTGCTTTCTTCTATGTAATACATGCATGGTGATACAGTACATTCTGATTTATAATAAGAATGTAATTGTAGCAACACTCACTGATCTGGAGCATAGTAATCTAGGAATGCCTCCTCTCCAAAGATTCTATGAGAACCAAAAGTTAAGCCAAAAGGCTTCTGAGCAGGCAAAAAAAAAAAAAAAAATTTGCAGTATCCATGCACTAACATTTTAAGCATTTTACTCATCAGGCCCATATTCCAGCAGGTTAACAACATTTTTAACATGATTCCAATAGGTTTGGCTCCCTGTATCGCTAGTCAATTACAAAGAGCAGAGGAGAAGCTAGAGACAGACACACTGACAGTAGGAAGAAGTCATAGCACTGGACAGTGAGTGAGAATAAAATTTTCAAAACTCTAGAAAGTGAGTCAAGAGCCCCAACCACACAGCAGTCTGGGGTCATTCATTCCAGGGGCAAAAATCTTTCCACACCTCTACCTGCCCCTGCTGCCAATAAAAAAGGCAATAAGCTCTAATGCCTCATGAGTAATGAAATAGAAAAGGGTGAGACACAATTCTTTGAAAAGTCTATCTATAAGAGTTAAAGCTTTTGTAGTTTGGGAGCTTAGAGCTAAGCCTTCAGCTATCCAGAAAATGTATCTCCAGAATAACTCATTTATCCTCTGTTTTTCTTTCACTATATTCACATTTCATGTTTCCCCCAAAGTGTTCAAAAGAATCCAGACAAATTTATAGACCAGGAGAACAGGTTGCCACACCGAGAAGCAGGTTTCATTACTTTCCAGGCAATGGTGTCCTGGAGCTAGGTCACCCTGGCTCAGGAGAACTGAGTGTTAAGTGTTCAGGAATTGTATGGGCTAGCATTAAACACAGACATTATTAGACATTAAATTATATAAACTTACATTCAAATAACATACTAAAGACAGAGGTAATAAAGAGTCAAAGCTCATCACTTCTTAATCATCTTACTGGATTTTACTCTTATGGAATCTGTGGTGAAAATGCCTCCTAATGGTGGCTGCGGCCCATCACTCCCGAGGCCACATTCAGTGACATCCCTTCGGCAGCTTGAAATGGCCATAGTAGGAGAAATTGGCAAATGCCACACGTGGGGTTTGTTCGGGTTTTTTTTCCTCCCAGAAAGGTGGTTGTTAAACATGTACCAATACAACACTGTTTGGGACACACACACCTCCGGTTGTTAAGGTTACACTGTGGATTCCTGAGTGAGCAGGGGAAAGTCTCTGTGTCTGGGGAAGTGGAAAGGCAGATGGGCTGGTTTTCAGGTGACGTCTGGCTAGGTGACCTCAGGCAAGTGGCTTCCTCTCTCGGGGCCTCCCTTTCCCCAGCTGTAAAATGGGAGTATTGAACTTGACAGTCTCTAAGCCCCCTTCTGGTTGTAACACTGTCTGACTCTAGGACTCCTCATTGACTCTCAAGTCAAACAGACATAAGCGTATGACAGTCTGGCCCTTGGCAGGTGGGAAGGATAGAATTTAGCTATAGAGCACTTCCTCTTTCTCAAATACTGCCCGAAAGAATGTAATAACATGTGTAAAGCAGTCAAAAGGACCCAGACCAAGTTGAACAGGATCACAGAACATGAAGTTCCCATTTACTTTCATTCGTTCTTCAGCCCCCAACTTGCCATTAACACCAGCGAAGCTATTTCTGAAATTCAAGGTATTCGCTGAATAATAAAAGCCCCAAGAAATCTTGTAAGTGTTCAGTATTATGATCCAGAGACTTACAGAGTGATGCCCTGGAAAATGAAAAGGCTTTGGAGTCAGAAGACCTGGATTTGTGTTCTCGACAACCCAATTCACTTTTTCTGCTTGTATAAGCTTGATCAACTGAAATATCGTCCAGACCCAGCTTCCAGTAAAATGTGAACAATTTCTGGTAGTATAGACTGTGCAGCCTTTCTAGAGAGACTTCTTGGTGGTACTTATTCAATTTAAGTGTCTGTCTTATGACTCAGCAACCGTTCTCTTGAGTTTGCTTCCCGCAGAAATTCCCATCCAGGCTCCTCAGCAGTGCAGATGTTCGTGTGCCAGAGTTGGAGGCTACCAAGGTTTCCACTAGGGGGCATAGACGAGTAAACCATGATGGACTCAACACTGTGGAATATTATGCAACATTTAGAGGCAACGGAGTAGATACACACAGCAACACGGATCATTCTTGTAAACACAGTGTTGAGTAAAAACAATGCAAACAACAGTGAGAGCTAAAGAAAATGGACGCTTATGTAAACAAAAATTGCACACATGCTAAACAAAATATACGTTTAGATGTGCACATATAAATAACAAGATAAACATCGGACACATTTAGAATGATTGTCTGTGTGGAGGCAGAGAAGTGGGAGTGGGAGAAAGAGAGAGATAAAAGATAGTGTATTGATTAATTAATTATGAAAACAACAGAGGGGCAGCAGACAAACTAGATACTTAATGTGCCATGTAATAAGTATGATGAACTCAGCCCTCTAAACCTAAGCCCAATTAAGAAATAATGAAAATTATAATAATACTTTACCTACCCCCACACAGTTTTGGTGAGGGTCAAATGAATAATGTATGTGAAAATAATTTGTGAACCATGAAATATTACTCAGGTATATTATTATAATCATCATTTTTGCAGTATATCTGAGAAACAGTGAATGAGGGCTGAAAGAAATATTTAAGGAATATAGCAAGGTATCTCATCTTTCTGTCTTGATAAGTTTAGCTGATAAGGTTAGAAATCCCTTAATTAAACATGACTCTGTAAATCACAAGTTTTTACATAAAACTGTGGTCACTCCCGATTCTTCTGAGTAACTTATTTGTGGTCAACACTGCCAATCTCCAGCCCATCGGCATTCTCCCTGCTTCCTTAGGGATCCGGTTGTTCACACAGCATGGTGTCTTTATTTCCAAAGGATCAGCTGTGATTTGTCCAAGACGAGCACAGTAACCCCATTTCTTGGAATGGAGTGAGTAATTGCTGTAGGTGGGACTCAGATCTGGGAAAAGATATATCAGGGGAAGTTTGTTTGGAGGGGCCTTGTGGAAGGAAAAATTTCCCTGTTTAAAAAAAGAGAGAGAGAAAGAGATAAGGTCGAAGGCTTTCACCTCCTCTTACCTTAAACGTGAAGATGTGCTGCTTGCAGCTGAAGCAGCCACTGTGACCATCAGACAGGAAGCGTAGGAACAAGCAGACAAGATGGGGTTAATTGAGCAATATGGAGAAAGAACCACCACACCAAATCTAAAACTGCCTAGACCTCTGGCTATTTGAGATCATTAGACGTCTTTATTACTTTAGACATGGTGAGTCAGATGTTACTTTCAGTCAAACGCTTCCCTGCTGATACAATTTTTAACCTGGCCGGCCTTGAAAGGAGATGTCCATTTCCTATGCGTATTCTGAGGGAAACATCATCATCTTTCCACCTTCCCAACATTTTCCCAAATGTTATATTTGGCAGACTTTACAGGAGCAGAGAGCTGTGGTTTAAAGCAGGTGGGGCCTGACTGTGTTTTGTGTCAACCGGGAGAGCCAGCATAGGCGAAGTAACCCAGGCCTCTGTTTGACACATCAGGAGTTCTGAAAAGGTGCCACATACCTAATGCTACCTCTGAAGCCAAAGTTGATGAGAAGTGCCTCGTAAGGAAAGGCCAGGGACAACCGTGTGGGCTGACGATGAGACGACGTATGGCCTTAAAATGCCATTGGGTCTGGGTGTGCAAGAGGACTTTGACTTGTTCTGTGTGGTCCCACTGGACCAATGGAGGGAAGTTTTAACTTGGGTTCTCCAAGTAGAGCTGCCCAACTCCAGGAGAGCTTATGCTATAAGATTATGAGCTCCTGGGCCCTGAATGTGTCCGAAATAAAGCATTCTTCACTGAATAGCAAGTCTTTAGGGTTCCATTCAAGCCCAAGATTCTAAGATTATGTTATCCTCTTGAAAAACATGAAAATTATCTTCAGGACCGTAATTCAGTCAATACAGGTGATAGCAGGCCCTTGATGAAGATAACAATGCAGAGTGGAGAGTCTGAGGTCATCAAAGATTCTTTTCCAACTCTACATTTTAGAGAACAAAAAAATATGGTAATTTCCTAAAGAGCTGAAAATAGAATTACCATATGATCCAGGAACTCCACTCAAAAGAACTGAAAGCAGGGTATCAAAGAGATATTTGTACACCCATGTTCATAACAGCCTTACTCACAATAGCCAAAAGGAGGAAGCAACCCAAGTGTCATTGATAGATGAATTTAAAAATGTGGTTAAAAAAATTGGGGTATGTGCATACAATGGAATATTATTCAGCCTTAAAAAGGAAGGAAATTCTGACTCATACTACAACATGGGTGAACCTTGAGGATGTTATGCTAAGTGAAATAAGCCAGTCATAAAAAGACAAATACTGTAGGATTCCACTTGTGTGAGGTACCAAGAATAATCAAATCCACAGAGACAGAAAGTAAAATGGTGGTTGCCACAGTTGTTTCATGGGTACGGATTTCCAGTTTTACAAGATGAGAAGAGTTCTTGAGATTGGTTACACCACAATGTGAATGTACTTAATGCTATTGAATTATATACTTAAAAGGGTTTGGATTGTAAAGTTATGTGCTTTTACCACAATTTTTAAGGGATAGGGTTGTTAGGTATTTTTATAGGACCCAGATCCAGGAGATCTTTTCTCCACAGTCCTGGATGCAAGGACCCCCATCCCCTCCACAGGTGGAGGAAAAGCAAACCCATTCTCAGTGGCACCGAGGGGGAGGAAAGAGCAGGCGCAGCCACTGCTCAGAATCTCTACCCAACAGCTGGCCCTGTTTTGGAGAAGTTATCATCCCCCTCCTACAAATGGCATTGCCCTGACTCCTGCTGTAACCTTTTCTCCATCTAAACAAAGAACCCTAAAAGGAATCACTGAATTAAATAGTTACCTTCAACCTCAGCCATTCTGACCCCTCTGTTCTTGAGACCCGGAGGGGGAAAATGATTTTGCCTACCACTATGCCTCAAATTAGTGACAACCAAGACTAGAACCATCAGAGTTCCAAAAACCAGCCCCTCCACTCACAGGTAGGTTGGTGCAAGTATTATTTAGCATTGCTAAAGAACTTCAGATTTGCAAAGTGCTTTATGCTCATCTATTATTCATGCACTAATGAGAATACTTAGATTGTGCCTTTTCTCTAAGGAACTCAAAGCACTTTGTAAATGTTAACTCATTCACCCTCTATGTCCCAATGGGACAGACAGAAATCCTCACCCCTTGGCTTTGCACTTGGTAAAGAGTAAGCCCGGCAGAGGCAGCAAGCATGATGGAAGGCAGGCTCAGAACCAGGGGCTTCCAATTTCCTGTGCCCTTACTGTCTTCTATCCGTCTAAATAGTGCTCCTGGTACTGAAATTAAAGCCCTAGAGTCCAATGAGATATTTCTCTGAGACTGAACGCCATGCATGATAGCAGAGAAAGGGGGCTTAAGTTGTAGGTAGAGGGAGAAAAAAGGGAGTAAGGATAAAAGGAACATTTTCTAGCCATATTATAACAGCTAACATTTACTGAGCATTCAGACTTGCAACTCCTGAATCATCTTACTGAATCCTCATCTTACTTGTATGATTAGATAATGATTATCCTTTTTCAAATAAGGAAACTTGGGGACTGGAGACGTTAAGAAGCTTTCTCAAGGCCACGCCTAGACTGTGGCAGCATTGTGACTAGAACCCAGATCTCGCTCCAGGGCTTGTGCTCTAAAGCTACATGTGAAACTGCTTCTTCCCAACGTTAAGGGATAATCATGCCAGAAACCATTACTCAGTAATGTCACAAAATCCCATTCTTAGGAAAAGTTACCAACCAAGGTCAATAAGGAGGCAGAAGGATGAAGGAAAACCCCCAAGAGGATTTTCTTACCCTTCCCTCTGGTATCCCATCACCTGTGACTTACGTACACCACGGCACCAGCCATTCATAGTACAGCTACACACTTACAAGACTGCCTCTCTTCCACCAGACTATGAGCTCTATGCCTTTGCCTTCTTTGCATCCCTAGTGCCAACATAGCACCTGATTCCCAGGAGGTGCCCAATATGTATTTTTGGGAAAGGAGAGAATACAAGGGTTTAAGATAGCCCTTAATGCATGTCTGAACCAATTGTCAATGATCTTATGATTCTATATTTATAGCTATTGACATAGGTCATAAGTTTCATTTTGAAATTTCTCTCTATACCCGTCATCTTCCACAAATAGGTAACGATCCATCAACAGGTTATTGGACATCTGCACCTCTACAGGGCTGTGGGTGTTCTGACGACATCCATGAGGTAATCTTTACCCTGCCAGAGTTTACATTCCAGTTAGAGACATGATAATGACACGCAAGAGGCAACTGACGAATGACATGAGATAAATTCACATGCTAAACTAAAGTTAAAACTAGAGAGTTTGGGGGAGTTGGGACTGGGGAAGGCTTAATGAAGAGAGTGATACCTAACAAGACCTTAAAAGAAGGTTAAGTGTGGCTAGGAAACAAAGAGAATGGTCCCACTGAGAGAACACATGGTGCCAAGACAGGGCAGTGAGTGTGGGCTGTGGACAGGTCAGAAGGAGAACCAGCCTGCCAGGAGCAGGGTGGATGTATTACACAGGCATTTCTTTGCCAGGAACAGAAACTCACTCAACTCCTTGAAAACCAGCCACTGGCATGGGATATGCAAGAAGCTATTCAACATTAACCTCAGTGCCAAAAAATCATTTCTCTACCCCTTTGTTCACTAACAAAGGAGAAGGGCTTTAAACTGGGGTGTCCTCTTTTAATGAATACTAACTCATTGAGATTCATAACTTGAGTTGAAAAACCAAGAAATCAATAAAGAAGCAACGCATTCTACATGATATTAAAATTTTCTAGTACTGCAGTAATTAGAACTTCAAACACTAATAAGACTGTACAGTTAATTAACAATAGTCATAAAAGTCTAAGAACAAATATCCTATGTATTAAATACAACAACTAATGTAATTGCACATACAGAAGGAAAAACTAAAGGGAGAGTTGGTTACAATTTTGCCTAATAATGCCAGCTCAGAAACTGAAACACTGTTTTCCTTGGTGTTTGTGGCTACAATTCCTTATTGTGTAATATTATTATTATACAATTCCTTACTATAGTAATATTATTTTCATATAATCTTTACTATTGATATCAGAATGTTTTATTTCTCATTAGTAGGTCCTATTTCCTTGGGGAGCCAGAAAATTTAGCACACCCTGATTAAGCTACCATCTAAATTCCACATTGTTTTCTCATCCTAGAGACCACACTTATACATAAAGACACATAGACACACACACACACACACACACACACACACATCCAACTGGTGACTGGTTTTACACATAAATGAGGTCAATATCCACCTCTCTAGCATAAGTTGAAGACCTAAGGAGCATCCCTCCCCAGATCAAAACTACCTCCCTCACTAGCCTTACAACATTCCATCTTCAGGACAGCTTGATAAAAGGCTCCTGGAGGAACACAACGACCCCCATGAAGTATTCCTACCAAAAAAATCAACTTTGAATCTGGTAACACCTCTAGATTCAATGACCAATTTATAGAAAATAAATGGGATAGAGGAACATATCAAACAACACAACTAGGATGCAGTTAGAAAAATCCAAACTGTGACAAATTCTATAAGACAAAAACCCAGTTTCTTCAACAAATAAATTGAAAGGATAAAAAGAGATGGAAGGGAGGGGGATCAGCTCAGTGCTTTGTGACCACCTAGAGGGGTAGGATAGGGAGGGTGGGAGGGAGACAAATGAGGGAGGGGATTTGGGGACATATGTATATGTATAGCTGATTCACTTTTTTATAAAGCAGAAACTAACACACCATTGTAAAGCAATTATACTCCAATAAAGATGTGAAAAATAAAAAAGAGATGGGAGGGGAATCTATAGATTAAATATTCAAAGATACCCAGCAATCATGCTCTTTGGAATTTACCGAAAGGAGTTGAAAATTTATGTCCACACAAACATGCACATGGGGTTTATAGCAGCTCTATTTATAATTTCCAAAACTTGGAAGAAACCAAGATGTGCTTCACTAGGTGAATGGATAAATAAAGTATGGTACATCCAGAGAATAGAATATTATTCTTCACTAAAAAGAAATGAGCTACTGGGACTTCCCTGGTGGCACAGTGGTTAAGAATCCTCCTGCCAATGCAGGGGGCATGGGTTCAAGCCCTGGTCCGGGAAGATCCCACATGCCGTAGAGCAACTAAGCCCGTGTGCCACAAGTACTGAGCCTGTGCTCTACAGCCTGAGAGCCACAACTACTGAACCCTCGTGCCACAACTACTGAAGCCCGCGCACCTAGAACCCGTGCTTCACAACAAGAGAAGCCACCGCAAGGAGAAGCACGTGCACTGCAACCAAGAGCAGCCCCCACTCACCACAACTAGAGAAAGCCCACACACAGCAACAAAGACCCTACACAGCCAAAAAATAAATATATTTTAATAAATAAAATTTTTAAGAAAGAAATGAGCTACCAATCCATGAAAAGACATGGAGGAAGTTTAAATGCTTATTACTAAGTGAAAGAAGGCCATCTGAAAAGATTACATAATGTATGATTCCAATTATGATGTTCTGGAAAAGGCAGAACTTTGGAGACAGTAAAAAGATTAGCGGTTGCTGTATACTCTGTGAGGGCAGGGACTGTCGTACTCTGTGATACATCCTATACCCAACACAATGCCTGGGCCCAACTAGGTATTCAATAAATGTTTGTCTAAATTAATAAAATAAAAATGGAATCACATGATGATCTGCCAGTCTAAGAAAATGTGACTCACAAGAATTTGAAAAAAAAAAAAAGATAGAGTTGTTGATATAAAGTCTGAGAGGGGAAAATCAGTGATTTCTCAAGCTGCAACACTGGGGTGAGGAATACTTTGTTAAATATGGGAGTTAAAGGATGCCCAGGACAGCTAGCTGTGGGGAATGGGATAATGCCACCTTGGGGGTCAGGACCACTGGCTTCTTTTCTGGTCTCATTTCTGTAACCACTTGGCTGTGTGCCCTGAGCTTCTGTTTCCTCTTCCATGAGATACACCATTGGAGCAGGGATTTCTGCACTCTCAGCTTTAACATACATTGAATCTACAGCCAAATCAGTAGGACAAAGAATCGGATGTCACAAAAATGTTCAGTTAACAGAAAAATTTCCCTTGTGTCTTGGTTGGATTTCCCCAGAAACAGACTTTAAGACAAGGATTTGAGTGCAAATACTTTATTTGAGAGATGATCCCAGGAAGCAACAGAAGTGAAGTAGGAAAGAGAGACAAGGAAGAGAAGGAAAGCAACAATGGGTGAGCCATCAACCAAGTGACCACCGTGGGCAAGCACAGTCATACTGGCACACAGTGTAGAACATGCCACAGAGTTCTGCTACCTGAGGAGTAGGTAAGCAGTAGACTTATACACCTACTTCCATCAGTCACTGGCTGGGGGCTACGCCCAAGGGCATGAAGCTTCCAACAGGTTCAGCCTGCAAGGAAGTCACAGATGCTCAAACTTGGAAGCCATGGTAGAACAGTTAGTGCTAGAACAGTTAGTGCTAAATGGATATGGGCAGCGTTTTGACAGCATTAGTGACAACCTGGGGACTTAACTGGATACATTCCTACCTCTTGCTTTTTCTCCTACTACTTCCCAGAGAGTCAAGTGCAAGGAAAATCAAGTCTTGAGATTTGTCAATGGCTGGAATTATTCACTGTGATTTTTACTGCTGTACCTGTGTTCATTTGTGCATTTCTTCTTTCTATAAGACAAAAAATAGTGCTGATTCAACACTGCCTCAGTAGTGTGGGCTTGAAGGCTGCTACAGGAATCTCCTATTAGTGCTCAGAGCAGCAGTTTCAAATCTTTGTCTCCTGAAGAACACTTCATCATGTTTCTGGACCCTGCTTTTTTTTTTTTTACAGCTTCAGGAAAGGACTCAAATTCCATCAATTCCATCCAATTAGACGTGTACAACTTCAGCTGTTTTGAATCCACCTCCATGTGAATGAGAACCTATGGGCCTGGTTCCTCAGGATGAAGAAAGGGGTTTGAATATTGCCTTGAAATTTTTTTAACCTACGCAGGCAGCCTTTTTACCAAAAATGAATATGACTTACCCAGAAAGTATTCCTTTAAAAAATCGAAATAGGAATTACAATCCTGCAGGTTGTGTAACAAAAACCACATTCAAAGAAAGATAGATAAGACGAAAAGGCATTGGGCTATGTACCAGATGAAGGAACAAGATAAAACAACTAAATGAAGTGGAGATAGGCAAACTTCCAGAAAAAGAATTCAGAATAATGAGAGGGAAGATGATCCAAGACCTTGGAAAAAGAATGGAGGCAAATATCGAGAAGATGCAAGAAATGTTTAACAAAGACCTAGAAGAATTAAAGAACAAAAAAACAGAGATGAACAATACTGAATAACTGAAATGAAAAATACACTACAAGGAATCAATAACAGAATAACTGAGGCAGAAGAACAGATAAGTGACCTAGAAGACAGAATGGTGGAATTCACTGCTGTGGAACAGAATAAAGAAAAAAGAATGAAAAGAAATAAAGATAGCCTAAGAGACCTCTGGGACAACATTAAATGCAACAACATTTGCATTATAGGGGTCCCAGAAGGAGAAGAGAGAGAGAAAGTTCCCAAGGAAATATTTGAAGAGATTATAGTCAAAAACTTCCCTAACATGGGAAAGGAAATAGCCACCCAAGTCCAGGAAGTGCAGAGAGTCCCATACAGGATAAACCCAAGGAGAAACATGCCGAGACACATGGTAATCAAATTGGCAAAAATTAAAGACAAAGGAAAATTATTGAAAGGAGCAAGGGAAAAACAACAAATAACATACAAGAGAAATCCCAAAAGGTTAACAGCTGATTTCTCAGCAGAAACTCTACAGCCAGAAAGGAGTGGCATAATATATTTAAAGTGATGAAAGGGACGAACCTACAACCAAGATTACTCTACCCGTCAAGGATCTCATTCAGATTCGATGGAGAAATCAAAAGCTTCACAGACAAGCAAAAGCTAAGAGAATTCAACACCACCAAACCAGCTCTACAACAAATGCTAAAGGAATTTCTCTAACTGGAAAACACAAGAGAAGAAAAGGACCTACAAAATCAAGCCCAAAACAGTTAAGAAAATGGCAGTAGGAACATATGTATCGATAATTACCTTAAACGTGAATGGATTAAATGCTCCAACCAAAAGACACAGGGTCACTTATGTATTGAGGAGCACTTCAATACATAAGGCAATTGCTAACAGCTATAAAAGAGGAAATCGACAGTAACACAATAATAGTGGGGCACTTTAACACCTCACTTACACCAATCGGCAGATCATCCAAACAGAAAATTAACAAGGAAACACAACATTTAAATGACACAATAGACCAGATAAATTTAATCAATATTTACAGGACATTCCATTCAAAAACAGCAGATTACACTTTCTTCTCAAGTGCACATGGAACATTCTCCAGGATAGATCACATCTTGGGTCACAATTCAAGCCTCAGTAAATTTAAGAAAATTGAAATCATATCAAGCATCTTTTCTGACCACAGCACTATGAGATTAGAAATCAATTACAGGGAAATTGAGCTAGGACTCAAACTGGAACAGTCAAGCAGACAGAAAGCCAGAGAAAAGGAGTCTAAGTCAAAACCAGGTAGTCAGAGATGAGATCAAGATCCAAAAACTTAAGGACAATATAGAAAATGAACTTAACACAACCCAGCAGAACCCTGCCAAACAATATGCAAGGACCCCTAGTACCTTAATTTAAAATCTAAAAATTATTGTTACACAATGCAGCTTTTATTTGAACACTAGAAGTAGCCCTAAATTTTTTTACAAGCATGGCTAATGGAAAAGAATTCTTCTTGTTGTTAAAAAAGCCAAAGTTAATGTAGTAGTGGTAGTTGAAAACAAAACCTTGAAGATGAATTTTTGTCATAGAATGAAGAATTACCCTCTGTTCTATGGTGTTCTACAAATCAATGGAGAAAAAAATATTGTTTAATATTAAATAACTCTGATGGCAATGAAAGAAAAAATCAGTTACAGGGAAAAAAACATAAAAAACACAAACACATGCAGGCTAAACAATACACTACTAAATAACCAAGAGATCACTGAAGAAATCAAAGAGGAAATCAACAAATACCTAGAGACAAATGATAATGAAAACACGACAATGTAAAACCTATGGGATGCAGCAAAAGCAGTTCTAAGAGGGAAGTTTATAGCAATTGAATCTCACCTCAAGAAACAACAAACATCTCAAATAAACAATCTAGCCTTACACCTAAAGGAACTAGAGAAAGAAGAACAAACAAAACCCAAAGTTAGTAGAAGGAAAGAAATCATAAAGATCAGAGCAGAAATAAGTGAAATAGAAACAAAGAAAACAATGGCAAAGATAAATAAAACTAAAAGTTGGTGCTTTGGGAAGATAAACAACATTGATAAACCATTAGCTAGACTCATCAAGAAAAAGAAGGAGAGGACTCAAATCAATAAAATTAGAAATGAAAAAGGAGAAGTTACAACAGACACCGCAGAAATACAAAGCATCCTAAGAGATTACTACAAGCAACTCTATGCCAATAAAATGGACAACCTGGAAGAAATGGACAAATTTTTAGAAAGGTATAACCTTCCAAGACTGAACCAGGAAGAAATAGAAAATATGAACAAACTAATCACAAGTAAGGAAATGGAAATGGTGATTAAAGATCTTCCAACAGGGCTTCCCTGGTGGCGCAGTGGTTGAGAGTCTGCCTGCCGATGCAGGGGACACGGGTTCATGCCCCAGTCCGGGAAGATCCCACATGCCGCGGAGCGGCTGGGCCCGTCAGCCATGGCTGCTGAGCCTGCGCGTCTGGAGCCTGTGCTCTGCAACGGGAGAGGCCACAACAGTGAGAGGCCCGTGTAGGACAAAAAAAAAAAAAAAAAATCTTCCAACAAACAAAAACCCAGGACCAGATGGTTTCACAGATGAATTCTATCAAACATTTAGAAGAGAGCTAACACCCATCCTTCTCAAACTCTTCCAAAAAATTGCACAGGGAGGAACACTCCCAAACTCATTCTATGAGGTCATCATCACCCTGATACCAAAACCAGACAAAGATACTACAAAAAAAGAAAATTTCAGACAAACATCACTGATGAATAGAGATGCAAAAATCTTCAACAAAATACTAGCAAACAGAATCCAACAGCATACTAAAAGGATCATACACCATGATCAAGTGGGATTTATCACAGGGATGCAAGGATTCTTCAATATACGCAAATCAATCAATGTGATACACCATATAAACAAATTGTTTTTGTTTTGGGGTTTTTTTTTTTTTGCGGTACGCAGGCCTCTTACTGTTGTGGCCTCTCCCGTTGTGGAGCACAGGCTCCGGACGTGCAGGCTCAGCGGCCGCCCAACGGCTCCGCGGCATGTGGGATCTTCCCGGACCGGGGCATGAACCCGTGTCCCCTGCATCGGCAGGCAGACACTCAACCACTGCACCACCAGGGAAGCCCACCATATTAACGAATTGAAGAAGAAAAACCATATGGTCATCTCAATAGATGCAGGAAATGCTTTTGACAAAATTCAACACCCATTTATGAGAAAAACTCTCCAGAAAGTGGGCATAGAGGGAAACTACCTCAACATAATAAAGGCCATATATGACAAACCCATAGCAAACATCATTCTCAATGGTGAAAAACTGAAAGCATTTTCTCTAAGATCAGTAACAAGACAAGGATGTCCACTCTCGCCACTATTATTCAACACAGTTTTGGAAGTCCTAGCCACAGCAATCAGAGAAGAAAAAGAAATAAAAGGAATCCATATGGGAAAAGAAGAAGTAGAACTGTCACTGTTTGCAGATGACATGCTACTATACATAGAGAATCCTAACGATGCCACCAGAAAACTACTAGAGCTAATCAATGAATTTGGTAAAGTTTCAGTATAAAAAATTAATGCAGAGAAATCTCTTGCATTCCTATACACTAATGATGGAAAATCTGAAAGAGAAATTAAGGAAACACTCCCATTTACCATTGCAACAAAAAGAATAAAATACCTAGGAATAAACCTACCTAGGGAAACAAAAGACCTGTATGCAGAAAACTATAAGACACTGATGAAAAAATTAAAGCTGATACAAACAGATGGAGAGATATACTATGTTCTTGGACTAGAAGAATCAATATTGTGAAAATGACTATACTACCCAAAGCAACCTACAGATTCAATGCAATCCCTATCAAATTACCAATGGCATTTTTTACAGAACTAGAACAAAAAATCTTAAAATTTGTATGGAGACACAAAGGATCCAGAAGAGCCAAAGCTGTCTTAAGGGAAAAAAATGGAGTTGGAGGAATCAGACTCCCTGACTTCAGACTATACTACAAAGTTACAGTAATCAAGACCATATTGTACTGGCACAAAAACAGAAATATAGATCAATGGAGCAGGATAGAAAGCCCAGAGGTAAACCCACACACCTATGGTCAACTAATCTATGACAAAGAGGCAAGGATATACAATGGGGAAAAGACAGCCTCTTCAATAATTGGTGCTGGGAAAAATAGACAGCTACATCTAAAAGAATGAAATTAAAACACTCCCTAACACCATACACAAAAATAAACTCAAAATGGATTAGAGACCTAAATTTAAGACGGGACACTATAAAATACTTAGAGGAAAACATAGGAAGAACACTCTTTGACATAAATTACAGCAACATCTTTTTTGATCTACCTCCTAGAGTAATGGAAATAAAAACCAAAATAAACAAATGGGACCTAATGAAACTTAAAAGGTTTCGCACAGCAAAGGAATCTTCAAACAAGACGAAAAGACAACCCTCAGAATGGGAGAAAATATTTGCAAATGAATCAATGGACAAAGGATTAACCTCCAAAATATATAACAGCTCATGCAGCTCAATATCAAAAAAACAAACAACCCAATCCAAAAATGGGCAGAAGACTTAAATAGACATTTCTCCAAAGAAGACATACAGATGGCCAAGAAGTACATGAAAAGCTGCTCAACATCACTAATTATTAGAGAAATGCAAATCAAAACTACAATGAGGTATCACCTCACACCAGTTAGAATGGGCATCATCAGAAAATCTACAGACAATAAATGCTGGAGAGGGTGTGGAGAAAAGGGAACTCTCTTGCACTGTTGTTGGGAATGTAAATTGATACAGCCACTATGGAGAACAGTATGGAGGTTCCTTAAAAAAACGAAAAATAGAATTACCATACGACCCAGAAATCCCACTACTGGGCATATACCCAGAGAAAACCATAATTCAAAAAGACACATGCACCCCAATGTTCATTGCAGCACTATTTACAAGAGCCAGGTCATGGAAGCAACCTAAATGCCCATCAACAGGTGAATGGATAAAGAAGATGTGGTACATATATACAGTGGAATATTACTCAGCCATAAAAAGGAATGAAATTGGGTCATTTGTAGAGACGTGGATGGATCTAGAGACTGTCATACAGAGTGAAGTAAGTCAGAAAGAGAAAAACAAATATCGTATATTAATGCACATATATGGAACCTAGAAAAATGGTACAGATGAACCAGTTTGCAGAGGAGAAATCAAGACACAGATGTAGAGAACAAACTTACGGACACCAAGGGGGGAAAGTGGTGGTGGGGGGGTGCTGTGATGAATTGGGAGATTGGGATTGACATGTTTACACTAATATGTATAAAATGGATAACTAATAAGAGCCTGCTGTATAAAAATAAATAAATTACATTAAATTAAAAAAAGAAATTGTAGTATATATCTTTAATAGAATACCACTCAGCAATGAAAAGAAATGAACTATTGACACACATAACATGGATGAACCTCAAAATCATTATTCTAGTAAAAGAAACCAGACACAAAACACTATTATATGAGTCAGCTCATATGAAGTTCTAGAACAGGAAAATCTAACTTAACGAACCTATTACTTGTTTAAGCATGAAAAAGTAGGCATAACTGTGTTTAATAAAGGAATGAGGAGTTTTTTCCTTAAAAATAAAAACTAGAAGTATAAACTGTATTTTTACTATATTTCTTTTTTTTCCACAATTGAATTTGGTCCAACCACGGTGTTTTTGGTCAGAATTTTTCTTGCTGTTGTGACTGTTTGTCTCTATGACTCAGATGACCATCCTAGCTGATATTGTTTCCTCATCAGCACATCGTTCTGGCATTATGCAGACGCAGCTTGAGGTGGTTCGGAGGCAGTCACTGGTAACTGCACCAGAAGCAAATCTGCCAGTCCTGTCTGGGGCTTGTCTCAGCTTCAAATGCAGGTGACTAAATGACACCTGCCTGCCTCTGGCTCCTCCAACACCAACACACACACACACACACACACACACACACACTGTTGTGGGCTTGAGCCAACTCTGTAAAGTGCAGCGCTCAATTGAAACTCATCAGAACACTTGGAAATGACACCAAGAGTCATTGAATGTGAACACCAGGAGCCTGTTTCTGATGATATTTTCCATCACCAAGGATTTCCCTGTAAGCCATGCTTGTCTGTTTTTTCAAATTGCAGGAAAGGACATTACTCACATTATCTTTCCCTCAAAATGGGGCAAGACTTTCAGCAAAAAGGGGTTGATGGACTGGGTTTGAAATTCTGGGCTCCCTCTCCCTCCTCCAGTTGAAGGGTAAAACCTGCTGGGCAGCTCTAACATGCTGACAAGTCAGAAATTTCCTTGCAACATGATTCATAATGTTTAAAAACAGAATCATTAAGCAGCAGGTTTTTTGTTTGTTGTCAACCACTACTCTCACATAACAAGGGGCAATGGAGAACAAGAAATCAAAGATAAAGAAAACCCACAGAGAGACCTTCAAGATGGCAGAGGAGTAAGACGTGGAGATCACTTTCCTCCCCACAAATACATCAGAAATACATCTACATGTGGAACAACTCCTACAGAACACCTACTGAACGCTGGCAGAAGACCTCAGACTTCCCAAAAGGCAAGAAACTCCCCCACGTACCTGGGTTGGGCAAAAGAAAAGAGGAAAAGCAGAGACAAAAGAATAGGGATGGGACCTGCACCTCACTGGCAGAGATGAGGGTGGCGGGGGTGAAGCTTCAGAGCCACAGAGGAGAGTGCAGCAACAGGGGTGCAGAGGACAAGCAGAGAGAGTCCTGCACAGAGAATCGGTGCTGGCCAGCGCTCACCAGCCTAAGAGCCTTGTCTGCTCTCCAGCCAGGGTGGGTGGGGGATGGGAGCTGAGGGTCGGGCATCAGGCCCCAGGGAGAGTACTGGGGTTGGCTGCGTGAACACAGCCTGAAGGGGGTTAGTGTGCCACAGCTAGCCACGAGGGAGTCCAGGAAAAAGTCTGGAACTGCCTAAGAGACAAGAGACCATTGTTTCGGGGTGAGCGAGGAGAGGGGATTCAGAGCACCATCTAAATGAGTTCCAGAGATGGGCGCGAGCTGCGGCTATCAGCACGGACAACAGAGACGGACATGAAAGGCTAAGGCTGCTGCTGCAGCCACTAATAAGCCTGCGTGCAACCACAGGTCACTATCCACACCTGCCCCACCCCCCAGGGCCCCTGCAGCCCACCACTGCCAGGGTCCCGTGATCCAGGGACAACTTCCCCAGGAGAACGCATGGTGCATTTCAGGCTGTTGCAACGTCATGCCAGCCTCTATCAATGCAGGTTCGCCCCGCATTCTGTATCCCTCCCTCCCCCAAACCTGAGCGAGCCAGATCCCCTGAATAAGCCACTCCTTTAACCCCATCCTGTCTGGGTGGGGAACAGATGCCCTCAGGCAACCTACATTCAGAGGTGGGGCCAAATCCAAAGCTGAACCCCAGGAGCTGTGCAAACAAAGAGAAGAAAGGGACATTTCTCCCAGCAGCCTAAGAAGCAGCAGATTAAATCTCCACAATCAACTTCATGTACACTGCATCTCTGGAATACCTGAATAGACAAAGAATCATCCTAAAATTGCAGCAGTGGACTTTGGGAGTAACTGTAGACTTAGGGTTTGCTTACTGCAACTAATTTTTTTCTGGTTTTATATTTATCTTAGTTTAGCATTTAGAGCTTATTATCATTGGTAGATTTGTTTATTGATTTAGTTGCTCTCTTCCTTTTTTTAATATATATATTTTTTCCTTTTTCTCTTTTTGTGAGCGTGTATGTGTATGCTTCTTTGTGTGATTTTGTCTGTATTGCTTTGCTTTTTCCATTTGTCCTACAGTTCTGACTGTCTAGTTTTTTGTTTTTTGTTTATTAATATAGTTTTTACCACTTGTTAACATTGGTGGATTTGCTTTTTGGTTTGGTTGCTATCTTATTTCCTTCTCTTTTTTATTACTTTATAATTTTACTATTTTTAATAGTTTTTTTACTTTTTATCTAATAAATTTATTTTATTTTATTTTATTTTTTCATTTGTTCTTTCTTTTTTTCTCCATTTTCTTCTGAGCCGTGTGGCTGACAGGGTCATGATACTCTGACCGGGTGTCAGGCCTGTGCCTCTGAGGTGGGAGAGCCAAGTTCAGGACATTGGTCCACCAGAGACCTTCCAGCTCCATGCAATATCAAACAGTGAAAGCTCTCCTAGAGATCTCCATCTCAAAGCTAAGACCCAGCTCCACTCAACAACCAGCAGGCAGCAGTGCTGGACATCCTATGCAAAACAACTAGTGAGACAGGACACAACACCACCCATTAGCAGAGAGTTTGCCTAAAACCATAATAGGGTCACAGACACCCCAAACACACCACCAGATGTGGTCTTGCCCACCAAAAACACAAGATCCAGCCTCATCCACCAGAACACAGGCACCAGTCCCCCCCACCAGGAAGCCTACACAACCTACGGAACCAACCTTAGCCACTGGGGGCAGACACCAAAAACAATGGGAACTACGAATCTGCAGCCTGTGAAAAACAGACCCCAAACGCAGTAGGTAAAGCAAAATAAGAAGAGAGAGAAACACACAGCAGATGAATGAGCAAGGCAAAAACCAACCATACCAAACAAATAAAGAGGAAATAGCCAGTCTACCTGAAAAAGAACTCAGAGTAATGATAGTAAAGATGATCCAAAATCTTGGAAATAAAATGGAGAAAATACAAGAAACGTTTAACAAGGACATAGAAGAACTAAAGAGCAAATAAACAATGATGAACAACACAATAAATGAAATTTAAAATTCTCTACAAAGAATCAATAGCACAATAACTGAGGGAGAAGAACAGATAAGTGACCTGGAAGATAAAATAGTAGAAATAACTACCATAGATCAGAATACAGAAAAAAGAATGAAAAGAATTGAGGACAATCTCAGAGACATCTGGGACAACATTAAATGCACCAACATTCGAATTATAGGGGTCCCAGAAGAAGAAGAGAAAAAAAGCGACTGAGAAAATATTTGAAGAGATTATAGTTGAAAACTTCCCTAATATGGGAAAGAAAATAGTCAGTCAAGTCCAGGAAGCACAGAGAGTCCCATACAGGAAAAATCCAAGGAGAAACACGCCAAGACACATATTAATCAAACTATCAAAAATTAAATACAAAGAAAAACTATTAAAAGCAGCAAGGGAAAAGCAACAAATAACATACAAGGGAATCCCCGTAAGGTTAACGGTTGATTTTCAGCAGAAACTTTGCAAGCCAGAAGGGAGTGGCAAGACATATTTAACCTGATGAAAGGGGAAAACGTACAACAAAGATTACTCTAAAGGATTTCATTCAGATTTAAAGGAGAAATTAAAACCTTTATAGAAAAGCAAAAGCAAAGAGAATTCAGCACCACCAAACCAGCTTTACAACAAATGCTAAAGGAAATTCTCTAGGCAGGAAACACAAGACAAGAAAAAAACTTACAATAACAAAACACAAACAATTAAGAAAATGGTAATAGGAACATACATATTAATAACTACCTTAAATGTAAATGGATTAAATGCTCCAACCAAAAGACATAGACTGGCTGAATGGATAGAAAAACAAGACCCATACATATGCTGCCTACAAGAGACCCACTTCAGACCTAGGGACACATACAGTCTGAAAGTGAGGGGATGGAAAAAGATATTCCATGCAAATGGAAATCAAAAGAAAGCTGGAGTAGCAATTCTCACATCAGATAATATAGACTATAAAATAAAGACTATTACAAGAGACAAAGAAGGACACTACATAATGATCAAGGGATCAATCCAAGAAGAAGATATAACAATTGTAAATATTTATGCACCCAACATAGGAGCACATCAATACATAAGGCCATTGCTAACGGCCATAAAAGGGAAAATTGCCAGTAACACAATAATAGTATGGGACTTTAACACCCCACTTTCACCAATGGAGAGACCACCCAAAATGAAAATAAATAAGGAAACACAAGCTTTAAATGATGCATTAAACAAGATGGACTTCACTGATATTTATAGGACATTCCATCCAAAAACAGCAGATTACACTTTCTTCTCAAGTGCTCGTGGAGCATTCTCCAGGATAGATCATATCTTGGGTCACAAATCAAGCCTTGGTAAATTTAAGAAAATTGAAATCGTATTAAGTATCTTTTCCTACCACAGCTCTATGAGACCAGATATCAACTACAGGAAAAATCTGTAAAAGATACAAACACGTGGAGGCTAAACAATACATTACTAAATAACCAAGAGATCATTGAAGAAATCAAAGAGGAAATCAAACCTAGGACAAATGACAATGAAAACACAGTGACCCAAAACCAATGGGATGCAGCAAAAGCAGTTCTAAGAGGAAACTTTATTGCAATACAGTCCTACCTCAAGAAACAAGAAACATCTCAAATAAACAACCTAACCTTACACCTAAAGCAGCTAGGGAAAGAGGAACAAAGAAATCCCTAACTTATCAGAAGGAAAGAAATCATAAAGATCAGATCAGAAATAAATGAAAAAGAAATGAAGGAAACGATAGCAAAGATCAATAAAACTGAAAGCTGGTTCTTTGAGAAGATAAACAAAATTGATAAACCATTAGCCAGACTCATCAAGAAAAAAGGGAGAAGATTCAAATCAATAGAATTAGAAATGAAAAAGGAGAAGTAACAACTGACACTGCAGAAATAGAAAGGATCAGGATAGATTTCTACAAGCAACTCGATGCCAATAAAACGGACAACTTGGAAGAAATGGACAAATTCTTAGAAAAGCACAACCTTCGGAGACAGAAATAAGAAGAAATATAAAATATAAACAGACCAATCACAAGCACTGAAATTGAGACTGTGATTAAAAATCTTCCACAAACAAAAGCCCAGGAGCAGTTGGCTTCACAGGTGAATTCTCTCAAACATTTAGAGAAGAGCTAAAACCTATCCTTCTCAAACTCAGCAGAGGGAGGAACACTCCCAAACTCATTCTATGAGGCCACCATCACCCTGATACCAAAACCAGACAAAGATGCCACAGAAAAAGAAAACCACAGGCCAATATCACTGATGACCATAGATGCAAAAATCCTCAACAAAATACCAGCAAACAGAATCCAACAGCACATGAAAAGGATCATACACCGTGATCAAATGGAGTTTATCTCAGGGATGAAAGGATTCTTCAGTGTATGCAAATCAATCAACATGATAAACCGTATTAACAAATTGAAGGAGAAAAGCCATATGATCATCTCAATAGATGCAGAAAAACTTTTGACAAAATTCAGCACTTATTTATGATAAACACCCTCCAGAATGTAGCAGAGCAGGAACTTAACATAGTAAAGGCCGTATATGACAAACCCACAGCCAACATCATCCTCAATGGTGAAAAACTGAAACCATTTCCACTAAGATCAGGAACAAGACCAGGTTGCCCACTCTCACCACTGTTATTCAGCATAGTTTTGGAAGTTTTAGCCACAGCAATCAGAGAAGAAAAAAAATAAAAGGAATCCATATGGGAAAAGAAGAAGTAAAACTGTCACTGTTTGCAGATGACACGATACTATACATACAGAATCCTAAAGATGCTACCAGAAAACTACTAGAGCTAATCAATGAATTTGGTAAAGTAGCAGGATACAAATCTCTTGCATTCCTATACACTAATGAAGAGATATCTGAAAGAGAAATTAAGGAAACACTCCCATTTACCATTGCAACAAAAAGAATAAAATACCTAGGAATAAACCTACCTAAGGAGACAAAAGACATGCATGCAGAAAACTGTAATACAGTGATGAAAGAAATTAAAGATGATACAAACAGATGGAGAGATATACCATGGTTTTGGATTGGAGGAATCAATATTGTGAAAATGACTATACTACCCAAAGCAATCTACAGATTCAATGCAATCCCTATCAAACTACCAATGGCATTTTTCACAGAGGTAGAACAAAAAATTTCACAACTTGTACGGAAACACAAAAGACCCCGAATAGCCAAAGCAATCTTGAGAAAGAAAAACTGACCTGGAGGAATCAGGCTCCCTGACTTCAGACTATACTACAAAGCTACAGTAATCAAGACAGTAAGGTATTGGCACAAGAACAGAAAGATAGATCAATGGAACAGGATAGAAAGCCCAGAGATAAACCCACACACATATGGTCACCTTATCTTTGATAAAGGAGGCAAGAATATACAATGGAGAAAAGACAGCCTCTTCAATAAGTGGTGCTGGGAAAACTGAACAGCTACATGGAAAAGAATGAAATTAGAGCACTCCCTAACACCATACACAAAAATAAACTCAAAATGGATTAAAGACCTAAATGTAAGGCCTGACACTATAAAACTCTTAGAGGAAAACATAGGCAGAACACTCCATGACATAAATCACAGCAAGATCCTTTTTGAACCACCTCCTAGAGAAATGGAACTAAAAACAAAAATAAACAAATGGGACCTAATGAAACTTAAAAGCTTTTGCACAGAAAAGGAAACCATAAAAAAGACGAAAGATAACCCTCAGAATCGGAGAAAATAATTGCAAATGAAGCAACTGACAAAGGATTAATGTCCAAAATTTACAAGCAGCTCATGCAGCTCGATATCAAAAAAACAAACAACCCAATCCAAAAATGGGCAGAAGATCTAAATAGACACTTCTCCAAAGAAGATATACAGATTGCCAACAAACACATGAAAGGATGCTCGACATCACTAATCATTAGAGAAATGCAACTCAATACTACAATGAGGTATCTTCTCATACTGGTCAGAATGGCCATCATCAAAAAATCTACAAACAATAAATGCTGGAGAAGGTGTGGAGAAAAGGGAACCCTCTTGCCCTGTTGGTGGGAATGTAAATTGATACAGTCACTATGGAGAACAGTATGGAGGTTCCTCAGAAAACTAAAAATAGAACTACCGTACAACCCAGCAATTCCACTACTGGGCATATACCCTGAGAAAACCATAATTCAAAAATAGTCATGTAGCACAATGTTCATTGCAGCTCTATTTACAATAGCCGAGATATAGAAGCAGCCTAAGTGTCCATCAACAGATGAATGGATAAAGAAGATGTGGCACATATATACAATGGAATATTACTCAACCATAAAAAGAAACGAAATTGAGTTTTTTGTAGTGAGGTAGACGGGTCTAGAGACTGTCATACAGAGTGAAGTAAGTCAGAAAGAGAGAAACAAATACTGTATGCTAACACATATATATGGAATGTAAAAAAAAAAAAAGAAAAAAATTGGTTCTGAAGAACCTAGGGGCAGGACTGGAATAAAGATGCAGACATAAAGAATGGACTTGAGGACTCGGGGAGGGGGAGGAGTAAGCTGGGACAAAGTGAGAAAGTGGCATGGACATATATACACTACCAAATGTAAAATAGATAGCTAGTGGGAAGCAGCTACATAGCACCGGGAGATCAGGGTGCTTTGTGTCCACCTAGAGGGGTGGGATAGGGAGGGTGGGAGGGAGACGCAAGAGGGAGGAGATATGGGGATATATGTATATGTATAGTTGATTCGCTTTGTTATACAGCAGAAGCTAACACAACATTGTAAAGCAATTATACTCCAATAAAGATGTTAAAAAGAATACTTTACTAAAAAAGAAAAGAAAAGAAATAAAGTAAAATAATTAGGATAAATAAATAAAATAGATAAACAAGGTCCTACTGTATAGGATAGGGAACTATATTCAAGCTGATTCGGATATATCTGAATCAGTTTGCTGTACACCAGAAACTAACACAACACTGTAAATCAACTATATTTCAATTTAAAATAATAATAATAATAAAGTAAATTAGATATGAAATATCAAAAAAGTAATTTTAAACCACACTGTTAGCTTTATTAATCAATATAGGCCAAGTTATGCTGAGGTTAACAATAAGTGACCCCAAAATCTTAGCTGCTTACAACAACAAGGATCTCTGTTTTAGTTTTTTATTGCTTCATACAAGTCATCCCAAATCTTAATGGCTTAAAACCACAACAATCTCTTGTTTCTCATGATGCTGTGGTTTGGTTGGGCAGTTCTGTGCTCACTCATGGGCACCCATCTGCTGGGTCAGTGGGAGCTGCAGGCTAACAAGGCCTCACCTTGGTAGAAACAGCTAGAAGGCAGAACTTCTCTGCAAGGTCTCTCATGTTCCAGTGGTCTAACCCAGGGGTCCCCAACTCCTGAGCCCGCAGACCAGTACTGGGCCACACAGCAGGAGGTGAGTGGTGGGGGAATGAGTGAAGCTTCATCTGCCACTCCCTATCGCTCCCCATCACTCACGTTACCACCCGAACCATCCCCGCCCCATCACACCCACACCCACCCCCCACCCCAGTCCATGGAAAAATTGTCTTCCACGAAACTGGTGCCAAAAAGGTGGGGGACTGCTGGTCTAACCCAAGCTTCTTTACATTGTAGTGGGGTCCCAAGAGAGTGAAAGCATCTTGTGGCCTAGACTCTGGAGCTCGTACAATGTCACTTCCACTACAATCTAAAAGTCAAAGTAAATCACAAGCCAGCCCAGATTCAAGGAAAAGGCAGCATAGACATGCAACCTACCCAGTTTAATTCTCAGTCATGCAACATGCCCACTGTAGGGCAACTCCATGTTGCTTTCAACCCGGACTGATGAAAGTCTCAAAATGTTTCCAATGTCAGGTCAAGGGAGAAGAGATCATGGTAAAGCACATGAGGGCTCCTAAAGCTTCCAGACAAAGTGATCTTTGCTCATATTTCCAAACATGTAATTGGCCAAAGCAAATTACATGGTAAAGCCTGTTGGAGTGTGCTGGCATTATAAGGGTACCTTAAAAGAGATCATTATTAGAAATGTTACTGAAGTGTGAGCTAGTTAGGTGAGGAGAGAGAAGGAAACCACAAAATACCTTGATAATATACAATGCTAAGAATCACCTTCCAAGAGAATATTTTATGTGATGCTAACAGAATTAACTGACACTGACAGTTATGGGCTATGATGGAGCCCACGCCCAAGATGCCAAGCTATTAGAGTCTCAAAGGGCTTATGTCACTTCTGTGCTCAACACACACCAAGTGCCCCACTGCCATGGAAAGATTTCTCTTCCGGTTATAAAACTGCAGTGCTGGGATCCCCAAAAATTTCCCCAAATCCAGCGTACTCCACTGAGGGTCACAGGTACAGGAAAATGTTAGGATAAGTCAGCGTCGGTGACCATTTACTGACCATCTCCTCTCTATGTGCTGTAGCGAATGCCAAACTAGAAGATAACCTCAAAGGTCAGGAAGACAAGATCTAAGCATGTTAAATAATCGGAGATCAACATAAAAGCTTATATATAACAGATAGCTACTGTCTGCTTTCTGCTCCCCAGGCCATTTGCCACTGAGTTATCTGTACTTTTGTTGGCAGTTTAAGATACACTTAAGGCACAGGAAAGCATAGCAAACAGCAAGGCAGCCTGTGAATGATAAAGTAGGCAGTAGAGAGTCCAGGTGCTGGAAAAGATCAGAGGAAGGAAAAGGACTGAAATTGTCATATTGCAGGAGGAGGAATCGGAGCTGAACCTCAGATGACAACATAAGATTATCCTTGGAAAGAGATGGAAAACCGTTATAAAATGTGGGAACAACATGAACCAAGCCACTCTTCCCGGGAGGTTTCCAAGGAATAGGATATAGGAAGGAACAGAAGGAAATGTCCTGCAAAGTAACAAGTTATCACTTCCTCAGTTTGGGCTCCAAATCACAATACAAAAGAACTCTAGTAAGAAGTTAGGCCAGGTGGCCCATTCTTTTCCCTAAATTGGTCAAGCTTCCAACTGAAATAGCCTCCTATTTAGTTTCACTTTTGCCAGTGCCCGTATGCAAATGCCAGATCTTACTAAATTCCTAAAAGGCAGGGTGAGGCCCATCCACCTTGTACTGACTTTTTATGGCACAGCATCTTCCTCTAACAAATGTGGCCCTATCAGCTTCCTGAAATCTGACCAATTAGCTTGGCATTCCTCTTCCTTAAGAAGCAGGAAGGAGTATAAGGTTGAACTCCTGAGCACTAAGTACCAATTGGACCATCCATCACTAAGTGTAACCAGAGTCCTAAGGGGTTTCCACTAAAAGATGAGGGTCAGGTTTGGCAGCAAGAAGGGATTGATGAATCTCTGCCTTCATTGGCTCTTGATGGTAGGTGCACGGATTGCTAACGTCAACACTTTGGTTCCATATTAGTCTTCAGCAGGTGTCTTTCTCATTTCTTTCTGTTCCACAGTGGGAAGACTCATTTCTTCAGAGATTTCTGTAACAAGAAATGTAGAATCTAGAAAATGTTGGTTTGGTTTTGGTTTTGGTGTTTTTAGTATCACGTGTGTCCTGCTGGCAGCACAGAAGTCTCCCAACTCCCTGCCCCAACCTTCAACACAAAGAAGAGGGTTTGTCTTCTCTGTACCCCTATACTGCTTTTATTCTGAATCACACAAGTTAACCCTGATTGCTGTCCTGTCTCCTCCTCTGTGACATTAATGTTACTCTTGGGCCCCTATGTAGAATACAAGGGGTCTTGCTGACACTATGCTTGAACCCCCGTAGTACATCCCCCAATGCTGGGAAGGGCTAAACCTGGTGAAACTGGAAAGTAAGTGCTTCTTCTTTTAAGGCCCTTTCTTCCTGTTCTCTTTCCCTCTATGGATTGCACCATTTCCTCTCTAATCTCACGTACCTGCCATTGTCACACTTTTTAACACCTTCAAGCTAATCAGAATATATAACCTTGGGAAAAATCTGATAAATGAATTTATCCTAATTTATAAATGGTTGCTTGAGTTTAAAGAAATGTCCAAAGAAACAAATCACCATTAGTAGAATATCAAGTATTAGCAGGGTAGCAAGGAAGTTATTTTGAGAGGTGGAAGGTTTTGCTGGAGACTCTGAAATTCCAGAATTTCCACTGGTTCCTGGCTCTAACACTTCGGGGCTATACAAAATCCTATCAATTCTTACTACTTCCTACTTCCTGCTTATAGCCAGCTTTTTAAAAAAAGAAATCTGTGGGATATTTATTGTATTCCTGGGCAAGAAAAAAGAGATGGAAAGTACATCAGCCCCTCCATCAAGTGCCCTATTGCAGTAGAATAGCTTGACTATCAAGTAATTTCACACCATATGATATAATAATGGAAGAGTGAGGGACTTCCCTGGTGGTCCAGTGGTAAAGAACCTGCCTTCCAATGCAGTGGACGCAGGTTTGATCTGTGGTCAGGGAACTAAGACCCCACATGCCGTGGGGCAACTAAGCCCAGGCACCACAACTTCTGAGCCCGTGAGCCACAAACTACAGAGCCCACGTGCTCTGAAGCCCATGCTTTGCAACTAGAGAGAAGCCCATGACCATAATAAAGAGTCCACCCACTGCAACAAAAGAAAGATCCCACATGCCACAATGAAGACCTAATGCAGCCAAAAATATAAATAAATAAATAAAGTATAAAAAAATAACGGAAGAGCGAAATCTGGCATTTTTGTTATATTAAATACATTTCTGTTTTTGCTTCTGGGTTGGCCAGATAAATACAGAATATGTGTCATCCAAAAGGCAGGGCAGATGAGTACTGCATTTAGAGTTAATAATGTGCCATTAAAACTACATGTGTCGGATTTCCCTCGTGGCGCAGTGGTTAAAAATCCACCTGCCAGTGCAGGGGACACGGGTTCGAGCCCTGGTCCGGGAAGATCTCACATGTGGAGCAACTAAGCCCGTGCACCACAGCTACTGAGCCTGCACTCTAGAGCCCGCAAGCCACAACTACTGAAGCCCACGTGCCACAACTACTGAAGCCAGCACGCCTAGAGCCCGTGCTCTGCAACAAGGGAAGCCACCACAATGAGAAGCCCATGCACCAAAACAGAAGAGTAGCCCCCACTCGCCACAATCTAGAGAAAGCCCACACGCAGCAACAAACACCCAATGGAGCCAAAAGTAAATAAATAAATAAATTTATTTTTTTTTAAAAACTACACGTGTCAAATTATTTCATGCATACTGCAAACATAAGATATATCACAGTTAGGACAGTGTTATGGTCTGAATGTTTGTGTCCCCCCAAAATTCATGTTGAAATCTTGACCCCTCCAAAGGTGATAATATCAGGAGGTGAGACCTTTGGAAGGTGCTTAAGTCATGAGGGTAGAACCCTTGTGAATGGGATTAGTGCCTTATAAAAGAGGCTCCAGAGAGATCCTTAGCCCTTTCCACCACTTGAGGACAGAACAAAAATGTGTCAACTGTGAACTAGGAAGAGGACCCTCATCTGACCATGCTGGTGCCTTGAACTTGAACTTCCCAGCTTCCCGAACTATGTGAAATACATTTCTGTTGTTTATAAGCTACCCAGTCTATGGTACTTGTTATAACAGCTTGAAAAGACTAAGACAGTGTTGACATGCCCAAGGGCCAAGCTAGATTATGGGCCTAAAATATTTTGGTTTCTCCCATAACCTTCCAGGAATGACTTGGCAGGTAAAAATCTCCTACTGTCTGCTTTCACAGATCCCATTTTTCAAGGGTTAAGGAGTGATTTGGTTTAATCTTGGTGATAAACATTTGCCTGGGCCTAAAAACAGACAGAAACAGGGGACTTGCTCGTGGGAGGTTTCTGTTAAAATGTTCACAGAGTTTAGTGTGACAGAAGAAAACAAGGGCCATCAGCCAACAGGTTTGTTGGTGCCCAGTGGAGCCAGAGCCCGTCTGCTTCCATGCATATAGCTCTGGGTACAGTTTAGGCCCCACGCACATCTAGAGGGCAAGTCCCAATCTTTCAGGATAAACCAGGTCAGATGCACAGTCCTACAGCCCCTGATTTAGAGTTTCTCTTAAATTGTGTGCGTCGGCTGGGTCCAGATATTTGTCCTCCTTGACTGTGTTTCCCACCCCTTTCCAAGCCACACTCTGGTGGAGAAAGACAAGTCTGTGTCTGTGGTTCATTCCTCTCTCTTCAGTATTTCCTGTGGAGTGTGTCGCTGAGTCCCAGAGGTAGGGCAGCCATGACTGTTTGGAGTGCCTGAGTCTGCCTCTCCAGGTGGGCTCAAGGTACCTTTCCAGGTGAGTGATCTTAAGGAACTTCAGTACATGGACCTCCATGAAGGCTGGTGGCTTCTGGGGGTCATGGAGAAGGACAACCTGCTGCCATGCCACAGACTTCTTTCTCACCCTAGTCTCTGGGCTCTAACTATGAGGATTTCAATAAAGAAGTCATCCACCTGCCACTGAGACCCTGATGGAGAGGACAGGCGAACAGGGGTCTCGTACCAGTTTGGCCCAATCCTAATGACCTTGAGCAAGTTCCCAACCTCTATGGCAAGCGTTTCTCAAAATAACACTCCCCAAATACGAGGTTCAGAATTACCTGCTGCAGGTCTGGGCCCCACCCCAAGCTGGCTGGCAGAATCCGTCTCTAGGAGTGGGCCACACTCACATTTGAGAACCAGGGTCTAAGGGCTCTGAGTTTATTACCTGTCAAATGGGACTAACACGGGCCATACATACTTAATGAGAGTCTTAGAAGGATCAAAATGGTGTGGTGTATGTAAAATAGTGCATGGTCTCGCTTACTGATTTGGAGCACATTGGAGATCCAAACAGATCTGTGCTTGAAGTCTGGCTTTGCCACTTACCTGCTGTGTGGCCTCGAGAAAAAGTACCCTCTCTGAGCCTCAGTTTTCAAAATCTATAAAATGTAGATAATAATGCCTAGCTCATGGGAATCACATAAGGGTTAAATGAAAGCACATATGTAAAATGCTTCATATATGCCTAGCACATGGAAAGTATTTTAATCAGGGACACATTTCTCCTTCTCCTCAAAAACCATCTGCAACCTGAATCAGAGTGCACTTCCTGTTTTACTAGTGCAGTGAGTCTCACGATGCTGTTCCTACAGAACTTCCCAGCTCCGTCTTAAGTCTTGCCTTTCATAAGCAAGTGCCCAGGCTCTCTCAGTCCCGTTAAGCCAGGCTTGTAAATAGTTACTAGCCTGTTTATTTAGGACTAATAAATATCTTTGCTTTCTATGCCATTCCAAAGAGTTGATTCTCTCCTATTTCTCCCACCTCCCCTCAATTTACAGACCTAAACTCTGGGGGAATAGTCCTGCTACTGAAGACACCCTTCAAGAAAGCTAAAAATTTCAGCATATTAACATTTTCAGCATATTAACAGACAGTTGATATCTAAGGGTATATCTTCACAGTAGCTGGTACTATGGAGGGTTGCAAAAGAAATGAAAGGTAGGCAAATTGCATGAAGCGAGAAGGTTAGCTTAAGTTGACCCAGGCAAATCCCTAGCAGCTATGCTCCTTAAACGGGGCTCCTTTACCTTTGTTCTCAATATCGCAGGTCAGAAAAGAAGAGGGTAGGGGCTATTTGGAGTGGAGCTTGGACAAAAGCACTGGATGAACAAGGCCACCTCCTTGTCCCAAAGCCGATTCTAAACTCTCCATCTGATACTGTCAGGAAGCCATCCTCCCCCAGCAGTCAATTCCTAGCAATACAAAAACGTACTTATTTATCCCACTGTCAACAGAAATGAATTATATCCTACCTCCCTGTCCTTGCATTAGGGAAGGAAGAAATGAAGGAAGATAATCTACTTCAGTTGTAATTAACACTGGGCACGAGGGACCTTTCCGAAATGTTTGCCCCAGCAACTCTCCCCCCACAGTGGATAAAAACGCCCACCTCGGGTGAGAGCCTTGGAGGTCCCCCCTCAGACATCTAACTGGACTCCAAACCCGGAAATCCTAAGATAGAGACCTGTTTCCTGCGAGGCTTTCAACTTACACGCATTTCTGATCCCATTGCTGCCCTCCTTCATTTTAGGCGCCTTGATCGCCTAGGTAGGGATCCAATTTTTATACTTTCAAAGCACTCAGGGCTGGAGACAGGCTCTTCTCCAGGCAAATCCCGCACGGCCGATCCTCGGAGCGCGAGAAGGTGCTGTTGCCGCAGAGCCCAGGGCCAGGGCCGCGCGGTGCGGTTAAAAATAGTAGCAATCAACACACACAAAACCTTCTGCTGAGCCTTGGATCAGGGACCTAGGTCCTCGCCCCTGTGCGCCACACCCGCCAGGAAGCTCCCGCCCCGCCTCCGGCTTCCGGTGACCCGTCCACCGCGAACCTCGATGGCGGAGACCACCCTGGGCCACGGTTTCTCCCCAGCTGACTCCCGGGAACACAGGGAGAGCGAAGCCCGGCATGACCTCTGTTCTCAGAGTACCCAATCTGAGAACACTGGGTCCCGCAGCATTTCCTGCCTCTAGGCTGAGAGAGGAAAGGGGTGGGATGGACTGAAAGTTAAAGGCATTATCCTCCGCCCCTCCTAAGCTTCCGAACGGCACAGAAACTAGTCAGAGAAGCCCGGACTCGCGCCCTGAGCTTCTTGGACGCGACCCGGCTGGACTGCGGGATGCAATTCGCTCCGCGAAGAAGAAATCCAATCCATCCACTGGCCTCCAAGAGGAGCTGCCGCTTACGACAGGGACGAGAACGGCCCGGTGCCTGCAGAGGCACTGGTAACACTAAGAAGAAGCTTCAGGATGTGGAGGGCAAAAGGCCTCCGGCATTTCCTCGAGGCCCAGGGGGCAGGGCTAAGGGGTCCGCACAGACAACCAGGGGAGTCCAGGTCCGCCTGCGGAAGGCGGAGCCAGGCCAGCCGCTGCCCCGGGGGAAAAGTTCCTACCTAGTGGGGCGCGGTAGGCCGACGCGCGGTGCCAACTTCCTCCTCCCAGAGAAGGAACGCGCCCAGAGCAGGATTACAAAGAGAGCGGAAGACCGTTTTCTAAACCAAAGCCTCACCCCATAACACTTGCCCTTCCCTTTTCTTTGGAAACTCCACGCTGGAGCCTGGGGACCTACGAGTTCCCAGGCACTTTCTTCCAAGAACCCGCCGCGGAATGGAGACTGGAGGAGAGGGGAACGATTCGAGCTTGAACTGTTTGCACTCTGTCCCTCGATTATTAAGTGGAAAGACTAGGAAGGTTCTCTCGTTGCCTGTGCATGACTCATTCTGCAACCCTCTGTCCCCATTTCTTTTCCATAAAGAGGGCCGGTCTCAACTGCCAAAGTTCCAAATGTGGCCATAACCCCAGCCCTGCTACCAGGCGTGGAGTAGAGATCGAAAGACGGAAAAGAAGAGGTCTGAGTTTCCCATTCAGATATCCACTTCTCTAGCCAACAGTCTCCTCCCCCCACCTCCAATTCTCCCACCCCAAACCCCGAAAAAAATATCACCGTCTTCGGTTATAAAGCTTCGATTTATATTGAAGCTTCTCCCGGTGAGAGGGTCCCGAAGCTTGCAGCGGGTAGCCAGAGCTGGGCGCTAAGGCCAGACTTAGATTTTTCTCCAGAAGCTAGTACAAAGTGGAATAAGCAAGGGGGGCACCACACCCGGAAACTAGACTTGAATTTGGGGGTGAAAAGCGCATGTAATCCGGAGACTTTCTCCCCCACTGTGGTCCAGCCCCACACCACCACCAGCCAGCCAACAGGTTTGCAAACCCTGTTTCAAGCCCAGGAAACTTGATCCCCGTGCATCTAGGAGAGGGGACTCCAGTGCGTGAAGTCACTGGGTCGCAAACCTGACTTGCTCAAACGCAGCCCTAGGGTCGGCTGCGGCTTGCGGGCGTGTCGACTCTGCCACGCACAGTCGGTCTGGGTGCCTCCCACCCGCCAGCGCCGAGCTGTTCTGTTAATGAATTACTAATGAGTTAAAATTGGGCAGCAGGCTTAATTAAAGCGTAGAGGCAATGTGTTTACCACATTGTAATTGAACTCATTAGGGCTATGGCTTTTTGTTTTTTAAGCAGCCGCCTTCCTTCTCTGCGTCGAATAATCTATGGGAAGCGTTTATTAGAGAAGGAGGGGGTAGCGGAGAAACAGTCCATCAATTCTTTCAATGAAGAAGACAGGATGAGAATGGGGGGAAGGGTAAAACCTCTATTCCGTGGATGTCTCGGTGGAATCAGGGCTAGACCGAGGCTTCCCAAAGTTCCAAGGGTAGAATGATCTGATGAGCGCCCTGGCGTTTGGGAAGTTGCCAAGGGAGGGACCAGGCCTGAGCCAGAAAGGCTGCCTTTGTAACACCACAGTACTCCCAAACTCGGCCTATATCCCCACCATCCCCGGCCAAAGCGCTGGACTTCGACTGGACTCCCTGGCTGGTGCTCACCCTTCCAAGCGCCTGAAGCTCATAATGAGATGGATTCTGCTAACTTTTCTTTTTAAAGCGGCATATGAGTTTGTCCCTAAAGCTTTCCTCCCTGGTAGTGCTGGGAAGGACTCATTCTCCTTTCTCCAGTTTTCCCAGCACCCCTCCCCACCCGCTGTTCTGAAGAAGCACATTGGGTGCCCAGGATCAGCGCCCCCTACAAATCCGCCCCCCGCCCCCCGGGCCTGACCTCACCTCAGGTGGTCTCTCCCCAGAAAACTGGGGGAGGGTGCCGGCTTTTAGTGCACTGCCCTCGGGCAACACAAGAGAGGCGCACCTGCGCGCCCTGGGATAACACTTCTCCTGGCAGGGAGCCCAAGCTGCCTGTCCGGGCTGCATGTCCCCAGAGCAAATTGTTCCCTCTTGCCCCTGGCCCCACTCCAATTACCAGGTCTCCAGCCCTCGCCTCCTTTCCCTTATGTTTGTACCCCTGGGCGTGGAAGGGTGACGGGTGGGAGGCTGAGGTTGGCGCAGGGCTCCTCTCCTTGCCCTGCCCTGCCTGACCAACAGGCGGCGTCAGAGACCTAGGTCTGGGCTGGGGAGTGGGGGGTGCGGATCTGAGCAAGCTAAGCCGAGAAGCTGGGCTCGAGGAGAGCGACCCTCACCCCAAACTTACGAACTTGCCCAGGAAGCGAGTGGGAAGAGCTGGGTGTCTGCGGAAGACCACACAGAAGGGGAGAGTCAGGACGGGACAGAGTCGCAGTGGAAAACCCGACCACGAGCGAGAGTGCAGAGGACCGCGGGCGACGGGCCGCGAAAGCGGATGTCGCGCGGGGGGAGGCGGCCGGCGCCGCGGGAGTCAGAAAGCGGCAGTGGAGCCGCGGAGCGCGAGGCAGGCGGGGTGGACTGAGCGCGGAGGGCTGAAGACCGCGAGGGCGGCGCAGACAGGTAAGTGGCCTCATCCTCCGCGCTCGGCTTCCTCTCCTTTGGGGAAAAATGGGTGGAAAGGGACTCCAGGAACTTCTGACCGCCGTCACAACCCCACAGCTGACCCCTACCTCCTCCCCTCCCCTCCCGCTTTAAACGCACACCCCTCACCGTTTGTGGGTTTTGTCAAACTCTCCTACCCTGTCCATCCCTCCTCCTCTCTCCGCCTGACCCAGGAGGTTGAGGTAAACTGTCTCTAATTTGTTGCTAAAAGATTAACTGCAGAGGGCAGGTCGATTTGATTAAGGCAATTAATCTTTGGTTACAATGTTCTAGTGTCATTTGCGTGCGTGAGGGCGGAGAGGGGGACCGTAGAGAGAGAGAGAGAGAGAGAGAGAGAGAGAGAGAGAAAAGGCTAACGAGACTTTTTGGAGACGCTGTGGAAAGAAGCTACCCTGCCCGGGACTGCGGCCACGTCTTCGCTCCCACACCCCGCAGCCCCAGAGCCCACGCGCGGTTTCAGCACTTCCAAGCCGTGACAGCGACTCCCGAGAGCGCGGCTAGTAACTTCCGGGTCCCATCCCTGGAGTTCACACCTGGCAAGCAGAGGCAGGAGCTGACCGGGAGTTTGCACTTCGCAGGCAGAGGCTGGAGCTGACCAGGACGAAGGGTACACCCTCCGCCTTCCCCATTGCCCAACCACTGGGCTTCCCTTTCCCCACTTCAAAGCAGGATCCGGTCAAATACTGTCCCCCTAAATCCTCAAGACTCAAGCCCACCTGGAGGCGGGAAAGGGAGAAACCCCCAAACGCTCCTAGTAAAGTTCCCAAAGCTGGAGTTTTCTCTTTTCGTGAATAATTAACGCTGGTCATAAATAACTGATGGAGGCAGTGGAGAAAAGGAAGAAGGAGGAGGCAGGCGAGAGCCAGGGCGGCCAAAGAGATCGAAGGGTTTGTTAAAGGACCATTAAGTAAGCCTTGCTGGGAACGGTATTCCTCTGTAGATAGCAGAGAGGTTACACCCAGGCACCCCGGCGTGGGTAAAAGCAGGGAAGCAAGGCACCCAGGGGAGTGGGGTTGTGCTGACCAAGCCCGGAGCACCTACCCAAGACCCAGTCTCAGCACTTTACCCATTCCCTCTCCTCTATCCAGAACTCATCTTCCCAGAGCCCTTTGAACTCTAGTCATCCTCTAGCCATCTGTCATTCACATCCCCACACCCAAAGTGCAGAAGTTCTGGGCTAGATAGTAGAGGCCCAGGGGTGAACCTAGGCTTTGAGCTCTGTCAGTTCTTCCCCAGCCTGTGGCAAGTCCTGCCCACTCCCAACTTGCAGGCACCTCCCCAAAGCCACCTCCTCACTCCATCCCAGACCATACCATTTCATTCTTTTCAAACTGGTCCAAAATTTTGGGACTTCAGCCTCTTGCTTGTTCATTCTCATCTTCCTACACCAAACCTTGAAGAACAGAGTAGTGTACACACACACACACACACACACACACACACACACTGCTCCATGCTCTTCCCCTGCCCCTCCATCATCTCCAATTCCTGACTTCTTTTGGGGGTCTTAAGCACGCTGACCTCTGGCACCTTGTGTTTGCCCCACCTCTGAACTGAGACTCTTAGGCAGGGGTCTCAGAATCTGGAAGAAAACCTAAGAGGAAACCCTTGCTCCTAGGTTGGAGGCCTATGCCAGAGCCTTTTGGCCCCTTTAGGAGACACTGGCCTCTCACCAGATGGCTAGCCTCAGGTGGCCAGTGCATGCTTTCAGAGTGAAACTCCTGAGGGCCCTTAAACTGAGCATCCAGCACAATCCTTCACAGGGCCTCACTGAGTCCTTTCCACAAGCAAAGCCATGTCTTGTCTTTTCCCAGTGCAACTTGGGATAGGCCCTGGGAAGAAAATATTGTAGACTGTAGCAACCACCACTGGCTGTGAGGTTGGGTTCCGACGTGCGGGCAGGCAGAAGGCTTTTTGTAGCCTTTCCATTGGTTAACAGCTTCCACCACCCCCACTTCCCTAAGGACCAGCTCGTCTTTATGTGATATGAAAGAAAACACTAAAACCAGTTTTATTTTCTCACCCACTTCATCCCCATCCCAACACTCTCCACACCCTGAGCTCTTACCTTTTAAAGAACTGGGAAGTTCTGAATGGGGAAGGGAAAAGGCGAGAGAATAGGGACAGTTTTAGGGAATTGTCTTTCTGCCTCAGTAGGGATACAACAACCCAGTAGGGTTGTGAAACTAGACAAAGGGGTGGGAGGAAATCAGATCTGGGGGAGAGGAGGCCAGCCCTGGAGCCATGGGTTGTTTACTTCTCATATAAAATATAACTCCCCCAAGCAGGAAGTTACTGCAAACATGTATCAATAATGAATGAATCTCCTGTAATAAAATACTTACATAATTAGCACAAGTCAAGTGGTTGCATTATGTTAACCTTTTGCAACTCTGAGATGGAAAATCTTGCTCCAGAATTCCTCAGAATGCCATTTTCATTCTCAGGAGAGGGTGAGAGCCAAGCGCTCACCCAGCTTTCCACTTTGTTACAATATGGTTTTCCATTTCTGAACCAGAATGTAAGTACTTCTGAAATATAACAGAAAACTCTCTTTGGTGAATTCAGAACAGTCATTAACATTCAGTTTTAAGTGAATGTTAACAGTAAATAAAGAAATCTCTTGATTGTAATCATAGTAACAAAGCAATAATTACCCAGTAGGTGGTCATCAGTAATGATAAATGTATCATTATTACTGTGTGAGTCTGGGAACTCCGTTTTGGAAAGTACTTCAGACTTTTTAGTAGCATGGCTGGTTACAAAGCATTTCTTAGCCTGAAAAAGCCATATAATTTTATACACAATTTAGGTGAAAATAAATTTAAATCTGTATATTACATTTTTAATTTCAAGTTAGTAATTAAAGTTGGTTCATTATATCTCCTCTGAAACCCTCAGCGCTCATCTCCATGGTTTGTTTGTACAATTTGTTTCTAAGACACCCAAGGTTACACAGTTCTAAAAGATGGAAATTTTAATTATTTGCCAACATTAAGAGTTTGTCAGTGATATCATAATGCATCTTGAAAAAGTTTGGGATTGGTTATTGTCTTTGATCTGGTTAGCTATGCTTTCACTTTGAACCTCATGAGGGAAAGACTTTTTGCTTAAAAAGTACTCTTAAATACACAAAAATAGAAAATTCCTCTGAACATTCTCTCTGAATTTTCACTGGCTGCTATTTTTTCAGGAGAAAAAAAATCAGTGACTCAGATTTCTACCCCCGTCTACCCTGGGATTTATTTTGCTATTATCTAATTTCACCTTTTGCTACCACTGAGCTAACAACTGCAGGCAGGAGGAAAGCTGAAGGCATGATGCTTATTGGGCAGCCTGAGAGCACATGATACTTTAATAATATATTAGCTAATGGGATCAAGCTTGATGGCAAAGTAGAAAATTTTCAAATAGGGAGGGGGTGAGAGGGAAGAGAACAGGAAAGGGGGAAAAATGCCTTTATTTCCCCAGGAAATAAAATCCAATGTTCCCTCCACCAGTGTCACTGGGGAGCTGTTAAATGTATATCTATGTCATTTTCTCTCTTGTGACATGTCAACAGACAATCTACAGCCCCTCCCCCTACTCCTACTCCTCTGCTTCCCCTCCCCAAGCTTTAAAATATCCTGTTCCACACCCTTTCTGCATCCTCAACCTCAGTTACACATTAAATTGCTTCACTGAAACAAAAGAGCCAGTGTTTTTTGTTGGTTTTTTTTTTTAAGCCTCAAACAGCATTCTTGTTCTTGGTGGTAGTTGGAATCTTCATACAATTAAAGACTCTTTTGCATAAATCCACTGAAATACTTGCCTTAGTTTTCTCTCCCACAATCTCTATTTCTTGCTCCACTGTCTCCTTTTCCTTTCCTCCCTTTTCTCCTCTCCCTTCTTTAGGAGTGGCAATCAAAAACAGGCAAGCATCTTTCCTTCTTATTCATTATTACAGCGGCATCTTTGAGACGCATCTTTGCCAATGAAAACTCCATGTAGATGCCTATCCTTTTGTTGTGGTGGCCTAGGTTATTCAGGAGCAGAGACAAAAGCCTGAAGTGATGTGATCTAAATGAGCTCTGGGGTTTTCCAGCTGGGACCACCTCCATTTCAAAGGACCCCCTCCCTCCCAACATGGGGAGGAGGGAAGTGGAGGGGGCTGGTACATATGTGTATGCAGGCACAGAAAGAGAGAAAGGAGAAGACAGGGAAGGGAGAGAGTCTAGTGGGCTCTTCCTTATGCCAATGTCCCTCTTTGATGCACACTCGCAGGTTGTGTTCAGGGAGCATGCATCCATAGCCTATGTGTGTCATCAAGTATTTTGTGTTCCTTTGAATTTTATCTTGGTCAACTAATATTTGCTGAGTAACCATCAAGTATACCAAGTTCATGTTCCATTCTGGATTTTATTACTTCATGTAAACTATGTGCACATGTGAGTACTTTGCTGTGTTTACAAGTTTGTGAGGACTTGTGCAGAAATGTGCATTCTTTGTTATAAAAAAAGAAAGTCCAATAGCAAATGTTTCCATTAGTCCCTGGCCTCTGTGAACTGGTAGGGTAAGAGCTTTCTCTGCCACTGACCCAAGGACAGGTTTTCTTGTGAGAATGGTTTCCTCTGATTAAGGGGAATTAAGCCTTGGTTCCTTCTCCTACAGTCTTTATTTTCTTATAAAGGTGTTTGTTTGAAAGGTAAGAAAGAAACTACTGATTCCCATAGTCATTGGTGCATGAGGAACTCAAGGGATCACTGGGGCAGGGGTACAGTGCAAAATGTGTTCATTTTCTCTTCCCTTCCTCAATTATGGTTTAGATTTTTAGGTTTGTGCTCTCATTGTATGTACTTCTCCAGGGATACTCTGGCCCCAGGAAAAGGGTTCCCATTTATGGACAGTATTTATTAAGAGAGGGCTCAGAGGCCTTTCTCATTTCTTCTATGATTTCCATAATGGATGAGTTTTGGTTTGCTCCTCGTCCTTGGTTTCCTTCATAAAACTCCAGCCAGAGCAATGGAGGAAAAACCAGGGAGTCTAAGCTGGGCTTGCCAGGCTGCAGAAAGCTCTTTTGGGTAGAAAGAGGGAACTGAGGGCTATCAGCAATTATTATCATTATGGCCATTACCATTGCTAATTTTTGTTATCAACTTATTTTAACTTGGTTAAGCAAATAGTCGCTAAGGTTCTGGCCACCTGTATACAAAATAAACACTAGACCAATTAGGGGGCAGGATAAAGTTTTAGTGAAAAGGACTAAGATTCCTCCGGGGAATTTGGTTCCCTCTCTGCTCACTATGAAACTAAAATGCCTTTGAAATCTTTTACTCTGGAGCTATTAAAGACTTCAAACATATCTTGTAAGAGTACAGGCCTAAGCTTGTCTCCATTCTCCAAGGAAGGTGCTTTTAAAGCTAGCATGTATTAAATGACTACTGTGTGCCAAGCATTTTACATATATTATCTTATTTAATTCTCATAGTACCCCTGTGGGCTAGATATCAACCTCCTCATTTTGCAGATGAAGAAACTAGGGCTTGGGGAGTTTAGGTATCAAAGTAAAATTCCACAACTAGTAAGTGACTGAGGAGAAACTTGTACCCAGTTTCAATCTAACTGCATCTCCTGTAGTTTCTGATATATGAGAATTCTTCTGTCCCTGGTAGTTTTGCCAGCCTTCCAGTTTCTTTCTGGGCCTCTACTTTTGCAGACTTGGAACTAATAGGGAAACCATTTCTTGCCCTACCTGATGCAGAAATACCAATGCCAAGGACACCCATTTCAGGGACACAGAAGCAGTAATATTCTTGCCTAAGAGCTGAGAATGGGGTAAGAGGGAATGAGTGAGAGAGATAGAAACTGTTTCTTTGATCTGTAACTGTCATGGGTTCTCCAATACCCAGACTGGCAGTAGAATGAGAAGGGATATCTGGTGTCTCTAATTTTAATGAAATTATATTAAGGCCTTTATCTTCCTTTCGTGTCAATGCCAAACACAGGCGTGGGGGTGGGGAGTGGCTGGATTTCTCAGTCCTTTTAGATGGAGCAGGTGTGGCAGAAGTACGGGGGTGTGTTTCTGTGTCGCCCCTTGCCTCTTAAGTCTGCAAGGCCATGCTGGAGCCCAGAGCCGAATCTAGGGCTCCGATGATTGCAGACTGGGAGGCTTCTTCCGGGAGGGCCTTGAACGCAGTAGGATCTGCTGCGCCACGGAGCTCTGCATTGGCGTCAGCACCGCGGACAGCTCCTCGGCTTTGCCCTTCCTCTCGAACCTGCCGGGATTCCCACGCTGCCTCTCGGAACAGTCTGCTTCCAAAGTGGAGGGCATCCTGACCAGGTTTGGGTTCGCTTCAACCAATTGTTAAAACTGCAGCTAGAAACCTCCGTCCACGCTGCTGCAACCGCCGCGTGCGCCTGCATGGAGGCGGCGCTTCTCCAGTTCCGAGGGAGGCAGCTCGGTTTGTGGTTTTCCTTTGGGTCCGGTGTCTGGGCTCCTTTACCTGTCCCTGGCCTGGGTAAACCGCAGCCGCCTGGAACGGAGATGAGAGTGGAAATGCTCTCCTCCGTGCGGTGATAGATCATGCAAACGGGTGACACCAGTTTAACCAACAAAACAATTTGAATCAATTAGCCGGCTGAGGAGAGTCCCGAAGTGTAAAATGCATGTCTGCTCGAATAGGAAAGCATTGATTAACTCGGCCCCTACCTGCTGCCTCCCGCCACCGCCTGCTCCTCCCTGCTGCCCGCCTGCCAGGGTCTCGGGGGCCAGGACAGGGACTGACAGGGATCAGGCGCCCCTGGTCCGGAAAAGGAAAATGGAAGAGCAGTGGAGAACCATCTGGAGACCTGTTCAAACTTAGGGGACAGCAAAGAATCAGAGAGATAGTGAGTGACAGAAAGTTGCTCACAGACTCAAAAACGTATAAAAAGACTGTAATTCCGAAGTCCAGCTCCAGACTCATGGTGAGGATTTGCTGGACCACGGAGTCTGGCTTTGAACAATTGTTCTCCACCTTCACCTTCCAAAAATATACTTGGCCTGACAGCTCAAACAGGCACCCCAGACTCACTGGGGAAATAAAATTAAAATGCTATTTTTAGAATTATTTGTGCAAAAGTACTTAACCTAACATCACACGTTTCTCTTTCCAGTGAAACTTCTTTGCATTAAAATAAAATCACAGGTTTGTATGGCAATAAGCCACCAAGCTAATGTACAAATGTTTATGTTGAAAGATGAGGTAAGGGGGGTGGCTACAGGTACCACTCAGGCATGGATTTCGTCCTCAGGGTAAACAAGGATGGGAGGGAAGGCAAAGATTCATCCAGTTTCTCTTTTCAAAAAAAAATGTTTTTACAGACTTTTTTTTTTTAAGTAGGGATCTGTAGGGGAAGAGGAGCCTTTTGGGGGCAAAGATGGAAACAGCGAAATAAAAGGGAATAAAAGCACCACATGATCTTCCTTCTCGGCAGTGACCACGAATTTTCCTGTGGTACATTAATGAGGTGATAGGACTTTTCATTTCTCCCCATTTTCGGTCTTAAAATCTGCCCCATTTTCAGGCTTTCTTTCTAGCAGCCTGGGCTCTAGGAAGTGTAAGCAAGCCGAGACCTCCCTTTGTGGGAGATCCTGACCTCAGAGAGGAGGAATAACCAGTCCGGGCCGGGAACCTTCAGAGGAGCAGGCGTGCAGGCGGCCTTCAGCCTTCCGCAGGAATGGATTAGTGAATGAAAATGATGCTCTTTTGGCAAATGAGCCAGGCAGGCATAGTGTGAGTTTCCCTTCTTCTAGGATGGCGGGCTTCGAGGGCACTAGGGAGGGAGCATTCAGTTGACTTCAGCCCCTTAGAACAGAGCCTAATTAGTGCCGATGGTGACTTCAGAGACTAGGAGTTGGGTGAAATATTTCACTGCCGTTTGAAACTTATACCAACACAAACATTACAATTTTCATGGCTCTGAAACTGTGTTTTCTGCATATTAATTTAAAATAGCCACAATTCCTGTATCCCTCACTTTTTGTTCAATTGACTCCCTTTTGTTTTATTGACCTTTAATGAAGTGTTAAGATTTCACACTTGAATTTAGTGATGGTTTGTTGTTGATACTATGATGTAGTCCCCGTTGGGCTTCCGGGTTAGTAGGGGGTGTTCTTTCAACCATTTCTACAATACGACTGCCCACCTCTAAGGCTATGTGTTTCACCAGGCAACAATCGAAAATTCAGCTCTGATAGTAAGGGAAAAACTTAAAAGTTCTTCCAATCCCACCCCGTGTAGGTATTCTTCTTAGAATGTCCTCTAGATAAGCAGCTTCTTCCATTTCTGATAAACGAGAGGTGGTCATTTTGACTCCTAACAGCTGATCAATGAGGAAGTAATATACTGACACTTCACTATATTGTATGTGTGCCTTACTTTGGGAAGCTATAGGAAATGGTCTTTTCCCATCCTACTTCTACTTCTTCTTCTCATTAGTATTATTATTATTTCCCTTTATGTAAGGGCATGTTTCTACATAGTTCCCTGAGAAATTTACTTCTCTGGGAGCATTGGCAACTTGCTCAAGTGCTTTCCTGTCTCACCTTTTCCTTGTGCTGAAGTGGCCTGCATGGGTTTTATAAATGGGATGGAGAACTATTCTGAATGAAGTTGACTGACGAGTGCACACATGCACTCATTGGGGTCCTCACTTAATTGCACACTTTCCAAAATAGAGAATGCCACTCTGTATCTTGTCCTAAAAAGGCAAATGTGTGTTCAAAAGTGAAGACATTCTCCACGCTTCCTTCCAAGTTTTTAGATTGAGCACGCTTTGCAGAACGCGCCCCCCCGCCCCACCCCGCCCCGTCCCGCCCCGCTTTTCTCATTTCACAGTTTCAAAGGAGCACTGAAACTATTCTATTCTCCGGCTAACTGAGAACTGTGATTCCTATATCTTCGAAGACACAGTGAGGCTACTGATTTGCACTGCGTACCTGAGAGAGCATTCTCGAAGGAGGGTGGCTCAGAGAAATGAGGGGAGGAGACAATAACTGGCAGGGATACAGTCAATTTAGAGGCATCCTTCTAGAATCCGGGGCCTCCAGGATCCAGGTCCCCGGGATCAGGCAGACTATATAGCTTTCCACTCCTAAATCAGATCTACGGCTCCAGCACCACTGCTGCGTTTGCTCAATGGAGAGGTTGTTGGCAATTGCGGGTTGGTTAGGTGTTAGCTTTCGTGCCTGCTGAGAAAGGATCTCGCAGCTCCTCGCTCTGCCTTTCGCTCTCCCCCCTCCCTCCCTGTAACATGCCAGCCCTTTAATGTGGAGTGTCAGGGAGACGGTGACGTCACCTTGCCCGCTGGGTGGCGTCCCCTCGGTCCGACACGAGTTCAGAGACAGAGAAAGGCGCTGTCAGACTGCACTCCACCTGGGGCTCGCCTGCCGCGGGTTTCCGCGCGCCCACACTTTCTGCGGTCGAGGGGACGCCCCGCAGCAATTCAGGCGGTCATTCTCCGCGGGCCGGGGTACAAGCGCCATTAGAGCCGACGAGCGCCAGGATCTTCACGCGGAGCCCTCTGAAGTCCCGCCCGCTGGATTCCAGGACCCGCTTGGATGCTTCGCCTCCGAGCGACCTCAGAAGATGGGCCGGCAGCCACGCGCGTAAAGACAGCTAGGGGTTACCAGGTACTGCCGGAACCAGCCGGCCCCCGCTCGGCGCACAGCTCGCGGTTCATTATTTGGGATCCCGAGCGGTGGGGTTTTCCGGTTAGGTTGAGGGGCAGCGGAGGGCTTCGGTAGTGATTGGTTTGGGAGCCTGGGGAGTTAAGTTGAGGGTCGTTGGCTCGTCAGTCAGATAGGGAACTTCGCCAGCTTTCTTTCTCAGTTCAACTAACTTTTAATTGTCTCTTCTTCCCTCACTCCCTTTTAAAAATCCCCCAACCTAAACCCTCTCATTTGTGTCTCTGCTCTGACAGGAGTCTCTGGGAGAGCTTGGGGTGAAAGTGGAGCACACCCAGTAGGAGACACTTCTGCCTCGTCTACAGCTGCTCAGGCTGCGGGTCTCTAGCCAGCTCCCCGCTAGGCCAGGCCCGCTGCGCGCATTGCCATTATCCCAGGGTCTTATTAAGATAATAAGAATCTTGTTAGGGAGGGGAAGGAGGATTGAAGGACCATTTGGCAAAGTTAGGGCTGGTTATATCAGGCCCAGGTATCACTGTGCCATTTAACACCCCGTCCCCTGGAAATATTGTCTTTGATCCATCCGAAGTGACAGGCCTGGCTTTCGTCTCGTTGATCGCATCGAGGTTTGTTCACCCTTCCTGGAGGCCACAGAACGTAATGAGAGCTGAGGATCCAGGGGTCAGAAGGGCGAAGATTGTCGGGATAGAGGTCACAGGGGCCCAGAGAGGACCAGGATATGACAATTTGGGTAAAGGGGTACACTGGTGTATTCCCTGAAATCTCTGTAATAACAAACTCCAGTGTCCTTGATGGAAAGTGGTGATGAGACGGCCACCGTTGATTTTCCAGGGCAAACGATAGTCTTAGCAGCTGCCCTGGACAAGTAGCTGTGCAAAGGTCACTGTCAGTTTCACAGGGAATGAGCCGCTTTGCTTGTTTTGACTTAGCAGTGTTGTCACAAAGGTTTCTTTCGCTTGTTTTTTCTGTATTTTCAATTTACTGGCTGTTTTCCCCCATTAAATATCCCGGTTGACCAGAGATGACAGGAATTTTACCGCAGGCCCAACCCTGGGCTTCCGCTTTCAGCGCTCCCACAGATTACCTAGTCCAAGGATTATTTCTACCGTGGGGCACTTCCCCCCACCCCCAATAAGGTAAAGAGATATCTACATAGATCAGAAAAAGAAATGTCACAGAAAGTGGTTCACCTTTCAACTAAATTTGCCTTTTAAAGCCCATCAGTAATGATCCCCAAGAATTGTTCAGTTTCTTTGCACTGTTTCTGGGCTTAACACTCTTGCCTGTACTTATTTGCTCATTGTCATGGAAATAACAGGCAAACAGTTTTTGAATATTTTCAAGTCTACAACTTCATCTTTTAAAGCCACCTATTGGAACCAGAACTACTCAATTTTAGCAAGCAGTTTTTTGAACCCTTGAAAGTGAAACGCCTGTTTTGGTGCAATCTTGCATATCGGTTTGTACATTTTCCCCAAAAATTTCTAATTAAAGTATCAAAATATCTAATGGCAAAGGTAAGGGAGAAGGGATTTCGTTTTGCTTTAATGAGCTGTGTCTCAACCAGTAGTGAATTTCCCCCAAGGAAACCACAGATGCCACAAAAATTACTCTTGAAAAGGTTTGGGGTTGTTTGTTTTTTTTTTTAATCAAAATCAATCTATTTTCAAGCAAATGCGACTGGTCTCTCTTTTAAAATTTGGGCTTCAATGGCTAAGCCTCAGTTTTCCATAACTTTTATAACCTGTACTAGTTACCACTGTCATCATTACTTCCTAATTTATAGCAGGAGTGCCATTTTATTCTAACAGCTTCTATAAATCGGGGATAAGGTCTTGAGTTTCTTAGGAACTGACTTTTTAAAAATTTACTTTGGATATTTAGAACCGAAGAAAAGTAATTCCAAATTCCTGCATTTCCAAAGGATGACCTTGAGGAAATTTAAGAGATGACTTCCTTGTGTCTGAAACTTGCTTCCTTTGCCCAGTGATAATTATATCTTAACCAAAGCAAGGAAGTGATTATAATTCTTCAGTTAGCGACTCAACCCACCCCTCTCTTTGTAAACTGAAAAAGCTCTAGTCAACGCTTTCTCCTTTCCCTTCCAGTCTCCAAGGCCGACCCGGAGAGCTCGGCCCGGGCTTCCGTGGCGGAGGAGATGGCTTCCAGCCCGCTGCCGGGGCCCAACGACATCCTGCTGGCATCGCCGTCGAGCGCCTTCCAGCCCGACGCGCTGAGCCAGCCGCGGCCGGGCCACGCCAACCTGAAACCCAACCAGGTGGGCCAGGTGATCCTCTACGGCATTCCCATCGTGTCGTTGGTGATCGACGGGCAGGAGCGCCTATGCCTGGCGCAGATCTCCAACACCCTCCTCAAGAACTTCAGCTACAACGAGATTCACAACCGCCGCGTGGCGCTGGGCATCACGTGCGTGCAGTGCACGCCGGTGCAGCTGGAGATTCTGCGACGCGCCGGGGCCATGCCCATCTCATCGCGCCGCTGCGGCATGATCACTAAGCGTGAGGCTGAGCGTTTGTGCAAGTCGTTCCTAGGCGAAAACAGGCCCCCCAAGCTGCCTGACAACTTCGCCTTCGACGTTTCGCACGAATGCGCCTGGGGCTGCCGTGGCAGCTTCATCCCCGCGCGCTACAACAGCTCCCGCGCCAAGTGCATCAAATGCAGCTACTGCAACATGTACTTCTCGCCCAACAAGTTCATCTTCCACTCCCACCGTACGCCCGACGCCAAGTACACGCAGCCGGACGCAGCCAACTTCAATTCGTGGCGCCGTCACCTCAAGCTCACTGACAAGAGCCCCCAGGACGAGCTAGTCTTCGCCTGGGAGGACGTCAAGGCCATGTTCAACGGCGGGAGCCGAAAGCGCGCGCTGCCCCAGCCGGGCGCGCATCCCGCCTGCCACCCGCTCAGCTCGGTCAAGGCGGCCGCTGTGGCAGCGGCTGCGGCGGTGGCGGGAGGTGGGGGACTGCTGGGCCCGCACCTGCTGGGGGCGCCCCCGCCGCCGCCCCCGCCACCTCTGGCCGAGTTGGCGGGCGCGCCGCACGCGCATCACAAGAGGCCGCGCTTCGAAGACGACGACGACTCGCTGCAGGAGGCGGCTGTCGTGGCCGCCGCCAGTCTTTCGGCCGCCGCCGCCAGCCTGTCGGTGGCCGCGGCCTCCGGCGGCGCCGGAGCGGGCGGGGGGGTCGCGGGGGGTGGCTGCGTGACGGGCGTTGGCGCCGGCGCGGGCGCGGCGGCTGTCGCCAAAGGGCCACGCAGCTATCCGGTCATCCCGGTGCCCAGCAAGGGCTCGTTCGGGGGCGTGCTGCAGAAGTTCCCAGGCTGCGGGGGACTCTTCCCGCATCCTTACACCTTCCCGGCTGCAGCAGCCGCCTTCGGCTTGTGCCACAAGAAGGAGGACGCGGGCGCCGCGGCCGAGGCTCTGGGGGGTGCGGGCGGCGCGGGCGCGGCGCCCAAGGCCGGCCTGTCGGGCCTCTTCTGGCCCGCGGGCCGCAAGGACGCCTTTTACCCGCCCTTCTGCATGTTCTGGCCTCCGCGGACCCCGGGCGGACTTCCCGTGCCCACATACCTACAGCCCCCGCCGCAGCCGCCCTCGGCGCTCGGCTGCGCGCTAGGAGAAAGCCCGGCCCTGCTGCGTCAGGCCTTCCTGGACCTGGCCGAGCCCGGCGGCGCGGGCGGGAGCGCCGAAGCGGCCCCCCCGCCGGGTCAGCCCCCTCCGGTCGCCGCCAACGGCCCGGGCTCCGGCCCGCCGCCTCCTGCGGGCGGCGCGGGCGCTCGCGATGCCCTCTTCGAGTCGCCCCCGGGCGGCAGCGGCGGGGACTGCAGTGCGGGCTCCACGCCTCCGGCCGACCCTGGCTCCTTGTCCGGGACTGGGGCCGCGGCCGCCGGAGCGGTCCCCGTGGGTGCCCGAGTGCCCGCGCCCCACCACCCGCACCTCCTGGAGGGGCGCAAAGCCGGCGGAGGCAGCTATCACCATTCCAGCGCCTTCCGGCCGGTGGGCGGCAAGGACGACGCAGAGAGCCTGGCCAAACTGCACGGGGCGTCCGCGGGCGCGCCACACTCGGCCCAAGCGCATCACCACCACCAACAACAACAACCGCACCAACACCACCACCACCATCATCCCCCGCAGCCGCCGTCGCCGCTGCTGCTGCTGCCCCCGCAGCCCGACGAGCCGGGTTCCGAGCGCCACCACCCGGCCCCGCCGCCGCCCCCACCCCCGCCCCCGCCGCCTCCGCTGGCCCCGCAGCCGCACCACCGAGGCCTTCTGTCCCCCAGTGGCACCAGCTGCAGCTACCCCAGCGAGGACAGCTCCGAGGACGAGGAGGAGGAGGAAGAAGAGCAGGAGGTGGACGTGGAGGGCCACAAGCCTCCCGAGGGCGAGGAAGAGGAGGAGGAAAGTCGAGACCCCGAGGACGACGAGGAGGAAGACGAGGAGACAGGGGTCCTGCTAGGGGACCCTTTAGTCGGGGGCGGCCGATTCCTCCAGGGCAGAGCGCTGTCGGAGAAGGGGAGCAGCCGGGACCGCCCGCCGGCTGCCTCGGGCGCTTTCCCACTGGCCCTGAACTCCTCCAGGCTCCTGCAGGAGGACAGGAAACTGGGTGACCCCGGCGGCTTGGACCTGCCTCCGCCCCCGCCCCCGCCGCTGGCCTCCCAGAAATCAAGCGGCGGCCTTAGCAGCAGCCCGGGAAGCCCGGTCCACCATCCATCACTGGAGGAGCAGCCCTCCTACAAAGATGTAAATATCCCCTTTAGGCTCCTTCAAGCTAATTATTATTATTTAAATGCACCTTTAGGCTGAATCGGTTACATATGCGCAGGAAAGATGAATCACCAGATTTCCCCACAGAAATGAAATATTCAGTGTGTTTGGGAGGGCTTCTTTCCTACCAACTGTCCTCCATAAAAATGTAGTTTCTGGTCTCTCTCTTACAAAACCTCTCAAAGGCCTTGGGGCCTCTATTCCCCCCTATATTTAAGTTGGCTGCTTATAGAAGTTGGGAAAGACCCCTAAATTGACCAAGTCCTTCCTCTAATCTACCAATCTCTTTTGCCCAACTCCCTGCCGCCAGTTGAGCACAATTGTTCCCCCAGAAGCAGTGGGACCACAAAACTGGTGCAGTCTGAATGATCCTATCATTCTTCTTCTCTGTAATTCAGTGCCTCCCCGAACCATGACCCAGAAAAGATCAAAAATACATTGACTTCAAAAGTTAGATTCAGTTTTATTTGAACTGCTTTAATCAAGGCTTGAACCCCAGAGCTCTAGCCAGAATGGACACTTCTGTAAGACATTGTGTCCAGTAAAACAAAAGGCAGACTCTTTAGCAAGACTGGCTTCTCCCAAACCAATCTCCACCCACGTGAAAGTGCTACCTGGGGCCCCTAAAGACCAAAGTTAAATTTAAGTGGCTCAGCATTGTGTTCACTCAAGTGTGCATAGAAAACACTCTCAAGGACTTCAGAGTGAAGTGACTCTGTCCTAATGTAGTGTAGATGTGACAAATAATGTGGCATGTTGATTTACAGAGTGTATAATAGGTGCATATTTAATATACTACTTTGTAAAGGATAATGCAGGTACGTGCAGTCGTACATTTGTATTTAAGCCCAACAACTATTCAGAGAAGATAACCATCAAAAAATGAAGTCTCCTGAGGCTCCATGGAGTCACTTTTATTGATGCTTCTTCCTGCTGACTGTTGACATTAGCATATGGTTTCATCCAGGCATTGATTTGCATCTCTAATTCTTCTCCATACAGAATCAGAAAACTAAGGAAAATAACCAAGTTATTTTACCTACAAAGGATGACAACAACTTTTCAGGTAAAAGAAAATAACCCCCCAGTTTTCTTTCCTGCATTTAACCATTTCTGTGAGACTCACACCCAGCACCTCCTGCCCCTACCACCATTCTGTGGGTTTTCATCCATTGAATTTTGAATTTTTTCATACTACAGTTTATATTTTAGTGGGCAGCATTTCTGTAGTTTCCAAGCAATGGCAATTTTCCAGATAACAGCACTGTTGCCCCCAATCTCAACATACGTCTTTGCATTTAAATGGCATCAGTACTCTAAACATACACAGATACATAAATACATGTTAAAATTCTTGGGTGTCTTTGTTTCCCACTTGTCAGTACAGATTCACTTGCAGATTTTGTGTTTTGTTTGATTCTAGATAAGAACAAGGAGCATAGCTTTTACATCACAGACTCTGATGCTTCCGGAGGAGATTTTTGGAGAGAAAGATCAGGTAGGCTGGGACAAATAGAAGGAATGAAGAGTCAGATGACAGAGAGAAGGGCTGAAATTCATAATCAGAAGACTGAATATTTAGTACAAGGGTAAAGATAAAAAACAATTCCTAGTAGATATAACTAAGAAAAAACACAAATGGGAAAGCAGTGACATTAATAGCAATAAGATTATTAATTGCTGGGCATATTTCAGAAGAGAATTCAGAAATATATCAGGTTACACAGTGAAACGGGCTGGAAAAGCATAAAATGACAATAATTGAAATGTTCTCTTAGAAACCTTCCATTAAAAAGGATCACAGCTTATTGCTTTTAATATCTGTCAGAAAGACATTAAAGGTGTTTTATGACATCTATGCCAACATTTATATTATCTCCATGATAATGATCTCTACACAAAATGTATAATACATTTACAAAAATTACATTATACAAATTAAATGAAACCACCTTTTACTGATTGCTAAATGTCTCCAAGGGGTTTGGGAAAGACGTGATTAGAAGTTTTGATACTAAGTTGTCTATTGCAGTGTCTTAAGGAGAGCGTTTTGTTTCTTGGGAAAAAGGAATCTAATTTTCCATTTATGTAATGCAAACTGCCTTGGCTTTGACTATTCACGGTTAATTGACTGTCAAACGAGGTTGTTATCCTGCGGCAATGTCTGCAAATTTGCCTGTCAAATGAGACAGAGAGAGCAAGCTAGGAAGTGAGGGAGAGGGAGAAAGAGTGGTGTGGGGAGCAGAAATAAAGAAAATAGGATCTTAAAGGAATCTTATATAACAGCAAAGTACAATGAAAAAGGTCTCCAAACCTTTGTTTTTATTTTTCCTTAAAGAAAACTTTTCAGTACTTTAAATGGCAAAAGGCAAACACCTATTTTAATGAAAAAATAGCTTTATATATCATGGGAAGAAAGCTTTATATATTGTGAGTTATTTCCAAATTATTTCATGAGTATTTTCTATAAATATTGATCAACAGCCAGTTTGGGCTGACTATGCTAAGGAGTCACTAAGAATAATTTGGTGGTGTATCCTTGGCCGTATCAAGTCTCCATAAAATTGTGCATTCTGGCTTTACCTGTTTGTTAGCACATTTTAAGTGTTTTTATTATTATCACTTTCAATTAAAGCATAACCCTTTGAAAATTCAAAAAAATCACCTTTCACAGATTTGCTCTGTGTCTAATATGATAAAGTTGTTAAATGTGGATTTTTCTGTTACAATCTAAAGTGTACAAAATAAAGTCACAAAGGCAATGATATTTGCCCAGGAACTACCTCTTCCCTAGTGCGATATTTCACAAAATTGAGGCTTGAAATAGAAAGGACTGGTACCAACACATTTCTAATGGGTTTGCACACACACACACACACACACACACACACACATACATACACACAAAAGGTTTATAATTCTATTTGATTGATTCTGTAATATCTAACCATTTCCCAGACATTTCTGGATAGTCGATTGCTTTTCTTTGTTTGATATGTGTAGAGGTTAACAGACATTGGAAACAACACATTTATGAATATAAAGGAAACACTTTTGGAAACATTTTTCAGCCCCATATCAAATGATATTTAGCAGCTCTGTAGAGCTAAAAACAGATTTAAAAGTAGCCCAATTTCTCCCATGCCTAGAAACCACAGATGGGAGTCTGTATGTACTCTAGTGAATGCAAATTAATCGGGCTGTTTCAACAGCCGAAGTGGATGGAGACCTTTGCTGGGGGTGTGTTGTACAAACGGTGAGCACTTAGAGAATTCCCATTCCTCTCTAACCAAAATAGACACAGATCGGAAAGAGAGTTTAAAACCAGTGTCACATCCTAGTGGCATTGTCAATAACTTAATTTGGGAGGAATTTTTATTTGTTTTTATTTTATTTTATGTACAACCCTATTCTGTGAGCAGCGCCATGAAGCTTGAAGTCCAATAAAATAAGAAAACTTGCATGTAGCAATGACTTGTATTTTTTAAATAATGTAAGCCTTTCAGAGCAGGACAGGGACCCCACTTTTCATTTACTCATCTCAAGACAGGTTTTAATTTACTGTTGCTTGTTAAAATTAGTACTTTGTAATTTATATGCATTAATTTTAAGGTGTTTTTGACTGTCTAAGTTTGGAAGTTTTATTTTTTAGTTGGCTGTTGGTGCTATTAAAGTTCAAATTATACTATACATGTATTTAATATAAAATAACACATTTAGAGAATAATTCACACCAGACTTCATTTCGCTAAAGCATAACTCATTAGAAGTCTCCTTGGGCTAAACTCTTACTCTATTTGGGTGCAAATTTTAAAGAAAATAAAAATAAAGTTTTATAAGTATTCTATAAAAGATGTAAAATGTATGTAGTTTTTTAAGGGGTATCAATGATTTGTACAAAACTAGGGGACAATTTGATGTTTAAATTGTTAAATTTAAAATAGTTTCCATAGATTTAATGAGAAAATCCAAACTTCACAATCTGAAATCATCTTTTTAGGAACTTTAATTTCCTACCTTGCACTTAACAGTTAGTATTCATAATTATCATAAAAAATTTAAGTTAACATTTTGACAAATGTGTATACCCATTAGAAATCTAAATGTATTAGAACATACTGATTTCTTTACTGAATTATCTTCTCTTCATTACGTGTACATGAATAGTCTCTATAGATTTGTTAAAAACTGAATTTCTCTTCTTCATCTTCCTCCGATTTGGATGGCTGGACTGTTTTCATTTGAAAACAAGTTCCTCCTGGCCTTGGAAGGTATTTGGTTCCCCCATACTTAGGAAGTTCAATAAACCCTAAAAAAGTCATTAGAACCCCAAGCATGATAGCCAGAGTGGGTCAATAACTACAGAATCCACTGTTGTCTGATGTTCAGATGGAAATACAAATGTCAAAAGGATGTAAATAAAAGTATAATCAGGATCGGTGTTCACATAAAAATTCCACAGTGTCTGGAGCTCAGGGCAGTACAGTCGATAGTTATGTTGGTAATAACACCTAGTCATGCTATTGATGTATTACTAGTCCCTCCCTCACAATAATTAATTTGATACAGATTCCCAGAGAAACTTGCTCCACATTGATATTCTGTATTACAGTTTCATTCTCACATTATTCAGAGAAGTATGTAGGTAGTAGGTTATATCATATTATTATTATCCTGTATTGAATGTGAGACAGGTGGGACGTGGAAAGGATGAAAATATATTATTGACATGAACAAATGTTTGGGTGAAGAGTATATTTTGTTAAATTTATCTTGGAATCTTGGGTCACAAGAATTTCACCCTCATGGTTCCTTTGCTGAGCCTGCAGAGATATTTTAAACACCAGAAAGTGTTAAGGAGTTTGGGTTGTTGTAGGACTCGCTGTACCTTCAACTGTCCTTGCTTGTAGGAAAGATCAGCTCATGGTCTTCACACTGGAATGCACATTTGAGAAAATCCCAAAATGGTCACCCAGTTGGCCTATGTTTTGGTATTAATGTATTTACTTGTGATCAGACACCAAGAACCCGTTCATTTAGCAAAGTGTCAAAAATCCAGATGAGCCAAAGAGATTATGAAGCCTGTGATGAACTGCTTTGTAGTGGTAGCAGTAGAATGCTTTATCTGGAACACCTTGCGGGTGAATGGAGCTACTTCTCCCCATGTAACAACTGTTAACTTCCACGTGTACATGATAGCATTCATTTGTTTATTTACTCAATTACTCCCCAAATATTTCAGAATACCTACTGTATGCTAGGTATTTTGCTAGGCTCTGGAGATTCAGAGATAGAATCAACGCCAGTCCCTGCTCTCAAGTTGCTTCCAATCAAAAGGAGGGGACAGATAAGGTGTAAGGCAGTATGAATACTATAATAGCAGTCTACACAATATAACATCCAAAAAGGTTTATATAACCATATGTCCCTTTAGCCAACGTTTAATTCAATCATCATTATTGGAAGATATCAATGTTTTATTTCTGTGCATATACAGTATAACATAGAAGAATGAAATGTCTTTTCAAACTACCTAATAAGTCAGTATGCAATTTTTGATTTTTACATGAATTTTTCACTCCCACAACAATCATAAATGTAGTTTATCAGGAAATCTCTGACCTTTCTCTAAACAAGTAAAGATACAGACTTATCTTTAAATGATAAGTACTTGCTTTAATTTATCCCTAATACAAATTCAGTTTAGCAACAATATTTAGTTCCAGTTCATTTTTTTAGTGCATCATTTTAATTAAGTTTGGCCTTTGTTCAACCTTTCAGCCCTATTGGTAACTGTTACTTTTCAATGATTTCAAAAAGATTACATTTTTTAATGATTTTTTCAAAAACCTCCCTGTTAATGGTCATTAACCTTACTCATAGCAGATATTATACTTCTTTATAATTAGAGGGACCAAACATAAAGTTTTAAGCAGCCAAAATGCCCCAGAAGCCAGAACTTTTATCTGTAGGTCTCTTTAAAATAAGACCCATTGCTTTAAAGCCAAGTAATATAGACTAGGGGGATGGCAGCTTGGTCAAAATATTACCTACTCAAAAATATAAATGACAGCATTTTGCTTGCAATCCCAGAGTAAGGCTTTGCATATCCGTTTTGAATAACTTTAGTGAAGTTAAGTGATTTGAAATTGAATGCAGTGGGGTAAGCTGGTGAGACAGCTGAAAGCTATTGCAGGTCAAGGAAATCGCGTAAAGTGGAGTCATCCTCAATTCCAATCCCTTTCATTGTAGAAACGCCAGAACCATTGGACTCTGAGAGTGGCTGCATCTTGTCATATGTATAGAAGTTTTAAAATCAATTTGATTTTCACTGGTATAATTCTCCAGTGTACTTAATATGCTATGGATGGATTTCTGAGAATAGTAAGAAGCAGTTACACTTCTCATGAATATATAGCAGATGAGGCGCTCTGATTTATTATTCCATTCTATTTTAGAACATGCTTATGATTTTTTTTAAAAAAAGTAAAAGAAGAAGAAGAAAAATTCTAAAAAGCACAGACTAGTAGATCTGAGTTTTAATTCTCTCACTTACTAGATGACTTTGGGCAAGCCCTTTAAGTACTTTGGCCTCAGTTTATCCACCTCTAAGTTACTACTGACATTTTTATGAACAACGAATTTTGAGGTATTTAAATATATGTATTCAAAATTAGCTAATCCCCATATTTCAAATATAAATTTCTTTTTATTTATGGAAACATTTTCCTTCTTGTGGTTTTTAATAATTTATATGAAAATCAAGGAGATAGAGAAGGACAATAAAAAACTCTTCAGAAAAAAATAAAAAAATAGCATTAATTGACAACACAAGTTCTAAAACTTAAGAGAATTCTAAATGAACTCACAATTCACTAATCAACGAAATCTGATATACTTATTCAGAAGCAATGTGTACGTAACTCACGATAAATTTTTATCATGAACTGTAAATTTTGTTGTAATTGTTAGTTAACTATAAACTCACAAATATTAATCTTGCTCTTGTTCCCTTTTTTGGCTAATGGAGTTAATATTTAGTTAGTTCATTTTGCAGCATACCCTCTCCAGTGATATTGATTTTCTTTTCTGTTCTATGACCTCACTACTGTGCCAGACGTCACAGGGGATGAGTTTAATGTAGAATTTAACACCAAGAAATTAACAGAAGTCCATGCCCCACTGATAGAGGAGAAAATTATTTAACTCTGCTTTCCGTGTAATTGATTTTTTAATGCCTTACTGCAAAATGTTCTTAGAAACCTCTCTAAACCATACGTTGTGCTAAATTTTGGTTCTTGTTCATTGTACTAGTTATACAAACTGTAGATTAACTTTGACCCCATCCAAATTGTACCTCTAAGGTAGATTGTTAGGGAAAGAGAAAATTAAACTTCCAGAAATTTTAAATTAAGTCAGATTATAAAGCTAAGATTAATTATTAAAATTCAGTGTTTGTTTGGGAGTTAAACATATATAAGAGGAGTCTCTCTTGATCAACAGAGGCCAGGCCTGTGCTGAGGCTGTTGGGAGGCAGAGGGCAGGCCCAGCCTGCCCTGAGGGCGTGACAGTGCCCTGGGAACTGCGGGCCCTGGGAACTGCGGGCAGACACCGTTGGTAGCTTCGCACGCAGATCTTGCCTTCCCTTCCGGGGTCTGCTCCCCTGCACTAGAACACATGCAATAGCACGAGTCCCCACGAACTATGGAAACATCTGGATGTTTGACTGAAATTTTTTATTCCTCACCTAAATATTAGAATCCATGTGAATTTCATGTATAGACACAGCCCCAAACTAAAATAGTTTCATTGACTAAATTTGCCCTTCAGCGTGCATTTTCTGAAATGCACTTTTTCCAAATGTTTTTCATCAGTTGTTGTCAACAACAATCCTGGGGGAACAGAGAGGACCTTTCAATGACAAGCAACTTGCTAGCCCCTAGGGCTGCAGGCTGGGGTAGTGCCCCTGAGTGCTGGCTGCAGGCTCAAAGGAGACTTTAAAAGGGAGACAGCCAAGATAAGGGGTAGGGAAAGGAGTGGGATTGAAAGGAGAAGGAAGGAGGATGTATTGCCATAGAAGGGATGGGGGAATGCTAAAATTTTTACTCTTCGTCCAATGTCAGGCATTTTATATTGTACTCTATATACTTTGATGCCCTATACACATACAGGGTACAATACTTAAATATCTTATTTATTGAATTCAAGTTTAGCCTGAGAACAGTAATATCTTTTAATCAACTTCTCCTCCCATCTCATGACCACCAACAGAACAGGTCATCTGACCTGCTCATTTGGCTCTTAAAATTAAGTGAGCTTTTTAAAATTGTAAGGTATTTTTGCTGCTGGAGGCCATGGCAGACACATACGAGAATTAGCATCTTCATGTCTCAGTTAACATTCAGTGCTACAGTTTTATTTGTCCCTGAAAGAAATTTTCAAAATGTCAGGTAGGAACAAAAATGGAAACAATCACAAACTTCCCCAGTAAACTGAAAATATAGAGTAATTCTTAGACCATACAATGGATCAAAATGTGCTTGTTCGTTCGTAGGAATGAGTTAGTGCTTTAAAAACCTTATGACAACTGAGGATTTACGATAGCATTAGTTTGTATTTCTTTCACAAACCAAATTGGATTAAATGAAGTACAACAAGTGTGTGTGGAATACATTTGTACCCCTCCCTAGGGTTGAGGTGATGGGGGTTACCTGTAGGGCAGGATCTCTCTGCCTTCAGAAAGCAGATTTTCTAGCTGAGGAAGATCAGACTAGCATAGGTGAAGCGTTAGAATATTGGGTACAAGGTGGCAGAGTAAAGATGACAAGGACTTAGAACTTCAGCCCAGGAAGGAACAGATCAGTGGCATCTGAAGAAGTTGGGAAAGGTTTTATGAAAGAGTAAATGACACCTGGGTGGCTTTCTGATTTTGGGTGGATGGGGAGAGGAGGGGGACACCGCAGGGAAGAGAAACAACATAAAGCAGAGCCAGCAGATGCGAGAAATAAGAGTCTGTCTTGGGTAAAAGGTTTGTGCTTAGTGACAGAGAAATACAGCTTGGCTGAGCCGGATGGGACAAGGTTACAGGAGAACCTGGAGTCTCCCGGGGAGGAGTTGAGTGGATTCTGCAATGTAGACCGTGGGGAAACACTGCAGGTTCTCGAGCAGAGGTGTGCCATAATGTTTAAGAGAAAGTCATTACCGTTGTGCCTTGAAACATAGTGCTGGTGAATCTATTGGCTGTTTTGGTCTTTCTTTTTATTCCCCCCTTTGGATACTCCAGTCTCCCCTTCATCTGCTATTTACTGCTCATGTCTGCTTTGGCATGGTGTATTCTCACATCCATCCCTCTTGTACTTCCAATTTCTGATGGCTGTGTAAGGGCCGATCCAAGGGTGGGGTGGAGCTTTCCCCTGGGATGTGGGACCACCTGGCCCTGGAGGATGCTGGAGAGACCAGGGAAGCAGGGACCATGTGGCTTCAGGCTCCCTGGCCCCTGCTGCACTCAGCAGAGGTATAGTTTCTCTGATGTGGCCTCACACTGCCTCTGCCCCCCCTGGGGCGAGCAGGATTCATGGGCAACAATGCAGGTCACAGTTAACTGGCCCTGTGAGCATGTGCTTGTGGAGAACTGGTGTGGACTCATCCCTGAGCAGCAGGTCCTCATCACATCAGTCCACTGGATGCCTTTTATGCCCTAATTATCCATCACTCTCCAACTTTAAGCCACTCAACTATTTTCTTTTACAATTAAGATCTCTATGGCCCCCCTCCACCCTGGCCTTTTTGTCACTTTTTTTTAAAGGGGGAATATAATGGGAAGGAAAGTAAGAATTTTAGTTTGGGGATTTCTCCAAATGCATTCATTAATTTTGGAAAAGTAAAATGCATTTAACCTGATGGAATATTTGTAAAAATGGAAAGCTCATTGTCAACTAAATCTCATTTATTTAATCTAGTATTAGACTGCCTTTTTTTTTAAAAAAAAAAACCAGATGGAAAACATTAGCAGTAATAGTGAACAAACATATCCAGGCTCCCAGAGGTCATTTTTAACCACCATTAACAATCTGGTTTTCACAGATTAGTAATATGCAAAAGGCAACGGTCCAGTGAAAGATACACAAAAGGCAGCTGAAGCTTCTGTGCTCCTTATTTACCTAACATTGAACCATTTTTTAAAACGTTTTGCAAGAGAGAAATTTGAATCTTCTAAGCTCAAAACTGACAGATTTTTCTGAGAAGTTGCAGCAAAACACCTGTTTCAAATAGACACATGTAAAATATTAATTAATCCTTCACAAAGCGGATGAAAAGCGTATTATTAATGTCATCGGTAGATTCACCTGTGGTTAATATAGTTTTATTTACTAGCTATTTGTTTAATGCTTCATACTAATGTAAACCTCCTATCTGTGAAGGAGAAAAGAAATGCAATTTTACATATGTTATTTTAATTTTTTAAGTTAATTATCTAGTTGAAATGTAATATAAGGTAAACAGTCCACAAAATATACTAGTAGGTCAAAAAGAAGCTGGTTTCTAATGTGATAAGGAAATGGCTTCTAGAGTTCCCTATTCAGAAACTAACTATCTCATTTAAATCATGTCTTGAGGGGTTGGGAAAGTTGTAGAATGATAAAATCTCATCCTGCTCTGTAGATAGATGCAGAGATGTGTGCATGCTCATTTCTTTTCTTGTTCAACCTCAATATTATATGTGAGTATGAAACATCTATGCATTTAACATCTGGTTAACTGAGACTAAAGTAAACATAGGTAAAACTGCACATAATATGCATTTATCTTCATTTAAAAATATCATTATTCTTGGTTTATACATTTACAATTTGTTACCAACATTTGTGTTACTCTGCTTTTAGATAATAGTAGTTTGTAGGAATTACGTTGAGGTCTGTATTTAAAATGCTTCACCGGTATTTCCTCATTATTTATTATATGGAGAAGAAAGCCAAGGTATTAATGTTCAAAAGCCTACAGAGAGAGGTCATGTCCAAGATGAAAATGAGAATAAGTTTGTGCAAATATGACGTAGATAGTACAGAAAATGGCTGCCATTAAGCAACTCAGGATGCCCTGGATATTGTTGTGCTGATGATGGGGAGCCAGAGGAAGTGCCTTCCCATAACTGTGCACATGCTTGGGAATATTTGTACATTTGTATTTTCATACACACATATGCACACATGCATACCTGCACACACATACCCCTGACAGTCATCATGTGGACTGCAGAATCGCCATTTATAAGATCAGGTTGAGGACTTTTCTGTCCGTCCTTGATATTGTAGGCTGCCACTTTGGGAAGAAATTCTGTTTCCCTCTTTGCAGAAATTTTTCCCTTGATAATGAAATTCCCCAGTATTCCTGGAAGTGCCCGGGACCATTTCACTCCGTTTCTTGCTGAGGAAGGGAAATGAAAAGATATGAGAACAGAATTGAAACGATGCATCTAACTTGTGCTATGATTTAGAATTTGTGACCTCCTAGGGTCCCTTTCAGTGACAGCTGAAGACATTTTATTGAATATGAGTATGTGTCTAGTACTGTGCAAGGCACTGGCCATGCAGAAAAGACAGAGCCCCGCCTCCAGGTAGCCTGCCTAGTAGGTGCAGAAGGCTGGAAGCAAACGGCACCAAGGACGTGGAAGAGCTAACCCGGGGGGCAGAGGAGGGGGATAGAGGAAACCTTCTCAGAGCACCTTTGTCTGCACTGCCATATCTCTATAGATGAAAACGGAAAGCTTAATTATGTGGGTAATTGCAGAAAACGAGTTGAAACCTTTTTTTAATTCTGATAGCAGAATGATTGCATTTCTTTGCTCTGTTTATGGTTTCTGGATTATATAGACTCAATTTATGACTGTAGATATATACATTTTCTTAGCTTGTCATCATTCTAGTTAGCACAGAAGCAAAATAGGTAAGAACAGCAATCTAACTTCTATCCACAATACAGTTTATACTGTTTGAAGACAAGTAGTTAAGAAATTATCTTCAGCAAGCATATGACTATTACAAAGTAACATAACTTATTTCACTTCTTTCTTTTCGGTTGATTTCTTTTTAAAAAAGCTATCAATTATTAGGAAACCACTCCAGGCTCATAACTTCTCTCCCAGGGACAGCTAAAGCCTCCTCTCACTTCTTTTTCACCACCCCACATTTTGGTGGCCCAAGAAGGCTGGAGGCTTCTGTTTCCATGGTCTTGGGTGCCTTCCCAATAAAATCAGCCTTCTTCACCTCTAGAAAGAGAGGGAGTCTGATCAGATTTCTCCCAGAAATGTCAGCTGTTCAACCTCCTCTTTTGCCCTTCTAGCAGTTAGCTTGGTTGTAAAGGCTGGGCAGTGGTAGGGGCTGGGAGGGAGGCTGACGTCAGGAGTCTGCTTTCATGGAGCTGTCATCACAGTCTAGGTGGACTCGGCCCTCATTTTCTGTCACTCCCCTCCATGGTTCAGGGAAATGATACACGAGTAAATGAGGACGACGTTTGGCCCCGAGGACTTCCACCTTGAAGTTATATTAAAAAAACTCTTTTGTAGATATTAATAGAAAGTGAAAATAACAACTTGCAGAAAATAGCCTACACAAAACTAATATTTTTTTCTCCTTTTTTTTTAAAGGTGAACACACACAAGAGACAAATTCACCTCATTCACTCAGAAAGGATGTAGAAAATATGGGGAAAGGTAAAGAAAAGTTTTAATTCTGTAGAACTTCTCTTAGCTTTAGAAGACTGAAGAGATAATAGGAGGATATTTTTGTTCTACACTATATTTTAAGCTTGACAAGCAACATATGAATAATATATGGACCATGGGGTGGATATAATTGAGATTAATGCATACATATCAATCAATACAAGACACTGTAAAATAATCCTTTAAAATAATACATTACATTGATTTATATTCATGGATTTCTGCACAAAATCTATCCTATGTCTATGCGACACTTTTTAAACGGGTAAAATATTTTGTCTTATAATAATAAATTGCCATATATAACAGTCCTCTGGAGAGTTATTTGTAAAGATTAGTAAAATGACTCTTCTTTTTTTCTTTATTAGAAGAACTTCAGAAGGTTTTATTTGAACAAATAGATTTGCGGAGACGACTAGAACAAGAATTCCAGGTGTTAAAAGGAAATACATCTTTCCCAGTATTCAGTAAGAAATCAGTTTTATTTCATTGCCTTATGATATTTGATGACATTTCTATTATTAGGCATAAGGATAGGCTTCTAAATATTATGTGATTACACAAAGTACCACAGGGTCTTCCGGTGGTCTCAAAGTGTTTGGAAATTTTAGCCTGTTATTTATGCTTTGAATCAGCTGACAGATAAAATTTCTTATAAGAACCTTTTGGTGTTTATTCTATTGGTATATGTGTATCTGTGCATCTGTATTGTGTACATTTAAAACATGTATGCAAATATACCATTAAATATGTAGATATATTTAAATAGTCAGAAATATTAATATTTTTTAAAACAAAAGAATTACTCAGGTATTTTTTTCTCTAAGGTAGGAAAAACAAAAGAACAGTTAATTCTTATTCTCAGATAGTGCTAGAGAGCTGCCTGGTGCTTGAGACATGAAGATTTAAAATTTAACAATTCAATGTACACATATTTTATTAATTAAAATTAGTACAATTTTAGTAGTTGGGGATTCTCCATACATATTTAGTAATAAAATTTCATTCCAAATTTGGTGGCAAGAGAAACTGTGGCATAAAATCTATTGTCTCTACTCCCAGAGTCCTAGAATTTCAGAAAGACCTATGATAGGTGTCCAGATTTCTAAAATTCACCTGTCGTGTTCTGAATCACATTTGGACAAATACATCACAGTAGTGTTTTTCAAGCTTTTTGGAGTCTCATTTAGTCATATTTTCAATTATATACATTTAACATTAATTTTTTCAGGGACCCTTTTTTAGAATGTCAGTGCCCTTTGTTTTTTAATCCAGGCATCACAAAACTCCTGTTGGTAATTCCTGTGGTAGAGCCATAGGCAAACATCCAGAAAAAGATTTTTCAGTAATTGTGACAATTTTAATAGCATGAGCACCAAGGTCTGCACTCGCCAGGGCTTCTCCAATGTAATCATGAGTACAGACTGAAAGACACGCCCTCTCGGGTAGCATTTTTGAATAGTACTGGGATCCTGGTAACATGCCAAACTAAGTTCCACCAGACTGCTTAGCAGGGATGAGAATGAAGAGGACTCGTGATGGAGGAGAGTTCAGGCCCCAAGGAGCGATAGGGTCGGTCAAGTTTGTGATCTGTCAGTATCCGCAAGGGAGGTTTGGAGCTCACGATGCTTCAGTATTTTGAATCTGGAGAATGCCTGCTGAGGCTTAGAATAAGACGGAAGGGAGGAGAATGGCCAGTAGCTTTTGATAGTATGTTGGGATCATCATGACATTTGTAGCTTCAAGAAAAAGAGAAACATATTAAAAATATCTTTGAAACCTTGAAAAACAGGTGCTTCCAAGGGATCCAGGATTCTCTCATTTCTAAAACCACGTCTTAAAAAAGACTGCACAGTTCCTTGCAGCGATGAGCAGACACTGAGTGATTTGTGTCCCTTCTAAGCTGATGTTTATCTAATTATTGAGTTTGCAGATCCAGTAGAGTGAGTCCAAATCCCGCTGAATCCCCAAAGTATCCACCTAACTCCATGTGAAACCCGTGTAGCCATAATTTATCCCATTAATAAAAGCTAATCATCATTTTAAGGAATTAAGTAATTTATACATTTTCTTACTAATTACTCTACCATACAGCATGATGTACGTGTTTCTGTTTTTTAAAAAGTTTGGATGTTGTAGTACAACTGTCCAGGTTCCATTCAGACCCATCACTCATCCTCCTGGTGTGAATTAAAATGAATCCTCTGTGATTGCCACTTATGTGAAACACTTCAATTAAACAACAACAGAAAAGTTTTGCCCATTTTTATCTACAGTGTACTCCACTGACCAAGGAAGTGGTGCCCAAGTTTGAATAATGCGTGGTTTAGACACACCACCAAGGGGCAGTTAATTTCACACCAGCGAAAACAGCAAATGCACATTACGTGCTTGTTAACTAAATGTGAGAGGCCATGAGGCTGGCAGACAGATTTAGATTCGCTCAGATGGAAAGGGGAGGACAGAACTTTGTAAAGCCGCCATCAGAAGGAAGCAGAGAGGAATCCCAGCAAGAGCTTTTTACTAGGAGGTGGACTCACAGTCACAACACTTCAAACCCGGTTCACTTAGAGCACTGGGGAAGTAAGCTAAGCTATCACCTGTGACAGTTAGGAAGCCAGGCTCAAAATACCCTGAGATACTTTGTGGCTCTGCTACCTCATGGCTGTAGGACCTTGGAAACTGTAAAGTGGGCCGGATAATTCCTGTCCCACAGGAAGATGAGGACTAAATGTGAGGATCCACGTGAAGGTCTGAGCACATCCCCAGCACAGGATAAGTGCTCGATGACATCAGCAGTGATGGTGACGGTCATGACGAAGCAGGGGGAGGAAGAGGAAACTTAGCATCGAGCTCTCGAAAAGCATGTCTAGAATGGGTCCACACTTCTGAGCTTCTCTTGTTGTGCTTTGGGAGTGAGGGGTGACCTGTGGCACAGAATAGTGAGGATAAAGATGAGAGGAAGGAGGAGGTGGGGGAGGGGGGAAGTGGAAGAGGCGGAGGGGGAGAAAGCAGGCCTCTGTACTCTGTGGGCAGAGGTTGGGAGGAGGAGGAAGCACAAGCAAGTCTCTCCACTTGCTGGACAGAGGCTTCCAGAGCTGCAAGACTCTGATGGGGAAATGCAGGGAGGAGGAAAGGAGCGGACACCACAGAGCAAGCAGGCATTTACCATTCAGGTGGAGGCAGCAGAGAGCCTGGCGGCTAGTAGCGGGGTCTCCAGGTTTGGACACCGACTCCCCCACTGAGTAACCTTAGGCAAGTTACCTAACCCCCTTTTCAACCGTAGAACAATACTACTACCCATCTCGTGGCGTTGCAGAGAGGATTAAATGTATAAAGTGTTTCGCATAGTGACTAGTGACTGATCCGTAGTAATGTGCGTTGCTGCTACTGTTACCATTTTAAGGGTAATATGTACATTCCTGCAGGGGCTTTATTGTAAACCAGCTGATATTAGAAATCAGAACTTCTAGAGCTTTCCTGGGCTGTAGTTATAGAGGCTGAAACAGGCAGTGAAACTTACTTTGATACGAGACAATCCGTTTAGTTGACCACCTGGGTAGAACATGAGAAGAGAGCTCAGGAGGGGATCCTGAGGGAAGGTGGGAGAAATGTAATCTAGACTGGGTAGAAGTAAGAGTTTGGAGGAAATGGATGACGAGGAGCTTCACCTTTATCAAGGTCACTGAGGTGACAGTAGGACAGCTGGCCCCACATCCTGCAATGACAGTCATGTTTAATTGGACAGGAGTAAATGGTTGGAGACCCTGCCCCCAAGATGCCACCATTCCGAGCTCTCCCACTAAGGACTGGTCTGATCATTTTTTTTGTTTCTGCTTTTGTTTTTTTTTTGCGGTACGCGGGCCTCTCACTGTTGTGGTCTCTCCCGTTGCGGAGCGCAGGCCCAGCGGCCATGGCTCACGGGCCCAGCCGCTCCGCGGCATGTGGGATCCTCCTGGACCGGGGCACGAACCCGTGTCCCCTGCATCGGCAGGCAGACTCCCAACCACTGTGCCACCAGGGAAGCCCTGGTCTGATCATTTTTGCGGCTGCAAATCCAGAAGTCATTTCAGCCATCACATTGTGTCTGCCTTCCCTAGTGAAGCTCTCCTTCCTCCCGGCTCCTCCAACACCCTGCACCTTCCTTTATTACAGTATTCAGGCCTTTGCTGTCATTTTTCATTCATTTTACTCTCTTGCCACTGGCCATCAGTATAACTTCAGAGCCTAGGCCTGACTGGGGCCTGCCAAAGGGTTGCTGGATGAGGCCACGAATGGAGAAGGCCCTCACCCTCTCCCTCTCCTGTGTCGCTGCCGCGGGGTGCCCTGCGTCCTCACCTTCCTTCCCCACTCCAGCCCTTTCTGCTTGCTGCTATTAGCCCTGCCTTTCTAAAAATCTACCTTTGGCACCACGCCTTCCACTCACTATAGTGATTCCCTACTGCTGACCGTATCGCGTCTCATCTAACTCCTGACTGGCTTTTACAATCCTCCATAATCGGCCCACCCAGGCTTATTTCCACTTCTCCCCCTACTCACTTCCACTTACCCTGCGGACCGCCCTCGCCCCTCACTTTCCACCTCTGCACCCTGCGTTTCTCTAGTCCAAATGCCTCCCTTGTCTAGGTGCTCCTCATTATTTGGGACACAGCTCAAGCTCTGCCACCTCCAGGAAGCCTTCCTGCTCTTGCAGTTTGCACTCTGTGCTGAAGTCCTCCTGTGTTTATTTCTAGTTCCATGGGTGTTTTGTGTTCACTGCTCTCTGATTGTTTCACCCTCTACCCGACAGTGTTGTAAATAATTTCAGAAAAGAGTCTTCTGTTGCTGCCCATTGCAGCAAATTGTGGGAACATGACATGCTCTCAATCAATGGTTGATATAAATATTGGAGTCATATTCGAAGAGATTAAAACTGACAGTGAAGATGAGATTGGATCACTGATAAAGGAGATTAGCAAGGACTCATGAGTTGAGTCCTTGGATTTGCAGGTATGATGACAAATTCATGGCATTTGAGAGAACCAAGTGGAAAGGCCAGTGGTTTACAACAGGGAAGACCTACTAATGGCTGGGGTTTTGTGAAAAACTTAACTGGTAGATTTTGATCATGTCATCGTCTTAGATTTTTATAAAAAATTTCTTTTCCAGGTTACTTCTTATTAAAAACAAACTACATTTCATCTACCTGAATATGGTTGTCCCATCTTTCACCTGTGGCTGTTACTAGATTCATTCTGTGTTCAGTGGTTTCCGTCCTTCCTTCCTCTCTCTTTGTTGTAGCATCCTCTGGAGAAGCAGGGATGGGGATTCTAAACCACGGTACAGATCAAAAGTCTCTGTCGTTGTTTAAAAGCAGTGATAACAAAATAAAGATTATGTAAATGAAATAAGCCCCAAAGCCTATTGCTTGATGAGTAGGCTCTACCAGGGGAACTAGATCTACCATATGAGTTCTCTTCTTATTTCTAGTGCCAGGTATGTAGGCTGGATACTTTTTGTTGCTGTTTGAAAAACTCTTTGGCTTTTCAAACTGTCCACGTTTGCAGAGCACAGCCTTCAGTGCTTTTCTCTGCCACCTCCTTTTATGCTATCGTCTTCCAAAAATAGTTGGGTTTCAAGTGATTCTCGTTAGAGTAAACAGCTTAATGGTGTTTTCATCTCCCCTTAAATTATGTCTTCATCAACCTTAGAACATAGCAAAACTTTTAGTTTTTTTTTTCTCTCGCCAATTAACAATCTTTATATCTCTAAAGTTATACACATGCTTGCTGTAGAGAAGTTTAAATATACAGAAATATAAAGGAAAGAAAATAAAAATCACCCATAATCCTGTCACCTAGAGGAAACCAATGTTAACATTTTGGAGTTTCAGCCTTTCTAGTGCATATTAAATCATTTTTTAAACAAAATGAAATATTATACACACCAGTTTTTACCCTCCTTTTTTTCACTTAACATGAGCTTCTTTTCAAGACTACCTAGCAGTCTATAAATGCACTCTTATATTGGACATTAAAGTTTATCCAAGTTTTAGGCATCGTTGTTACTGAATCTTTGTACAAATCCATTATCATCTCCCTAGGATAAACTCCTAAAAGAATTTCTGTTAGAGTATGAACTTTTCAAAGCTCTTGATACGTAATTTTATGTTGCTTTCCAGAAAGGTTGTACTAATTTATACTTCCATCCTTGGAACACCACGTATCATCTTTTCTTTAGATCTTTGCTAACTTAAATGGAAAAAGTGGTTCCTTGTATTATATCCTTTTCTCTCATTGCTAGGGATATTGAACACTTTGCACATGTCTGTCATCCATTTGTATGTTTTGTGAATGCCCACGTATTCTCTCCCCATACTTCTTTTGACATGTTCATTTTCTCCTGGTTTATGTGAGCTCTTTATATACTAAAATATTAATTCTTCGTCATGTTGCAAATATTCTTTTGTTTCTGTCCATTTTTAAATGTTGACTATGGTGTTTTGTGTTTATTGTCATACCAAAGTTTTAACTTTTTATCTAATCAAATCTGTAAGTCTTTCCTGTTTGCTTTTTGTCTTTGATGCCCTTCCTCACTCCAATTTTATAAAAATATTCACCATTTTTCTGGCACTTTAACAGCATCATTTTTTTTTTCACTTTAACTTAAAGAATTGTAATGTGTGCCATCATAGAGCAATGAGCATGAATTAAGTAAGGACTAGTTATCATCATTCCACTCCAAATTACCCTTAGCTATTTCCTTCTCCAACATCAGACTCTCCTGGGCTGCCAGGGAGGTGCCACAGCCAGCTTCAGGCAGCCCTTCATCTCCCACCCACCTCAGCATCACCCTGATCAGAGGCACTGCGGAGCCCGAGAGGGACAGAAGAAGCTGCTGAGGTTCAGAGGGCAGATCTCTCCTTCACAGAGGGAGACCTGCTTGGGATGTGCTCTGGTATCTGGAAAACACACTGATCTTCTGAAGGTATTCTGGCCCAGGTACAGGGCCAAGGGCACTGGAACCAGGGCGGTTTGCGGAGCACTGACTCCTGTTGCCTGGTACCCAGCCTATGGGCTTTGACCCACCTCCAGAGCATCCTGAGGTGGCAGGTGGGTGCCAGCCCCTCATACAGTACCTGACTTCTAATTTTCATCAGTATAAGTCAAAATTACCCACTCCCCATTTTCCAACACAGGAAAGACAGAACTGGGTGTGTGGAGCCCAACCAAATCAGTTTACCTTGTCATCAAATCTTAAAGCAGTAGAGCAAGAAAGGACCTTACAGAGCACATCATTCCACACCCTTGTTTGTTCAGATGAGGGTCTGAGCCTCCAGAGGGGGGTAATTACTGTCCAAGGCAGAATCCAGACCTTCTGGTGGGTACTTTATTGTTCTATTCATTCCTCATTCATTAACGAGCCCCTGCTGTGTGCCAGGCCCTGTGGTGGGCTTTGGAAATTTTAAAAGTGTCTAAAACTTATCTTCCTGTCCTCACTGTTTCACTGAGAGACAGATGTATAACCACTAATCATAGTACGGATTATGGATGCATTAACAAACGTATGTACAGAGTGCTGGAGGAGTACAAGAGAAATGTGGCTAATTCTGGCAGGAGAGGGCAGGAGAATTGGAGAGAACATTTCAGAAGACAGAACGTTTGAGCTGGACTTTAAAGAAAAGGGAGATGTTTGCTGTAAGGGCCAGGCCACAGCAGTGGCAAACACAGAGTGGCTGGGAGTGCAATGCATGTGTGGACTGGAGAGTGGTTTGGTGGGTGATGTGGTGGAAGGAGCTTCCTCTACCCCCTTTGCTGCAACCAGCTGAGCCACTTGCTGTTCCCTACTCCCGCCTCCACATCTTAGCGAAAAACGCTGATCACACCTCCTCAAGCTTTTCCTCCTGCTTAATCCTCCAAGGGAACCCGAGGGCTCCTTCCTTGACCCTTGCATAGCACCACAGGCTTACCTCTATTACAGTACCTTTCACATCAAATTCTGAGCTGAGAGTAGGAAATGGGTCTTCTTAAAAATATGAATATTATAAAAGGCAAAACTATGGAGACAGTAAAAAGATCAGTGACTGCTAGGGGTGGAGTGGAGGGGAGGAGTGAATCACCAGAGCCCAGAGGATTTCAGGGAAGTGAAAATACTCTGTATGATATTGTGATTATAGACATATGTTATTATATATTTGTCCAAACCCATAGAATGTCCAACACTAAGAGTGAATCCTAAGGTAAACTATGGACTTTGGGCAATAATGAGGTGTCAATGTAGGTTTATCCGTGGAAACAAATTCTGGTGAGTGATGTTGATAATGGGGGAGGCTGTGTGCGTGGGGGGAGGCACAGAGTGTGTATGGGAAATCTCTGTACCTCCTTAATTTTGTTGTGAAACTAAAGCTGCTCTTTTGAAAAGGTCTTTTAAAATTAATTAATTAAAAATACATGCTTGAGGTTGGGGAAGGAATTCAAATAGTGTAGAAAGATAGATCAAAAAAATAGGGCTTCCCTGGTGGTGCGGTGGTTGAGAGTCCACCTGCCGATGCAGGGGACACGGGTTCGTGCCCCGGTCCGGGAAGATCCCACATGCCGCGGAGCGGCTGGGCCCGTGAGCCATGGCCACTGAGCCTGTCTGGAGCCTATGCTGGAGCCTATGCTGGAGCCTATGTCTGGAGCCTATGTCTGGAGCCTATGCTCCGCAATGGGAGAGGCCACAACAGTGAGAGGCCCGCATACAGCAAAAAAATAAATAAATAAAAATTAAAAAATAAAAAGAACAATGTTTTTAGTTTCTGAGTATCCAGAATCTCATGAGTGGTAAAGAGTTTATTACCTTGAAAGCGATGGGAAACCCTCACGGAGTTTTAAGCAGGAGAATGAAAGGGATCTGGAGGCCAGATGGTCAGTTGGGAAACTTTTCAGGGAAGAGGTGTCTGCATTTGGGAGGTAACAATGGCAAAGAGAGGAGAGGATGGAGGTATACAGGACTCACACACCAGTTGGCTGTAGAGATGAAAGGAAGAGAAAAGATGATGACAGAGTTTCTGGTTTCTTCAAGCCACTGCCCTGACCATCCACCACAGATTCATATGAAATCATGTTAATTTCTCATTTAAAGCAGAAAAAGCTGAAGTTAGCCAAGCCCACACTTTAAAAAAGATCAGTGGAGAAGATGAAAGAACAAGATGCACATTAAGAAGTCATTCCTTTCTGGAAATACAATAAAAATGATCAATATGTAGAATGGCAAAGATATTTTGCACAATATGTCTTAAAGTTCCTTCCTTCTCAGATTGAGGCAAGGTCTGTAGAACCACATAGGCCCAAGGAGGACGTAAGATAAGGCTGCTACCAGGTGGGAGAGTTTGCAGGTTGGGAGAGTCCAGTCAGAATACATTTATCACTCACTCTCTTAGACGTGAGATGAGCTGCAGTGAAGCCAGGCAGGCACATCTAACAGACCTACGTCTTATCACCCAAGGGTTCGCGTAAACAAGGGTCCACATTTCCTATGATGGACTTTGTCTGAACTTCACCCCGTCACTAGCACTAGACTTCTGAAGACAGTGGAAGCTCTCAGTACTGTGACTGGCTCAAGTGTTCAAAGACTAGAGAACATGCTTGCCCTCGACATTCCTGAGTAGTTATTATGTGCAAGAGATTATACTAGACGGGCTATGTGATATTGTGAAATATAAGAGATAGACCTTTGCCTCTCAGGATTTACTGTCTATTCTGATTAAGTCACAGTCTTGAAGAAAACATCTCTTCAAACAACTATAGTGTTTACTTTTAAAAATACCAAAGGGTGGGGGGGGAGGGGCGGTTCTATGGGATTGTCAGTAATATTTTTACTAAATATACCAATAGTAGATTTTGCACTTTAATTAATTTATTTCTCTGTTTCTCACTCCTACCAGATAATTTTCAGGATCAAATGAAAAGGGAACTAGCCTACCGAGAAGAAATGGTGCAACAGTTACAAATTGTAAGATGCATTTCTACTTAAAAATAAATGCAAGGTGATGGGTTTGTTTTCAAACCACCCAATATGTATGAAACTGTTTGTGTTTTTGCCTTGAAATCCTTTGGTCCACCTCCCTCTCCGCTGGTTTAGATGCTAATTGCCAAGAGATTTACTTAGATGCAGGATACGCAGATGTGTCAGTACATTTCCTCTAAATGTAACTACCTACCATGTGTTAATAGACAGATGTGTACATTGTCTCTGAGGGTGAACCAGAGGTACCTGCATTGTCTTCCACTGTGCAGACTTCCGAACACAGCGCTGGGCTGCACCAGAAGCTCAGGGAAGGGCCATTGTCTTTGTCTTCCCCCTCCTTCCACCACCCAGACCTGAGCAGGCCCTCTGCTGTCAATAGAACTTAGTATAAATACAATTAAATCAATTAAATTCACTTGAACGACGATGAAAAGAAACGAATTATTTCCAAATGAAGTGTGTTACTCTATCCTAATCATGTCTGAAAGTGGACACTGACAAAGATCTATTTATACAGAAACAGGGAAACAGGAAAATGTGTGATAAATAAATGTTGCGAGGTTTTATGTTTTTCGTTTTTTGAGTTGTTTTTTTTCTTTTCCCTGAATTCCTCACCCTTTGTCCCCATGCAGATACATCTGGTATTATTTATTAGTGCTTTGAAAGCAGTCTCCCAAGCTTCCTCATTTTCATGAGTACAATGGGGAAATAATTTCTGCTTAGTTTTTGTAAGATTATTTATTTATTTATTTATTTATTTATTTATTTATTTATTTATTTATTTATTTACGGCTGCGTCGGGTCTTCGTTGCTGTGCACGGGCTTTCTCTAGTTGCGGCGAGCGAGGGTTACTCTTTGTTGCAGTGCTAGGCTTCTCCTTGCAGTGGCTTCTCTTTGTTGGGGAGCACGGGCTCTAGGCGCACGGGCTTCAGTAGTTGTGGCACATGGGCTCAGTAGTTGTGATGCATGGGCTCTAGAGAGCAGGCTCAGTAGTTGTGGTGCACGGGCTTAGTTGCTCCGCAGCATGTGGGATCTTCCCTGACCAGGGCTCAAACTCATGTCCCCTGCATTGGCAGGCAGATTCTTAACCACTGCGCCACAAGAGAAGTCCATTTATAAGATTTTTTTTTTTTTTTTTGCGGTACACGGGCCTCTCACTGTGGTGGCCTCTCACGTTGCGGAGCACAGGCTCCGGACACACAGACTCAGCCGCCATGGCTCACGGGCCTAGCCGCTCTGCAGCATGTGGGATCCTCCTGGACCGGGGCACGAACCTGTGTCCCCTGCATCGGCAGGCAGACTCTCAACCACTGCGCCACCAGGGAAGCCCCTATAAGATATTTTTAATCACCTGGGTAAAGACATACATTGATCCTTAGTGTTCTTCACAGCATGATTATTATAATTTGGGTTGCTTGGTGTTTCTGAGCTGGTCCACGTTATCCTTATACCACAAAGCATGTATCTATGCAGACCCGCCTGTCATGTCTAGAGAGCCAGGCATCTAGCTTTCTGTCAGGATTATTTAAGGAAGATGGTTATTGATGTTTCCTTTCTGCATGGGAGAAATCATGCTTGCGTTAATGGAGATTGCTGAGAGTCATTTTGAAAGCAGCCTTGTATTTCATGATGTTTTCCCCCATTCTAGGGGCTCTATTAAAAGTACTGCTTCTAACTTTAACCCTCCTTCTGAGGTTTTCCTGGATCTCAAGTGCTGGTCAACAACTCTCAGTTCTGAAAACCACCTCAACATAAGACCCTCTTAAACAGGATCTTTCTTCTTGTTTTGGTTTTGCTTGTGTTAGTTTTATTTGCACCTAACTTCACTGGGGAATAGAAGGATTTTCTTAATCAATTGAAAACTAATCCCCCACAGGGGTTAAAAAAAAAAAGTATCTACTCTTCTCAGCTTTTGATACCTAGATAATAAGAGCTGCTCATTACTTGCTGTGAATTTACGTATTGTTTTATTTGTCCAAAGGAAGAATGTAAAGATAGGATCAGAGATAGAAGGATATAAAATTTTAAGACCTTACTTATTTTACATAGGATATCGTTTTCAGACTCTTAAAACAAAAATTACCACACATGCAACCAAAAATGTGTGACTGCTGGGTGGTGATGAGCGTAGCAAAAGGGGCATTAGGAAAGGAAACTAAATAATTATTTCAGTGCCAGTTATTTAAGGCCAGTTATGTAATTTTAATGTCATAATTTTCTTTGACATTTGGCTTCTTTAGTAAAAGAGGAGATGATATTGCATTCATGTAATAAGCAGGCAGTATTAATAAAAGAAAAAATATCTCTTGTCTTTTGAGATATTTGGTACATGGAAGATACAAATTGGTATTACAAAATATCTTGATTATATTGTATTGCAAAATATTTTATCATTATGTATTTATTTATCTAGACAAGTGTTATTAATTCATATTCCTCTAGATAGTAAATTTTCCTGGTTGCAAATTAAATTCTTTGGGAGGAGCTGGAATGTTTTCCCCCAGCCTTGTAGGTACAATATAATTCCTGAAATCCACAAAAGTACATCCAGACTACCAACATGAAAATTGGTGAAATAGACATGATTTGTCCCTTCTGCTTCTTCCCCTTCTTTTGTGTCCCCTATCCTTAGATGCCCGGGTCTTCATGCTACCTTCGACACCTAGCATGGTGTCTAACATCAAATAGGGATCAGTAGACATTTGTTGAATTAACCACCACCCATGGATGCCCCCTGACCCAACGCTGATACTGTCATGTAGCAGTCCTCTTAATTCTTTTCCAAATTGTCCTGGCTTGGTCCTGATTTCCTCAAATTTTTTTTTTGTGCTGGGGAACTACTACCAAAACTACTAAAAGAAGGCATACTAGTGAATTACTGGGAGCTTATGTATTACAGCACTGTCCTTGTGACTAACAGATACAAGCTTTAAAGTCTGCAAACTTGAGTTCAAGATTCATCCTGCATAGTTCATTTTATCAGTTTCTAGACCAAAGGGACCCGTTATAAGGTCCAACCTAGTACCCTGATAGGGATATGATAAGGCACAAGTGTTTAATAAACATGAAATGCACATGTAAACATAAAATGCTGTGCCAATACAAGTAATCAATTTAATGACATGCCCCTTCTCAAAGTAGTACCTCTATTAGTGGAACTATTTGAGCCTTGGTGGCTAGAGATATATTTGTGCGGGAAGGACCTGTGTTCACACTATACCATCTGCTTTAGGACTGAGGCAGCAAACTCAAGTTTACTTGAACAGAAACTTATCCTGTCCCTTATTCAGCTTGTTGTATCTGCTAAAGTAACTGGAGAAAAATGTCTTTAGAAAATTATACCTAAATATTATCAAGAAGTTGCTAGGCATCACAATTATTGACTTTCTCAATATTTTTAGTTGAATGGTCTAATTCATCAGTAAATATAGTTACATGCTTTGCTCCTTGAGAACCGAACAATTCACCAAAAATTATTTTATTCTTTTATGTTTAAATTATTTTATATTTAAAGTTTACAAAGCATGTATTACAGAATAGTCATTTGCTTACAGAATAGGCATCTTTTCCTTTAGATGAAATAAAAACCCACTCTGCAGTCATGGAGAATTGAAATATATTAAAACCATCATATTTTGTAACAATTCCCATAGATCCACAATGCATTTACCCTATGCTCTTGCACGGTGTTCTTATTCAAGACGATATCGAAAGCATCTTGGGTATCATTGCCATAGAAAGAAAACTTACGAATTTCTTTGGTTCCTGCATTTTTAGATTCTCCACTGACTAATTTCTACACCATTGCTTCCTTTTACAGTTTGTTAAATGCAAAGTTGTGATGACTATAGACTCAAATGATTGACTCTCTTTGTGTGTTTATAAATAAATGTGCATTTATCTAATGTGAGATTTAAAGCATATGCAGTTTATTTAACACATATACATGGGCCACAAGCTAATATTTTTTTTACAAACAGTTTAAAATGAGAGTTTTACAGTCCTTATCACAGTTTGTGTTATAGTCCCCCACCTCTGCTCTGGGTTTTCAAATGCTTAAAATGTTTTTATTACCAAACCAGATTTATTTATACAAGCGAAGAAATATGAACCAAATACAAAGGTTTTAGAATTTAGCACATTCATGAAGATGTTAGTGTTTAGTATAATAAAGAGCAAAAGGTTTCTCATTCACAAGTGAGCTGTGGTTCTAGGGAAAAAGTTCAATTTTTAAAACAAAACCATCATCCCTTAGGATTGAGAAGAAGGTGAAGAAACCATTACAATGTTATATGTAAATTATATCTCAATTTTTAAAAAATTTTTAAAGAAGAAAGTGAAGGCATTTTACTAAGTGTATAACCATTCTTAAAAGATTTTTATTAGAGTATAGCTGATTTACAATGTTGTGTTAGTTTCAAGTGTACAGCAAAGTGAGTCAATTATACATATACATATATCCACTCTTTTTTAGATTCTTTTCCCGTATAGACCATTACAGAATATTGAGTAGAGTTCCCTGTGCTATATAGTAGGTCCTTATTAGTTATCTACTTTATATATAGTAGTGTGTATATATCAATTCCAATCTCCCAATTTATCCCTCCCCCCTTATCCCCTGGTAACCGTAAGTTTGTTTTCTACATCTATAATGTGTACAGCCTTTTGATTAAAGTTTTTCCAAGGACTGGAATATAATGTCGTTTACAACATGAGCCGAGACTACTGTGATGCCTTGATAACCTTTTTTCAATTTTTTATTGCTAATTTGGCAACAATTTTTTAAAGCAAGTACATGTATGTATAAGCTGCTACTGTAGGTTTGTTGAAGGCATGTCATAGTTGAAGACATAGTTGTTGAAGACATTAGTCATAGTTCTTGAAGGACACTGTGAAGCTGCAACAGAAAGCACATGATAAATGGCTAGACCCAGATTCACATACTTTGAACTTGCTGGATCGCTACCACGGGGCATGTAGATTGAGAAAAAGTGCTTTTAAAATATGCTAGTCTTGAAGTGCCCTCTGCTGTTCTTCCAGAACACTGCAGCCACACGCAGCCAGAGGGAACCAGTCTCAAAGTTCCTCATTAAAGCCTCAATTAAAATTAATGTTCAACCAATAGATTTAGTACTAATGTTTCGTTCACCGTGGACTTGTAAAAAGTCAGTTTACAACTTCCTGATGGTGTGAGCACTGTGCTTCCTTGCCGGGAAAGGAGCGGTGACAGATCTTTATCGTTTCTGGAGGAGTGCTCCCCCTTTGGCAAGGGTACAGCTCTTCAGTGTGGTCTTTTCTTGGAGGATCTCCAGTATTCATTAGGATGGGAACTTACCCAGATTTCTACCGTCTGAACACGGAGAGTTTTTTAAAATATGCTTTACATATTTTTAAAAGGTAGATAGAGCACTTTATTTTTAGAAAAAGATTCCTGGGCCCCTAGAAGATTTTGATTTTGTGACTAAATATGTAACAAGTAGAGGACTTGATGTAAGTCTGAACTTCCTTGGAAGCTGCCTTAAGATTCTCCAGGAGACAGACTTTGACTACAGTGGGTCCTTTTCCAATTATTGATCTATTGCCTTGCATCTTGACAATGCAATGACTCGTTTCTTAATTATATATCCTTTTTCTCGTCTTTCTCCTTTTGAGATGTTGGCCCACCTTAATGTCTGAGCTCAGGCTAACTCTCTTGGCACAATCTAGGAAATTATCTTTTTTGGTAAAATCTCAATACTTTTGATAGACTAGAGCCAACTAGGTGATTTAGAAGTTGTGTAGCAACTTTGAGGGGTTTTGTCCATGCCAATCTTGGTGATTTCCAAGCTGGTCAGAATGAAAAGAAAGCTTTTATAAGTTCTATTATAGGAGATTTACATGGCCTAATTATCTTTAATGGAGCCTCTAAGATCCTGAGCTCCCCCAGTTGGGGAGTATAGAACCTGAAGCACCATCAATCATAAAAGTGCCCATTGCTTGATGTATCATAAGAAAAGAAGTTTCCAACGATTATTCTCAGATACCGTCAATTATAGTACATCCAACTTCAGAAGTGTTAAAATGTGAGGGAAAAAACTGCATCTTAGAATCAATGAAATAGGATAGTTTCCGTGAACAGTCGGGCCATATGCTAATATATTCTTTATTAATCATTCATGACTTAAGACTTGGGATTAATGACTTTCAGCTCACAACCTGAGGTTAATAACTCTTCACACAGATTTCAATTTCAGTCCGGAGATTTGGGGATCAAACGTGCTTATTTGGAAATGTCCTTTTTTTCCTGAGTCCTTTTCTTAAATTTCCTTACCAGCTTCCCATCTTAATGAAATGCTACATTGTTGTTTCTGAAAAAAAGAAAAAGACATTCAGACTTAGATCTGAAAGCAGTGCCCTTCAGGCAGTTTTCTTTGGGCTAGGATGAGTAGTTTACTGGCTTTGATGAGGTGGCGCATGGTGATATTAACTTATCTCGTGCAGTGCCTGGCACAGAACAGACACTTACTAAATCTTCGTGGCATCTAATCTTGATGTTGAGAATGCTTTCTAACTGGGAGGGTGACACAAATACATTTTATTAGGTAATTCTTATACCCCAAGGTTTACATCATTTCTACTTGTTATCCTAAATAATAGAATTCCATTCAAAGCTCTGACATCATGCATCTAAAGAAAGAGGTGATCCATGTGTTTTGGCATATTGTTTCATACACCATAATGGAAAATCAGGATTCAAGTATGTCTCTGTTAATAGCAGGTATAGCATAACCCAGAGTGGAAAGAAGAGGTAACTAGAGTAGGTCCCTGTGTAACTATTCTTGTCATAGTTATCTAGCTAATCTCAACTCTCGTCCTAAGTATGAGATTAGGACACAACTATTTATGGTCCTATATGAACCATAATTTCGATGCTGCTATTATGGCCTTTATCAGATATGTCTCTATCGTATACATCCATGTTGTGGCTGTGTATCAAGATAGTGAGGTGGTTATTTTAGTCTTCTCTCTTTTTTTCATTAAAGACTGTTTGAGGGCTTCCCTGGTGGCACAGTAGTTAAGAATCCGCCCGCCAATGCAGGGGATATGGGTTCAAGCCCTGGGCCAGGAAGATCCCACATGCCGCGGAGCAACTAAGCCCGTGTACCACAACTACTGAACCTGCGCTCTAGAGCCTGTGAGCCACAACTACTGAGCCCGCGTGCCACAACTACCGAAGCCCACGTGCCTAGAGCCTGTGCTCTGCAACAAGAGAAGCCACCGCAATGAGAAGCCCCGCGCACTGCAACAAAGAATAGCCCCCACTCGCCACAACTAGAGAAAGCCTGTGCGCAGCAATGAAGACCCAACGCAGCCAAAAATAAATTAATTAATTAAAAAAGAAAAGACTTGTTTGATTCAGCTAACCAGTTATTATGGCAAAATGGTCCAGCTAGTCTTAGCCACAAGCATCACTATAGATTTGTAGTTCCTTTCCATTAATAAAGGTTCATGTTTATGGACTGGTAGATCAGGAGAGCAAAACAAAAATATGCTGGGGATATGGGGAATGTATATAACAGTATTCAAAATATTAACTACTTGAATGACTATAATTTTCTTTCCTTCACTGCTTTTATATAATATCAGCCATAGTCCATGTTACATTCTAGAAGGCTGAATATTTCTTTAAATGTAAAACAGATTTATATCATTAGAGTCCTGAATTTAGCCTTATAATGATGAAGGTAAGTAGCATGACTAGGGTTAGTAGAGAGGCAAATCTAAATAATACATGTAGTCCAGTTTCAACAATTTGAATTTTCTAATGAAAAGTAGCATATCAAATGCGATAGACTTTCATTCAAAACCCCACTATTGAAAAGTACTTTTCAAGTTTATCCAGGTAGAATTCTCAAGGGTCATTATTTTCCATTCAGTGCAATTATTTCTGATGCTTCTTAGTAGTTATTGGGAAATTACCCAGAGTAATAGTTTGTGTTTAGTTAATCTTATTTGTGATTTATAATGATAGCATATTTCCGCACTCTAATTAAATGAAAAATTACATTAAACTAGTTTGTAATCACATTCTTGTTTTGTGACCTTGGACATACGTTATAACTTAATTTTCATACATAAATAAAAATAAGTACCATATTATTAAGTGCAAATTATTAAGTGCAGTGAAATGTCACATAGGAACCTCAGAGACTAGCTGTAGCAACAACCTAGTGTGATCACCTGTTCTGTCCTGATTGCTTTTTAACAGGCCTTAGACATGCTATGCCCCAGAAGCCCCATACTGCCGGGCAGATGGAGACCTTTTGTCCTCAGGGCAGATTCACCAGCATTCAAATTTAGGCACAATGAAGGGTCTCCATTATACATGTCTCCAAATTTTGCTCACCTGGATAGTTTTGCTTGTTTTTATCTTACAGATTCCCTATGCAGCAAGCTTGATCAGGAAAGAAAAGCTAGGTGCCCATCTCAGCAAAAGCTAAAAGGTGAGCTCACCAGAGGAAACAGATTTTCCTTAACTCTCTGAATTGTCATTGCTGGGCTGTGTTCTTTACTGATGTACTTGAAATAGCCCAGGGGATTGATGATGTTGCATCCTGTGTTTAAGCTGATACACTGTTGAACTTCATCCTAGGCGTGGGGCTTCCTAAATAAATGGCTAAGTGCATCTTATAAATTCTGTGGAAAATGTCTAAAACTAAGGAAATTCTCAGTTCAGTCTTGTAGATGTGATCTTCATTTTGTTTTAAGGTTTTCTACTCTTTCCGGTTCCTCCTGACACCCTGATTCCTGGTCCTCTGAAGGAAACCGGAGTGTCAGAAGCCATGCTTATTATGTTTTTTCTTCTCTGTCTCTCCTTTGCTTCCAAAATGTCTTCCTGAAACCCGACTTTCAGTGAATTACTGACAGATGGTGCTGTGAATAACTGCGTGCGACATAGACCTTCGAGAACTTCTGCTGCAGAATTAGTCATTCATTCTTTCCCTAAAACAATCCTTGTTTCTCTACAGCTGAAGCCAGATCCAATGTCACATACCTGACAGCAATTTAAAAGACAAATATTCTGGACTCCTAAGGAAAAGAAGACAGTAAAAATTCAATGACTATATTCAGAATATACCTAAACATTTCAAAAGCAACTTTTTGATGATATGGCAGAAGATATAAATAATTGTTAGAATTGAAGGCATGCAAAAACTAGGATATTGTTGTTTCTCTAACAATACATTAGGATGACCTAGCAGTTGGAACTGCTAAGTCAGGGGAAAACTCAGATGTCAGAGGTGGTATTTATAAGCGCTCATGGCTAACTAGGATTGTGGTCATTTCTCAGTTGTATTTGTTCCCATCAGAGTGATTCTTCCCACTCCTTCCCTCTGGAACATATTTTCAATTCAATAGAATTGACTGGCCAAAAATACTCTGTGCAATGCAGGTTCATGGTTCCTTTTCTTTCCTTCATGCCTCTTTTCTGCATATCACAAGCCTCCTCTACCATGTGCACATGCCAGTTCTACTTCTTGCCATTACCTTTATTGGTGATGATCTTCAGTATTTTTCTGAAACAGTTATATGTATGTCACATTTCATTAGGAGCTCAAAACTCTTTCCAAGACAGTCTCTCATTCATATGCTTTCCCTTAATTTTACACACAGGGAACCAAGGTACAGTGAAGAGAGATGTGGTGTTTTATGTCTCTGTTACAAAGCCAGGAAGAGACTCTAGGGCTCCTGATTTTACCAGCAGTGCCTACTCGCTCCTTAAATAGGGACTTCCTGTCTTCTGTGAGCAGACGTTTAGCAACAGAGTTGCTCAGATGCTAAGTCATTCTGTTTTGGGATGCTCAGATAATGTCATTCTGTTTCCATCTCCATGAAGTCATGCACAAATGGACCTGTGAGTTTGGTTTCATTCTATATCTTCAAGTATTTTTCTTACGTCTGAACTTGACTTGGGTGATTTCTTTCTCACCATTGTAGACCAGATTTGTCCCAGCAGTGTGAAATGAATAGTTTTAGAACATTCAGAGTCTAATAAATCTTAACGCGGCATATCAAGGTAATCAAAGCAAAAATCATCCAAGTTAACGCTGACAAACCCATATGTATAAAAGTTTGAAAATGTCAAACTACTTTTCTTTCAAATCAAAAAGTATATATTGGGATGTGTTTTTTTAAGTAACCTTCTTATTGAAATATAACACACATTCTCCTAAGCCTATAAGTCGTCAAGTCATGAAGTCAACACATCAGAGCTCAGTGAACTTGCTTAGGTTTCTAGCACCCAGATAGCTACCTTGTGCCCCTACCCAGTTACAAAAGATTGGTTTTACCTGTTTTTGAACTTTAGTAAAGGACATTTTATAGAACATTCTCTTGTATCTGGCTTCTTTCACTCCACGTTTGTGATTCATCCATTAGAATGTAGTTTGATTCATACTTAGGAACTTCAATAAACTCTCTTTCTACCCTTCCACTTCCCTGACTCATCTTCTCTGCTTGTCAGACATGAGCTGCTCTTGCACCTACAAAATGAAGACTTACTGCCCAGAAACCACACCTTTGATGGTGACATAGTGTACAGTGAGGTGGGAAAAAAAAAAAAAAAAAGATTGATTTGTGTTTAGTAACTAATGCTTCCTCCCTGCTGATTTTGTTTCCATCCTTGCAGACAACAGGGATTGCTCTAAGTAGACCCTGGTGCTTTCAGAAGATTAGTGGTTACTTAAATGCTGAGCTAAATCAGCCAAGCAGAGAATCACAACCATATTGTTAGAGGCAGTATTCGATTCTCAACATGCCAAGCCTGCAAGGAATTACCCCAAGAGAGATGACAAAATAAAAATCATTACACCAAGGGAGAGAAACAAGTTCTGTCTTGCTGAGTGACCACAGGTTTCCAAATTAGGGACTGATACATTAATGTCTTATGCAAGAGTGACCCTTAAGGTAGTGTGCTGTGTTCTTGCCACCCAGTGAATTCCAATATGACTGTTAAGAGGAGGAAGCTTTTCAAAACCACAGGCAATCCACTTAATAAGCTGAGGAAGTATTGCCACATATCACTGCTCTACAAATCATTTTTGCCCTACGTTAGGACACAAGAAATTCCATGTCGAATCAAAATAAAAGTCCACCCATACCAGGGGGCTAACAGTGCAATTCTGTTAGAAGAGCCAAATTGTTGTTCTTAACAACACCAACCTCAAACTTCAGGCATGTACACTGAATAACTCTTAACTTTCCCTTAAGAACTCCTTAAAGATCCATCATCCATGGATTTATCTAAACCTTTCTTCAACCTAGTTGAAGTCCCCTTTGGGGCAATGAATTCTATTTGTTTAGCTACCAGCTGTGTAAACTGTAGTTTATTTTATTTATCTTCAAACTACTTTCTAATAGAAGCCCTTGTAGATTAGATGTTGCACTGCTCTGCATATTTGCTTTATCGTGAGCTCACGAATACAGTGGAAGTGATTGGAAAAAATATTGCAAAATGCTATGTGTATTATCCTTTCATCTGGAACTGTTTTGAACACCGGAATTACTCCTGACGGTCTTCTTACCTTTGCTTATTAACGTGCCCCAGTTCCTACACAGACGCTCCAGGATAATCTGTGTGAAATCTGCACCCCAAATAAAAATGTCATGATGTTAACACCAGTTTAATATTACTTTACATTCTTTTTGCCCCAAGCTCCTTTTAACATGATGCAAACGTCGTCCCTGTGACTCAGTGAAATACTTAGGTCTTTCACAGAGAACTCAATCATTTTACTTAAGTGGAAAGTGAATCATAGGATATGGCTCATTCATAGTCATACAGAAACCTGCTGAACAAGCTGGAAATAATAATAACCGTCATTCATTGAGCACTACCCATGCCAGATACTGGGTTAAGCTGCCACATTCTCTCTTTTGATCTTTACAAGTCTATGAGGTTGATCCTATTACTATCTCCATTTTATACATGAGAATGCAGAGGATCAGTGAGGTCACTTAGCTCAAAAGTGACAAAGCCAGGATTCAATACAGGTCTATTTGACTCTAAGCCCCTTCTCTGTCTTTCTAGGATCATTGGGCTGGTTTTGGGAGTCTGGCTTCTCAATCTGACACTACTTCCCTTTGTCATCTGAAGTAATATCATTTAATCTCTTCGAGGCTTACTCTTATCTATGAACCGTGGATGGCCAAACCTGATCAAAGTCTCTGCCAGGTCTAAATTTTGACTCTCACCCTTGCATGCCAGTCTTCTGCCAGATTCTCTCTCACAAAGGGGCTGCTTTTATTAAAATCTGTTCATATAAAACCCTATATAACACCTAAGGGTGTAACCCACCTACTTTTTGCCTTAGGTCTTCATTTTCTTCATCACTAATTGCTACTTAGCATCCTCCTAGAGAGTTTGAAAGTATCATTTTTTCCCCTATCCTAACAATATCTAACTCTTTGGTAAACTCCTGTTATTTTTATTTTGTTATTTTTATTTTAATTCTGGGATAATTGCTACGAAAAGAATAGCAAGGAAAAGGTCTTAAAGGGGTGTGGAGGGATTGTAATTGAACATTCTGTGTCTTCCTTTTGTAACGATCAAAGATGGGGGGCGGGGGGGGGCATGTCCATTTCTAGCCTCTGTCCTCAAACAAAAGAGAACCAGGTTCTTTCAAGAATCTCCGTTGAGAATGGCAGTGCGCTGCCACACTTCGAAGGGCTTTACGTCAATTATCTTATTTAATCTTCAAAACAACCCATTGAGAGAAGTACTGCTACTCTCACCACTCTACAGCTGAGCAAACAGAAATGCGGAGATGAGGAGGTTGTGTGGTCTCACTGCTATAACGAGTGGCAGAGTTTGAACCAGGCCGCCTGGCTCTGCAGCCCACACTTCATCTGCTCTCCCCTGACTTGTGACCTGAAATCGTGGCCTAATTCACATCTTCCATTATCAGTTATAAATAGGCAGTTAATAACCAATCCAGTGGTTTCATTGATGTTGAATCGCAAAACCTCTATAGCTGCCCTAACACCCCAGGACAAGAGAAATGGATGTAACTTGGACCATTCAGCCAAAGCCAGCAGGGCACCAGTGCATGAATTTCTGTCTGCCCCTTTTACCACAGGCTGTCTTAATGTTTGCTCAACAACAAATTGGAGCTTCTGGAACCCAGCAAAATGACTTTACTGTAAAGAAGGCATAGCAAACCAGCACGCTCTGATGTAATAGTTCTAGTTTGGCTGTCAGCAGAGATGCATCATGTAAGGTAGCAGGCAAATATATGGGAAAAGGAAGATGCTTTCATGGTCACTGTTTAAACATTTTTATTCAAACTGTACTAAAAATGTCTTCTCTGAAGGATATACTAAATATTACTTTAAATGTTTTTAAATTATCTGATTGTGTCACACTGAGGTTGTCATTCTGTGCTTTTTGTCTTATCCCAGGTGCACAGAACCACTTACTCTTGTTCTCTTGTAAGATACAGACTGCCCCTGAGTACTTCCGACCTGCACAGAGGCTGAAAATTGAAAGGGCTTGGGAATCAAATATAAAATCAGGTTCGGGAGAACCCAAGGACCAGTGACCTCAAAGCAGCATGGACAACCATGTAAAATAGACTGTAGCAGCCATTCATTAGTTGGGGGAGGGGGGAGCCAACCAGAGCAGTCAACGCTTGTTGCATCTTTTGGTGGAACCAAAGTTTGAGTCTGTGTTTTTATAGGCCAACCGAACCCAGAGCGCGGGAGTGCTGTTAGCCAAGCGGGGTGGGAAATCCATGGACGGTCCCAGGGGATCTCTGTGCTACATACTTGGAGAGAGCAGCTCTATGAGACCGTCTTTTACGTTTGAAGAAGTGATTCTTGGTGAAAAGACAACAGAAGACCTGTCCTAGGAGGGGGGGATCACGTTTCGACAGCTAGGATGGCATCAGCCATACAAACCTGCTTTTCCCAGCAAAGTGGACAGACTTATGCGTGGCCCCTTCCTCTCTGGTATTTTGCCTGCTATATGAATGAAGATTGTATTCCTTTGGAAATATTTTACAGTTTAATATTGAGTGTAATTAAGAATATAATCATGTTATCAAAAATGGTATTTAACTCTGTTGTAGTTTCTTTAACATTCATGTGTATAAAAAAAGTCTATAATAAAAAAACTATGAAGTAATGGTTGTGTTCATGTAGTTAAATGCACATTTGCTTGGGGGCAACTAATAGAAACTAATACATTTTAGAATTATTTTGGCATAAAATATTTGGATAAATTATTTTTGAAAATGAAATTCCTTCAAAAATGGTTATTAAAGTCTAAATTAGCCTTTGGCCCTTGTCAGCAACTGGAGTCCTCCCCAGCATGATAGGATCTTTGTATGGGTAAGGGAAGGTTCTAAATTCCAGCTAGGTCTCCTAACAGCATTAGTGAGGAAGTCGATAGTGTGCCTTCCTCCTTACTGTGATGTTGAATCAAAGTCCATGAGATCATTTTATGCCAAAAATTCTGCCTCTCAGATGAGAGAGATAGAAGGGCCAAAATGGTGACCCTTTGGAGCCAGGATTTCTAGAGTAATGCTGGGTTGAACAGAAGTCTTCTGTGGATGATCTCCTGCCCTGGAATTGCCAACGACCATCCTAACTGAAGAGGCATCTCACCAATGGCATCCCTCGACAGATTTCAAAAGAAGTTTAAAATGCATTGCCATGATACTTGATACTTTTACCCACCATCTTCATTATCATAAACTATCAAAAAAAAAAACCTTGACAATTCTCCCTTGAGATAAATTTTCTTATCCTTAGCTGCCACACTAAGAAACCAAAGGAGGGATACTCATTAGTGATTTTCTTCCCAGACCATGAAGGATGGGACCATGGGTCAGAGAAGGGTTATAAACCAAGTACTGGAGTCTGAGGACAGGTTCCCCGTGACCACTAGCCAAAAAAATAATGTGAAGATGCTGCAACTAACCACGGAGAGGAGGAAGTTCTTCCAGGAGCCTGGGCATGGGGCTCACACAGCCCTTCAGACGTGGCACACGCTTCCAAAACTGACAGCTGTGCTTGACACCGGGGTGGGGGTAGCTGGTCAGTCAAGTTGGTGGAGCTTTTTCTCCTATGTAAGCTTTAAATTACACGTAGGGATGGAAGCCTAGCATCCTTAGCTTTATACTCTCAGCCAGTAATACCAGAAGTGACAGAAAATGACCAGGGAGGACACAAACCTGGCTTCATGACCAGCCACCAGGGGACAGCAGAGGTCATTTTCTGCAGAACCCAATGCAAACTCAGGGACCAGATAGCTTCTCAGAGCGAGAGCGGCAGCTCCAGAGGGAGCTAAAGATTTGTGGATTAAAAAAAAAAAGATTTGTGGATGAATTTAAGGTCTCCGTCCTGCAGCTACATCATCTGTCCACGTAAACGAGCCTGAAACGTCGTTCTTTTCTTTCCAGTTGCAACTTTAAATGTCTCAGAGTTGTTAGTGTTAAAATATCAGCAAATGATCTTGTAGCAGAAGAAAAATTAGAACGAGATAACTTGCCAGGTATGTCTTAGAGCCTAGAGGAGTTCATCGTGGCGTAGCTCTGAATTGAGTTAATAGCCGAGCTCAGTGTGGAAGTCCGTTGGCCTGTGCTGCTAGGATGCTGAAACTACATTAGTGCCTTCTGGCTCTCCACCTAAATTCCAGGCTCCATGGAAGCCCAGCTGTGCATCTTTCCCTGAGCACTAGGAGACTCCTGTTGCCCTTTCCCTCATGGCCTTAGAGTCTCCCCATTTCTTGAGGTATTTTATCAGACTGAGTCTATTCCTTTCAAACACTAGAGACTATCAATTCTCCACGCAACCATGAAGTTATACACTAAAAACCAAAGCCTTCAGAAGGAAATCCAACATGTAATACGGAAACATCATTAACCCATATATTTTCTCATTGAGGCGAGTGAATACCTCCTCTCTATTCTAGCAATGCTTGATGCTTCAGAGTTGGAACAAAAAGAATTTGTCCGTAAAACTGGATGTGATTGGGTTATCTGAGCCGCCTGTGGAAACAGACAGGACATCCATTTAGAGTGCTGCATGAGGCTAAAAATAAAGCCACTCTTCAGAAGGACAAAGGAAATTCTTGGCAAATAAAATGACAAGCAAAAATTGCTGTGTTCTTTTCTTCGACTATTTTATCATTCCAAGGTCAACCCAAATATTAGCTAATGAAGAATACAAGCAATGCAAATAAAAGGTTCTGTTTTAATTCCAAATGAGATTATAAGATCAGAAAGGGCCATAGCAAATCAAAGCAGAAACCCAGGCCTATCCTACTGGGGTAGACTAGACATTTCAGACTGATGGTTTTGACCCTCAGAATGCCTGAATAATTGCTCATCTATTTGCCACAGGCAAGGAGAGTGGGACATCGTATCCCAATTTCCTTTGATTGTACAAAAAGTGTAGCCTCAGCTCTTCGGAAAATAGAGAAGACTTCTCTCCTAGCTACAGGAGATATAATCAAGCAGAGAAGATCGCTTTCATTTAAGGGTAAGAGTTTAAAGCAGCCTTGGTCAGCAGTGAGGAAGGTCAGAGGAGAGGACCACGATCGCCATGCTGTGTAACCACGTCATTCAGTGGGGTGCTTCCAGCCAATTCCACGCCTGATGAGGAGAGCTCCTCTGTCTCCCTCTACAGAGTTGAGTGCACAAAGTTCAAGTGTGACCATCTTACAAGATTTCCCATACACAACCTACATCACAGTTTGTAATTATACACTCCTACGTGGGAAGGTATACACTGTAAACATTCGGAGGGCAAGGACCTTTGTTTCAGCCCACTACCACCTTCCTCGTGCTGAGAATAGTCCCTGGCATGCAGTAGCTACACAAAACATTTTTTATTGAATAAGTGAGTGAGTCTCATCTATTTTATTTGGGCCAATCGTAAGAGCGGCTCATTCCACTGTTATCACTTTAAACTCTCTCTCAGAGAATGTTGACATTTCATTTGGTTCCGAATGACTATATGTGGCAAATTGCTGGTTGCCCTCCAACAGACCATTCTCAGGTGGCAATACACCTAGATAAAATCAGACTACATCTCCCAGGCGTACGTGCTGTTAGATGTGGCTGTGTGACTATGTTCTGGCCAAGAAGATGTAGGTAAAGATATGTGGAACTCTCAGGAAGGTCACTTCAAAAGAGCTTGGCTTCGTTAGGCAGCGTTTCTCTTTTCTCTTCCCTTTCCCTCTTTTGTGATGTCTGTAAGGTGGAGGGAGCCTCAGAAGTCTTCTTGAACCGTGAGGTGACTTTTAAGATAGAAGCCATATGCTAGCGTGGCACAGAAAGGTAATAGGAGCCCCGGTCTCTGACAGCTACTGAGCCCCCATGCCAACTCTGGAGTGACCACTTCCAAGCTACCTTTATATAGGAGAGAAATGAGGTTCTATCTTGTTTAACCACTGTTACTTCAGATATTCTGTTAACTCTGATTACAAAACCTTTTTCTCTATGTGGGGGCTGTGATCAGCCAATAGGAACACAACTTCCTATTTGTGTGACAACTTTCCAATGCGTATTTATGCTGGTTACATCATCTTACCTTCTCATTAGCCCTTTGATTTAGCTAACGGAGGTCAGTGATTATGAAGTCTATTTCATTGCTGAGTCAAGCCTCAAATCCAGTTCTTACTGCCGTGGCAAGCTTTTCCTACTTAATCTCATGGCCTCATCATCACAGCTGAGCAGGTCTACAACTTCTCTGATAATACAGACAGGTGAAGATGGGGGCAGGGGCTGGACCTGAACTTGATCTGCTCCCCAGAGTAGGACAGAAACTGGGTTGGAAAGGTATGCTGTCCAAAAGGCGAGCAAAGCCGTGACCAGGTGTGTAGCTGGGACCCCACAAGGGAATAGAGCTCTGCAGCACAGGCATTTCCGGAGCAGGAGGCTGTCAATCATCATTATCCATGATAACAGGCTCCTGATACTCACTTGGCCTTCATGGGCAGGTTCCATCCTCAGGGAAACACACCACTAAGAATAAATAGTGTGGCAATAAGCAAGCTCAGTCCTTGACTCAGGGATGTGACAGGCAGAGAGGAATTTGGCTCAGGAACCCATATGGGCATTGGCTCTCCTAGTCAGGGGGCAGCAAGGTAAGCTTGGGAGATGAGGTGGTAGCCCTGGGACTCCCGGACTTGGGTCAGAAACTGCCACACAAAACTAGAAGAGAGCTAAAGCGTTCTAAATGCCCCTTGACTCCAGTCTTGATTCGGGCTTTGAAATAGTGCTGCAGCTTTGGGAGGGGGAATGGAAAGGGGGCTTGTTTTAAGCTGAGAAAGTATGGGAAGAACACTAAGAGCTGAGAATACCTTTCTGCAAATTTCCAGACCAGGCCTAATATACATATAATTTAGAAGTAATAAACTCAAGTTACCTAAAGTAAATAATCATTCTGAAAATTCACGACTCTGTACTAAATTAAGAAGTTCCCTGAAAGCATTGGTAACATCGGAAGTTTTCAAATAATAAAATTCATTCTTCTCATCCAACTTTTATATCATCTCACTATTAAAAACAGTGGCTTCCTGGATGATTGTTAATGATGGCTTCCTTTATTATACTTTAGACCATTTAGCAAAGTTTATTGATTTATATACTTCCTTGTAATTAGTTGTAGTGATTAAAATAGCTTTTATGGCCCTCTAGAGATTGACTTTATAAAGTATCAACATTTCCCCCAAATCGTGCGCTTTAAAACATGGTTAAATACTGTTTGAATTCAGTACTAAACAATCATTGGTGAAACTGTGATTTTATACGTGGTTGCTTTCTCATCCCTCTACTTATATGGCACTATCATCCAATTACTTGGCAGCCAATAATAATAACAGCAGCCAACTTTCAGGGAGTGATGACAATAAGCCGAGCATTGTGCTAAGTGTCTTTTTTTTTTTTTGCAGTACGCGGACCTCTCACTGCTGTGGCCTCTCGTGTTGCGGAGCACAGGCTCCGGACGCACAGGCCCAGAGGCCATGGCTCATGGACCCAGCCGCTCCGCGGAATGTGGGATCTTCCCGGACTGGGGCACGAACCCGTGTCCCCCGCATCGGCAGGCGGACTCTCAACCACTGCGCCACCAGGGAAGCCCCGTGCTAAGTGTCTTAATGCGTTATTTCATTTAATTCTCTTCACAACCCTGCGAGGCAGGGACTACAGTATTTAACTATTTAATTAAAACTGGAAGGCGTTAACTCACTCAGCTGGTAAGTAGAAAATCAGGAATTTGAACTTTCTGCCATTGTGACTTTAGAACCTCTGCTTTTAACCACTAAACTCCACTGCTCAGTGCCAAGTAAGCCAAGCAAGAGCCCCCTGTACACGTGGGTGAATTGGGAGTCCCCTGACTGACATAATTTGAAGGGTGTTGGAGACCTCTCTTAAACAAAAATATCTCCCCTCACCAACCTCACTTGAAAATGAAATTCCACCATTAGCATGATTCTTTTGACTAAGGTATTATATGTTCCTGGAAAGATAGGTACTCTAAGACAGTGCTACTTGAAGTGCGGTCTGTCAAAGAGCTAAAATAGTAAAATTCTTAAAAGAAAACCTAGAAGTAAATCTTTATGACCTTGGGGTAGGCAATGGTTCCTTGGATACAACACCAAAAGCACGAGAGACAAAAGAAAACACAGGTAAATTGGACTCCATTGAAATTACAAACTTTTGTGCTGCAGACAATACCATCAAAAAAGTAAAAAAAAAATTAAATTAAATTAAAGTAGCTTACAGAATGGGAGAAAATATTTGCAAATCATGTACCTAATAAGGGATTATCCAGAATATATGAAGCACTCTTACAATTCAACAATAAAAAAACAAATAACCCAAATAAGAAATGGGACCATTTGGGGGTTCCTTTCTATAACTAGAAGGAAAGTCTCAGCTCTTGAGGGCTTGCTATGGATGGGGGACAGAGGTTGCAGAGTCACATCCTAATGGAATCTGTTAGTGGAGGAAGTCATAGGTAGTAATGTGATGTGGCTCAATGTATCAAAAAGGCACATCTAACCGAGTTTCTGGGTAGCAGGGGATGATGTAAGGAGTAGAGGTCTTTCTGTTTAGAAAGGCACCGTGATGGGCAGCATTTCTAGTGCACGGGTAGGCCCTGAGCATAGTCTACAGGTGGGAGCTGAGAAAAGGGGAATTAGAGCTGCTTTGCATAACAAAAGTAAGGCATGCCCCCATTTAGATTTAGTTGGAGAGAATATATTGGAAGATTGGACTATGTGTAGGAAGATTCTCCCCTCCCTTCCTTAATATGGATTTGGACTGAGACTAATGGTTTGTCTTTAGGGTGTGTGTGTGTGTGTGTGTGTGTGTGTGTGTGTGTGTGTATATGTGTGTGTGTGAGAGAGAGAGATATCTAAGAGTTACTCACAGGCAATCAGAAGACCACAGGAAGAATGAGGAGGGGTATCCTGACTACATGCTGGCAGAGGGACCCTGAAGAGAACAAGAACTGGAGAAATAAAGCCTCCCTTGGATTGTTCTGGGCATCATCTAACTACATGGCATTACTTCTAACTGAGTAACTCAGACTTTGAGAAATGCATGGCTGTGGATTATCTTTACCTTACAGATGATCCTATTTGTGGTAGGGGGTAAGGGTTGGGTGGATCTTGTTGAGTGGGGGTATCATGGGCGGGGTGGGGGTTGCATTAAAATGTAAACACAGTGAAAAAAAAAAAGAAAAGAAATCGGAAAAGGATTTGAACAGACATTTCTCCAGAGAAGATATACAAATGCACAATAAACACAAGAAAAGAGGCACAACATCATGAGTCAACAGGGAAATGCAAATCAAAACCACAACGAACTCAATTCACTTCAAATCCATTTCACACCCACTTGGATGACTTATCAAAAAGACAGACAATAACAGTGTTGGTGAGGGACTTCCCTCGTGGTCTCAGGGAACTGGTGGTCCCTGGTGGACTTCCCAGGTAGAGAATCTGCCTTCTAATGCAGGGGATGCGGGTTTGATCCCTGGTCAGGGAACTAAGATCCCACACGCCGTGGGGCAACTGGGCCCCCGTACCACAACTACTGAGCCTAGGTGACTCAACTAGAGAGCCTGTGTGCCACAAACTATAGAGCCCACACGCTCTGGAGCCCACACGCCATAACTAGAGAAGAGAAAACCTGCACGCCACAGCTGGAGAGGAGCCCACATGCCTCAACGAAGATCACGCATGCCACAACTAAGAACCGATGCAGCCAAAAGAATAAAAATAAATAAATAAAATAAATTTAAAAAAATAACAGTGTTGGTGAAGATGTGGGGAAAAGTGAAGCTCTTGTACGTTGCTGGTAGGGATGTAAAATGGTACAGCCACTGTGGAAAACAGTTTAGCAGTTCCTCAAAAGAACATAGGAATACCATATCACTTGTCAATTCCACTTTTAGGTGTAAACCCAAAGGTATTGAAAACAGGTATTTAAATATGTGTATACGAATGTTCATAGTAGCACTATTTACAATAGTCAAAAGGTGGAAACAACCCAAATGCCCATCAACACATGAATGGATAAACAAAGTGGGGCATAAGCATACAATGAAATATTATTCAGCCATAAGAAGAAACGAAGTACTGACACATGCTACAACATGCATGAGCCTTGAAAACATTATGTTAAGTGACAGAAGCCAGACATAAAAGGTCATATAGTGCATGATTCCATTTATATGCTATTCTTAGAATAGGCAAACCCATAGAGACAAAAATCGGATTGGTGGCTTCTCGGGGCCAGGGGGAAGGGATAATTAGTAGAGACTGCTTAATAGGTACAGGGTTTTCTTTTGAGTGATGAAAATGTTTGCTCACTAAATAGAAAATGTTTTTTCACAAAATTATGAGTGTATTAAATACTACCAAAATGTCACTTTAAAATGGTCAATTTTATGTTAAGTGAATTTCACCTTATATTTAAAAAAACAAGAATAAATGTATCAAAAGATATATAAAACCTTTACACTGAAAATCTCAAAACATTGCTGAGAAAAATTTAAAAGACTTAAAACACTTTGGAAATATACGATGTATGTGGACTGGAGGATTCATTATTGTTAAGATGTCAGTTCTCCCCCCAAAGTATTTATACATTCAATACAATTTCAATCAAATTCCCAGAAGGACTTTTGGGAGAAACTGGCAAGATGACTCTATAATTAAACACAGATGCAAAAGATCCATGATGCCCAAGCAACTTTGAAAAAGAAGAGCAAGATTTCAGGAATTCATATTACCTAATTTCAAAACTTACTATAAAGCTATAGTAATCATAACAATGTGTGGTAGAACTGGCAAACACACCAGTGTAACTGAATAGAGAACCCAGAAATAGACCACACTTACATGGTCTTTTGATTTTTTGGCAAAGGTGCCAATACAATGGGGATAAATGTCTTTTCAACAAAATGGTGCTGAAATAATTGTGTATCTATATGAAAAAACTGAACATCAACCCCTACCTTATACCATATACAAAATTTAATATGAGACAGATGATTTATAGACCTAAATGTAAAACTTGAAATCATAAACACTTCAGAGCAAAACATAGGAGCATATCTTTATTACTAGGAGCCAGGCAAAGATTTCTTAGACATATAAAGCAATAGCCACCAGAAAGACCATAAAGCAAAAAAAAAACCCTGATAAATTGGACTTCATCAAAATTTTAAACTTCTGCTTGTCATGACACCAATAAGAAAATGAACATGTAGGCCACAGAGAAAATATTTGCAAACATATATCTGACAAAGAACTTGTATCCAGAATATATAAAGAATTCCTTCAACTTAATAAAAATAAGAAGCAACGCAATTTTTAAAAAACTGAGCAAAGGAATTGAACAGGAATTTCACAAAAGAAAATACACAAATCATTAACAAACATATGAAAAAGTGATCAACACCATTAATCATCAAGACATGCAAATTAAAATCATGAGATACCACTACACACCCACCAGAACGACTATAATTTTAAAAGACTGACAACATCAAATGTTGACAAGGTAGTGGAGCAACTGGAACTCTCATACATTGTTGATGTGAATGTAAAATGAAATAAACACTTTAGGAAAAGGTCTGGCAGTTTCTTATAAAACTAAATATAGGACTTCCCTGGTGGCTCAATGGTTAAGAATCCACCTGGCAAGGCAGGGGACATGGGTTCAACCCCTGGTCCTGAAAGATCCCACATGCTGCAGAGCAACTAAGCCCGTGCACCACAACTACTGAAGCCCACACACCCTAGAGCCCACACGGCAACTACTGAGCCCACGTGCTGCAACTACTGAAGCCCAAGCGCCTAGAACCCGTGCTCTGCAACAAAGAGAAACCACCACAATAAGAAACCTGTGCACTGCAATGAAGAGTAGCCCCCACTCACAGCAACTAGAGAAAGACTGTGCACAACAACAAAGACCCAATGCAGAAGAAAAACAACACAAAACTAAATATATACTTACCCTATGACACAGAACTTCCACTCATAGGTATTTATCTAAGAGAAATGAAAATATATGTACACAAAGACTGGTACAAGAGTGTTCATAGCAGCTTTATTCATAATAACAAAGAACTGAAAACAGCCCAGGTGTCCATCAGTATGAGAATGGATTTTTAAATTGTGGTATATTCATATGATGAAATATTAGCTATATAAAGAAATGAATTAATGATACATACAATAACATGGGTGAATCTCAAAAGCATTTTGCTGAATGAAAGAATTCCTACGTAAGAGTATATGCTGTAATTATCTGAGGATTTAGAATGATTTCAACCAATCCATACAGGGTAAAAATCACAACAGTGGTCATCTCTGGGAGAGTAGAGGTAGAGAGATTAACTGGGAAAGGACAAGACAGAACTTCCTGGGGTGATGGTAATGATCCATATCTTATTCATTTCTTATTTGGGTTACATTTATTTGTAGCCCTCATGATGCCTAATCATTTTAGTTGTATGTCCAGGCCACTGGTTCCCTTATTCACTGCACATTGGAATCACCTCGGAAGGTTTCACCAGCAGAGACTAATCTGATTGGTCTGGAGTGCAGCCTGGGCATCAGAATTGTTTTAAGCTCCCCAGATGTTTCTTTGGTGGAGCTGAGGTTGAGAACTATTACTCAGATCTTCCTCAGGCCCATCATTCCCTTTTAAAGGTGCACCAACAATAAGAGCACACAGAACCTCTATTGCAGACACATCACCACAACATTTTGCATTACCCTTCTCAAGAACGCCCAGCATTTAATCAACTAGTCAACTTCTCCTCCTCCCCTCTTCCTTTGCCTTTATCCTTCCTCTTTGTCCCCCAGCCCCAGCCCTTTCTCGTCTTTATCTGAAAGATTGAGGCTAATCCATTCAGGAAAGAGCTACTCTGCTTCTCAGTTCCCCCTCTTGATTCTTAAAGGAAAACTTAGAGCCCCTCATTCTATCACCTCAGTCCCTGTACCTTTCAATCTCACAGATGACCTCATGATGATGGCTTCTCCCTCTGAGAGTACAGGCTGACCTACTTTTCACTACACTTCACCTCCATTTCCACACATTCCCCCATGGAAGCATGATGTGATGTGAGCTGTTAGAACCAACAAATGTGAACTGATTGAGCTATCCATTTTCTTAGCCATGAGAGCCCAGAATGGAACATCAGTAGAGAATAGTTGTTGAGCTGCAGAGAGGAAGCCCTTCCTTAAAGCAGCTACTAAAGAAATCCAGGTAAATGTCCCTAAAGAATCACCTCTTCAACCAATGACAAACCCAGGCTTGTTATTATTCATGCATTAGGAAGGACTTCCCATGAGATGGATTCTGAAACTGTGCCATCTTGCCAAGAATCCTCTCTGAGATGCTGAAGACAGCTCTACAGGATGGCATGAATGTGGCTCTGCTCAGAGCCATGGAATAGACAGACCTCTCTCTAAATCCTTCCAGGAGGAGTGTTGAATCTAGCTCTTTGCTTATACTCTTTTTTTTATGGATTATTAATAATAACCACCCTTACTAAGAACTTGCCATGTGCCGAGTACTAAATACTTTATCATATAATACAACAACCCTGTGAGATAGGGATTCTTACGATCATTTTACAGATTCAGGAAACTGGGTGTTAGAGGGTTCAAGTGATATGTCCAATTAGTAAATAACCCAGCTGGGATTTGAACCTAAGACTCTCTGATTTCAAAACCCATGTGCTGAACTACTAAACCAGGCAGCTGGTAAGCACCATGGGAGTGCAACAGAGTGAGTGAGAAATCAGTGTGGGGTAGCAGTAGTAGGCAAGACTTCATGGAGGAGTGAGATTTAAGCTGCACCAACAAGACTTAGATGAGCAAGGAGAAGGGGAAAGGCATTTATGAGCAGTCATCTCTGCCATTACTATATGAGTGTCTTCTTGGGTATGGATAGTGTGATTATGGTCATGTTATATTATTGGCAGGGCTAGTTCTCTGTAAGTGAAGAAGCAGCATTTCATCTAAAGGGTAAAATATTGTGTCATCCCTTCAAAAAACACATGAATGTTCCAGGCACAGTGCAAGGCACTGAGAGTAGGAAACCCCTGCTCTCAAAATACCACAGTTCAGTGAAGAATACAAACATTTATAATGCGGTAGAAGTACTATAGTGGGCACACACAGGATGCCTTCAGTACATAAAGAACACCTGACCTTGACTATTGGAGGCTGAGAAGGTGCTTCTAACATCTCATTTGCATCCTCCTTGATACACTTTGTCTGGAGAAGATGACACCTGAACTGAGCCTTAAAAAATAAGAAGTTGACCAAATGAAGAGTGAATGCAAGGGAATGGAATGCCAGGATGGGGGGAGAATGTTCTAGGCAGAGGAAGCAATACACCACTATGGGACTCCCATAGGGTATCAGTTACCCATTGCTAGAATAAATCAATCTAAAACTTAGTGGCTTAAAATAATGATTTGTCATTTTTTTGTGAGTCTATAGGCTAATTGGGCAGTTCTGCTGCTGGTCTCCCCTGGGCTCACTCCTGTATCTGCATTCGGGCAGCAGCAGGTAAGGATGAGCTCAGCTGAGACAGCTGAGCTATCTGGGCCTTTCGTTCCATGCATGGTCTTTCATCTGGGTTTTTTCTTGCCATTGCAGACCTGAGGCAGTGTTCCAAGAAGGAAAAGGCAGAAACCAAAAAGCCTCTTGATGCCTAGATTCCAGAACTTGCACCTATGTCACTTCTACGTTCTATTGATTAAAGCAAGTCCAAAGGCCAGTGCAGATTCAGACTGGATAAAGGAGTTGCAAAGAAGTTGTGGCCAGAGTTAATCCACCACATGTGCCACACTATGGCATCACCTCTGAAATCCAGCTCTTGTCATTCAAATGTCCTATTTTCTAACCTCAACCACCCCTTCTTTCTGCATTTACATCAGCTTCTTCAAGACTTCTAGTCCCTGACCTCCTCAGTCTCCTCCTAACCTTTCTTCTCTCTCAGCACAAATGGTTGATCTCCTGAGCTCTCTTCTCACCTGCCCACATCATTCCTGCTCAGAGGGTGGGAGAGTTGGGCAAGGCAGAAATCATGCAATCAGAAAGAAATCACACAACCCACAGGGATTTGCAGATTTGCCCTGCCTAGTCTCAGAATCTCAGCTCTCAGCTCCACCTCTCAATGTTTTCCCTTGTTTCTGGTCAGTTCGTCTCCCATTGCCCTGTAAAGCTAGTCCAGCCCTCCACTGCTCTATAAGCACCGTATGCAAACCCTCTCCCTCACTCGCAGCAGACAGTGCTCTTACTCCAGTAAGGAGACATAAGTCATTGGATACGACCTCTCTCAACTTCCCGCTCCCCGCCTATAGAAGTATCGACCTCACCTTTCCCCTTCAGTCTCAAAAGGATGATGTTTCCCCTCATCCAATTCAAATCTCAACTTCTAGCTGTGCTCTTGACCCTAGACCTGCATTTGGATTCAGGAAATCCGAACTGAAGACATACAGAGTGAGTGGCTGGTGGCATGGGGCGGAAGCCAAAATACAGAGAGAAAACGTCAATAAGCAGAAGTCATGGGGCAGTAAGAGTAATCACTAAGCAGCAGCTGAGAGGAGGCAGATGCTGTGAGTAATCAGAAGCGATAAGGCAAAGAAAAGCAGAGTCGAGAGAAGGTGGTTGTCGGAGGCAGGAGCAGCAGAAGCGGAGGCAGCAAAAACCAAAGTCAACTCTTAAAATAATTAAATGAGGAGGCAAGTAGACTGGTGTGACTCTGATACCTCGGTAGCCTATGTAAGCAAACCAAACCTAAGCCAGAGTCAATGCACTTGAGGCCAAGAGAGTGAAACTTAAGAACAGCCAATCACACACAGCCAAGTAGGCTTCTCTAAATAAGGCAACTGCTTAAGCTAGAACCAATCAAATCATTGCTTTGCTCTGCTTCAGCATCTTCTCTCTAAAAATTCCTGGCCCCTGTCTACAGCGTTCCTAACCACTTTGGTTTGGCACTGCCCTATTCAAATCATTGTCTGGTCAAATAAGCTCTTGAGAAAACAAATTTTAATGTGCCTCAGTTTACCTTTTAACAGCATAACAGCCAAGCATGAAAAGAGGGAGCTACAGACCCACTCTTGGGCTGGAAACTCAATATCTAGGTCACTTCCCAAGCTCCATCCCTGTCTTTGTGAATTCAGTTGTATGGTGCTCCTGGGTCCTTGTGAGGCCTGGATGCACAGTCAGATTCCTGTTTTCAGGAATATATATATAATATATATATATATATATATATATATATATATATATATATAATATATATTCAGTAAAGTCCGATTGCCTGAAATTACTTGAATAGACCTCTAAAAGTAAAACATACAAATGCTTAACCCCCTACTTGTGTTGCTTTAATAGTCCCAATTTTACTTACAGCTAAGTCTAAAGACATAAAAGACATTTTCTATGTTCCCTGCTCCAGGAAAGTATGCTGGGAGAAAACCATGTGGTTTTCCTATTACTTAGAAAGAGGAAAGATATTCCATAATATAACAGGTTTTCAGAGCCCTCACAGCCCCCAAATCCTTTCTAACATCTGTGGGCATCCTTCCTGATATACTTTGGTTTCCCTACCCCACCCACCCACCCCATCTTTCCTGAGTGTATGAAGTTCATTCAACAAAGATTAATAACGAAATATTTGTAAAGAGAGCTCTTTTATTTAACAAGCTACATAAATAACAACAGACATAGGAAAATCCCTTGGGAGATGTTAATTAATTCTCAGGACTCCTAAGAGGTTTCCTTCCTTTAACGTTAAGTAACAAAGAAGGAAAAATCTTGGCAACAACAGACGGGTGTTCCATCTTCTGGAACAGAACTTTTTATTCTTAACTCACAATAAGTCAAGGTTAATTGATCCTTGTAGCTACTCCAGAATCAAACTGAATTGGTATCATATTCTCAGATACCTGAAGGCTTAAGAACTAATACTAGAAAAATAAATATGGTCTAAGGTTTTATACCACCACTTTTACCTTGAAAATATTTGATGCTACCTATTGTCTACAAAATAAATCCCCAATCCTTGCCTGTTGTTCAAGGCCCTATATACGGGCATACCTCATTATATTGCACTTCATTGCACTTTGCAGATACTGCAATTTTTACAAGTTGAAGTTTTGTGGCAAACCTGTGTCAAGCAAGTCTATCAATCAGTGCCATTTTTCCAAAAGCATTTGCTTATTTCCTGTCTCTGTGTCATATTTGTTAATTCTAGCAATATTTCAAAACTTTCATTATTATTCTGTTTGCTATGGTGATCTGTGATCAGTGATCTTAGATGATCCTATTATAATTGTTTTGGGGTGCCGTAAACATGCCCACATAAGATGGCAAACTAAAGAGATGAATGTCGCATGTATTCTGATTGCTCCTCTGACCAGCCGTTCCCCCAACTCTCTCCCTCTCCTGGGGCCTTCCTATTCCCTGAGACACAGCAATATGGAAATTAAGCCAATTAATAAGCCTACAATGGCCTCTAAATGTTCAAGTGAAAGGAAGAGTTGCACGTCTTTCATTTTAAAGTCAAAATCCAGTGATGAAGCTTAGTGAGGAAGCCGTGTCGAAAGTGGAGACAGGCTGAAAGCTAGGCCTCTTATGCCAAACTGGTAGCCACACTGTGAACACTAAGGAAAAGTTCTTGAAGGAAATTAAAAGTGCCACTCCAGTGAACACGGGAATGATAAGAAAACAAAACAGCCTTATTGCTGATATAGAGAAAGTTTTAGTGGTCTGAATAGAAGGTCAAAGCAGCCACAACATTCCCTTAAGCCAAAACCTGATCCAGGGCAACATCCTAACTCTCTTCAATTCTATGAAGGCTGAAAGAGGAGAGGAAGCTGTCGAAGAAAAGTTTGAAGCTAGCAAAGGTTGGTTTGAGGTTGAAGGAAAGAAGCTGTCTCTATAACATCAGAGTGCAATGTGAAGTAGCAAGTGCTGATGTAGAAGCTGCAGTAAGTTATCCAGAAGATCTAGCTAAGATAATTAATGCAGGAGACTACACTGAACGATAAAGTTTCAATGTAGATGAAACAGCTTTCTATTGGAAGAAGATGCCATCTGGGATTTTCATAGCTAGAGAGGAAAAGTCAATGCCGGGCTTCAAATTCCAGGCTGACTCTCTTGTTAGGGGCTAATGCAGCTGGTGACTTGAAGTCGAAGCCAATGCTTATATACTGTTCTGAAAATCCTAGGGCCCTTAAAAATTATGATAAATCTACTCTGCCTGTGCTCTATAAATGGAACAACAAAGCCTGATGACAGCACATCGCTATACAACATGGTTTACTGAATATTTTAAGCCCACTGTTGAGACCTACTGCTCATAAAAAAAGACTCCTTTCAAAATATTACTGGTCATTGTCAATGCGTCTGATGACCCAAGAGCTCTGATGGAGATGTATGAGATTAACATTGTTTTCATGCCTGCTGATACAACATCCATTCCGGAGCCCACGAATCAAGAAGTCATTTCCAATTTCAAGTCTTATTATTTAAGAAATATTTTTCATAAGGCTATAGCTGGGGACCTTCAAGATGGCAGAGGAGTAAAACGTGGAGATCACCTTCCTCCCACAAATACATCAAAAATACCTCTACATGTGGAACAACTCCTACAGAACACCTACTGAACGATGGCAGAAGACCTCAGAGTTTCCAAAAGGAAAGAAACTCCCCACATACCTGGGTAGGACAAAAGAATAAAGAAAAAACAGAGACAAAAGAATAGGGATGGGACCTGCACCTCAGGGAGGGAGCTGTGAAGGGGGAAAAGTTTCTACACACTAGGAAGCCCCTTCACTGGCAGAGACCGGGTGTGGGTTGGGGGGAAGCTTGGGAGCCACGGAGGAGAGCGCAGCAACAGGGGTGCAGAGGGCAAAGCGGAGAGATTCCCACACAGAGGACAGGTGCCGACCGGCACTCACCAGCCTGAGAGGCTTGTCTGCTCACCCGCCAGGGCGGGTGGGGGCTGGGAGCTGAAGCTCGGGCTTCGGAGGTCAGATCCCAGGGAGAGGACTGGGGTTGGCTGCGGGAACACAGCCTGAAGGGGGCTAGTGCACCACAGCTAGCCGGGAGGGAGTCTGGGAAAAAGTCTGGAACTGCCTAAGAGGCAAGAGACCATTGTTTTGAGGTGCACGAGGAGAGGGGATTCAGAGCACTGACCATACGAGCTTCAGAGACCAGCACGAGCCGCGACTATCAGCTCGGACCCCACAGACAGGCATGAAATGCTAACGCTGCTGCTGTAGCCACCAAGAATCCTGTGTGCAAGCACAGGTCACCATCCACACCCCGCCCCCCAGGAGCCTGTGCAGCCCACCACTGCCAGGGTCCCATGATTCAGGGACAACTTCCCCGGGAGAACACACGGTGCACCCCAGGCTGTTGCAACGTCACACTGGCCTCTGCCACCGCAGGCTCACCCCACATTCCATACTCCTTCCTCCCACCGGCCTGAGTGAGCCACAGCCCCCTAGTTAGCCACTGCTTTAACCCCCTCCTGCCTGGGTGACGAACAGATTCCAGAGGGCGACCTACACTCAGAGGTGGGGCCAAATCCAAAGCTGAACCCCAGGAGCTGTGCGAACAAAGAAGAGAAAGGGAAATCTCTCCTAGCAGCCACAGGAGCAGAGGATTAAATCTCCACAGTCAACTTGATGAACCCTGCATCTGTGGAATAGACAACGAATTGTCCCAAAATTGTGGCGGATTTTGGGAGAAACTTAGACTTGGGGTTTGCTGTCTGCAACTGATTTGTTTCCGATTTTTATGTTTATCTTACTTTAGTGTTTAGCACTTCTTATCATTGGTGTATTTGTTTATTGGTTTTGTTGCTCTCTTCTTTTTTACTATTATTATTTTTTATTTTAATAAATTTTCATTTTTTATGATTATTTTTTAATTTTTATTTACTTTTTCTTCCTTTTTTTTCTCCCTTTTTGTCTGAGCCATGTGGCTGACAGGGTCTTGGTGCTCTGACCTGGTGTCCGGCCTGAGCCTCTGATGTGGGAGAGCCAAGATCAGGACATCGAGCCACCAGAGACCTACCAGACCCATGTAATATCAGTCGGTGAGAGCTCTCCCAGAGAGCTCCATCTCCACACTAAGACCCAGTTCCACCCAACGGCCAGCAAACTCCAGTGATGGACTCTCCATGCCAAACAACTAGCAAGACAGGAACACAAGCCAACCCATTAGCAGAGAGGCTGCCTGAAATCATACTAAGTTCACAGACACCCCAAAACACACCACCAGACACAGCCATGCCCACAAGAAAGACAAGATCCAGCCCCACCCACCAGAACACAGGCACCAGATCTCTCCACCAGGAAGCCTACACAAGTCACTGACCAACCTCACCCACGGGGGGCAGACACAAAGAATAATGGGAACTACAAACCTGCACACTGTGAAGAGTAGACCCCAAACACAGTAAGTTAAACAAAATGAGCAGACAGAAATATGCAGCAGATGAAGGACCAAGGTAAAAACCCATCAGACAAAACAAATGAGGAGGAAACAGGCAGTCTACCTGTAAAACAATTCAGAGTAATGATAGTAAAAATGATCAAATATCTTTGGATCTTCCAAATTCTATTTGGAAATAGAATGGAGAAAATACAAGAAACATTTAACAAGGACCTACAAGAACTAAAGAACAAACAAACAATGATGAACAACAAAATAAATGAAATTAAAAACTCTCTAGAAGGAATCAATAGCAGAATAACTGAGGCAGAAGAACAGATAAGTTGTGGAAGATAAAATAGTAGAAATAACTATCGTAGAGCAGAATAAAGAAAAATGAATGAAAAGAATTGTGGACAGTCTTAGAGACATCTGGGACATTAAATGCACCAACATTTGAATGATAGGGGGCCCAGAAGAAGGAGAGAAAAAGAAAGGGTCTGAGAAAATATTTGAAGAGATTGTAGTTAAAAATGTCCCTAACATGGGAAAGGAAAGAGTCAATCGAGTCCAGGAAGCACAGAGGGTCCCATACAGGATAAATCCAAGGAGAAACATCAAGACACATATTAATCAAACTATCAAAAATTAAATACAAAGAAAAAATATTAAAAGCGGCAAGGTAACAGCAACAAATAACATACAAGGGAACCCCCAGAAGGTTAACAGCTGATTTTTCAGGAGAAACTCTGCAAGCCGGAAGGGAGTGGCAGGACATATGTAAAATGATGAAAGGGAAAAACCTACAACCAAGATTACTCTACCCAGCAAGGATCTCATTCAGATTCGACAGAGAAATTAAAATCTTTATGGACAAGCAAAAGTAAAGAGAATTCAGCACCACCAAAGCAGCTTTACAACAAATGCTAAAGGAAATTCTCTACGTAGGAAACAGGAGAAAAGGAAAAGACCTACAAAAACAAACCCAACACAATTAAGAAAATGGTAATAGGAACGTACATATCAATAATTACCTTAAATGCAAATGGATTAAAGGCTCCAACCAAAAGATATAGACTGGCTGAATGGATACAAAAACAAGACCAGAATATATGCTGTCTACAAGAGACCCACTTCAGACCTATGGACACATACAAACTGAAAGTGAGGGGGTGGAAAAATATATTCCATGCAAGAGTAAATAAAAAGAAAGCTGGAGTAGCAATTCTCATATCAGACAAAATAGACTTTGAAATAAAGACTATTACAAGAGACAAAGAAGGACACTGCATAATGATCAAGGGATCAATCCAAGAAGAAGATATAACAATTGTAAATATTTACGCACCCAACACAGGAGCGCCTCAATACTTAAGGCAAATGCTAACAGCCATAAAAGGGGAAATCGACAGTAACAAAATAATAGTAGGGGACTTTAATACCCCACTTTCACCAATGGACAGATCAAAATGAAAATAAATAAGGAAACAAAAGCTGTAAGTGATACATTAAACAAGATGGACTTAATGGATATTTGTAGGCCATTACATCCAAAAACAACAGAATATACATTCTTCTCAAGTGCTCATGGAACATTCTCCAGGATAGATCATACCTTCGGTCACAAATCAAGCCTTGGTAAATTTAAGAAAATTGAAATCATATCAAGTATCTTTTCGACCACAATGCTCTGAGACTACATATCAATTACAGGAAAAAATCAGTAAGAAATACAAACACATGGAGGCTAAACAACACACTACTTAATAACCAAGAGATCACTGAAGAAATCAGAGGAAATCAAAAAAATACCTAGAAACAAGTGACAATGAAAACACAATAACCCAAAACCTATGGGATCCAGCAAAAGCAGTTCTAAGAGGGAAGTTTATAGCTATACAAGCCTACCTTAAGAAACAAGAAACATCTCAAATAAACAACCTAACATTACACCTAAAGCAATTAGAGAAAGAAGAACCAAAAAACCCCAAAGTTAGCAGAAGGAAAGAAATCATAAAGATCAGATCAGAAATAAATGAAAAAGAAATGAAGAAAACGATAGCAAAGATCAATAAAACTAAAGCTGGTTCTTTGAGAAGATAAACAAAGTTGATAAACCATTAGCCAGACTTATCAAGAAAAAAAGGGAGAAGACTCAAATCAGTAGAATTAGAAAGGAAAAAGGAGAAGTAACAACTGACACTGCAGAAATACAAAGGATCAGGAGAGATTACTACAAGCAACTCTATGCCAATAAAATGGACAACCTGGAAGAAATGGACAAATTCTTAGAAATGCACAACCTTCTGAGACTGAACCAGGAAGAAACAGAAAATATGAACAAACCAATCACAAGCACTGAAATTGAAACTGTGATTAAAAATCTTCTAACAAACAAAAGCCCAGGACCAGATGGCTTCACAGTTGAATTTTATCAAACATTTAGAGAAGAGCTAACACATATCCTCAAACTCTTCCAAAATATAGCAGAGGGAGGAACACTCACAAACTCATTCTATGAGGCCACCATCACTCTGATACCAAAACCAGACAAAGATGTCACAAAGAAAGAAAACTACAGGCCAATATTACTGATGAACATAGATGAAAAAATCTTCAACAAAATACTAGCAAACAGAATCCAACAGCACATTAAAAGGATCATACACTATGATCAAGTGGGGTTTATCCCAGGAATGCAAGGATTCTTCAATATATGCAAATCAATCAACGTGATACACTATATTAACAAATTGAAGGAGAAAAACCAAATGATAATCTCAATAGATGCAGAGAAAGCTTTTGACAAAATTCAACACCAATTTATGATAAAAACCCTCCAGAAAGTAGGCATAGAGGGAACTTACCCCAACATAATAAAGGTCATATATGACAAACCCACAATCAATATCATCCTCAATGGTGAAAAACTGAAACCATTTCCACTAAGATCAGGAAAAAGACAAGGTTGCCACCTCTCACCACTCTTATTCAACATAGTTTTGGAAGTTTTAGCCACAGCAATCAGAGAAGAAAAAGAAAAAAAAGGAATCCAAATTGGAAAAGAATAAGTAAAGCTGTCACTGTTTGCAGATTGCATAATACTATACATAGAGAATCCTAAAGATGCTACCAGAAAACTATAGAGCTAATCAATTAATTTGGTAAAGTAGCAGGATACAAAATTAATGTGCAGAAATTTCTTGCATTCCTATACACTAATGATGAAAAATCTGAAAGTGAAATTAAGAAAACACTCCCATTTACCATTGCACAAAAGGAATAAAATACCTAGGAATAAACCTACCTAAGGAGACAAAAGACCTGTATGCAGAAAATTATAAGACACTGATGAAAGAAATTAAGATGATACAGCAAGATGGAGGGATATACCATGTTCTTGGATTGGAAGAATCAACATTGTGAAAATGACTCTACTACCCAAAGCAATCTACAGATTCATTGCAATCCCTGTCAAACAACCACTGGCATTTTTAGAACTGGAACAAAATATTTCACAATTTGTATGGAAACACAAAAGACCCCAAATAGCCAAAGCAATCTTGAGAAAGAAAAATGGAACTGGAGGAATCAGGCTCCCTGACTTCAGACTATACTACAAAGCTACAGTAATCAAGACAGTATGGTACTGTCACAAAAACAGAAATACAGATCAATGGAACAGGATAGAAAGCCCAGAGATAAACCCATGCACATATGGTGAACTTATCTCTGATAAAGGAGGCAAGAATATACAGTGGAGAAGAGACAGCCTCTTCAATAAGTGGTGCTGGGAAAACTGGACACCTACATGTAAAATAATGAAATTAGAACATTCCCTAACACCATACACAAAATAAACTCAAAATGGATTAAAGACCTAAATGTAAGGCCAGACACCATCAAACTCTTAGAGGAAAACATAGGCAGAACACTCTATGACATAAATCACAGCAAGATCCTTTCTGATCCACCTCCTAGAGAAATGGAAATAAAAACAAAAATAAACAAATGGGACATAACGAAACTTAAAAGCTTTTGCACAGCAAAGGAAACCATAAACAACACCAAAAGACAACCCTCAGAATGGGAGAAAATAATTGCAAATGAAGCAACTGACAAAGGATTAATCTCCAAAATATACAAGCAACTCATGCAGCTCAATATCAAAAAAACAAACAACCCAATCCAAAAATGGGCTGAAGACCTAAATACACATTTCTTCAAAGAAGGTATACAGATTGCCAGCAAACACATGAAAGAATGCTCAACATCATTAATCATTAGAGAAATGCAAATCAAAACTACAATGAGATATCATCTCACACCAGTCAGAATGGCCATCATCAAAAAATCTACAAACAACAAATGTTCGAGAGGGTGTGGAGAAAAGGGAACCGTCTTGCACTGTTGGTGGGAATGTAAATTGATACAGCCGCTATGGAGAACAGTATGGAGGTTCCTTAAAAAACTACAAATAGAACTACCAGATGACCCAGCAATCCCACTACTGAGCATATACCCTGAGAAAACCATAATTCAAAATGAGTCATGTACCAAAATGTTCATTGCAGCTGTATTTACAATAGCCAGGACATGGAAGCAACCTAAGTGTCCATCAACAGATGAATGGATAAAGAAGATGTGGCACATATATACAATCGAATATTACCCAGCCATAAAAAGGAACAAAACTGAGTTATTTGTAATGAGGTGAATGGACCTAGAGACTGTCATACAGAGAGAAGTAAGTCAGAAAGAGAAAAACAAATACCATATGCTAACACATATATATGGAATCTAATGAAAAAATAAATAAATAGTCAGAAGAACCTAGGGGCAAGATGGGAATAAAGATGCAGACCTACTAGAGAATGGGCTTGAGGATACGGGGAGTGGGAATGGTAAGCTGGGACAAAGTGAGAGAGTGGCATGGACGTATATACACTGCCAAACGTAAAATGGATAGCTAGTGGGAAGCAGCTGCATTGCACAGGGAGATCAGCTCGGTGCTTGTGACCACCTAGAGGGGTTGGATAGGGAGGGTGGGAAGGAGCGAGATGCAATAGGGAAGAGATATGGGGACATATGTATATGTATAACTGATTCACTTTGTTATAAAGCAGAAAGTAACACACCATGTGAAGGAATTATACTCTAATAAAGACGTGGAAAAAAAAACTCATATGTTCATCTCAATAGATGCAGAAAAAGCATTTGACAAAATTCAACTCCGATTTATTATAAAAAGTCTCCAGAAAGTAGGCATAGAGGGAACCTACCACAACATAATAAAGGCCATATATGACAAGCCCACAGTCAACATTGTTCTCGATGGTGAAAAACTGAAACCGTTTCCTCTAAGATCAGGAACAAGAGAAGGTTGCCCACTCTCACCACTATTATTCAACATAGTTTTGGAAGTTTTGGCCACAGCAAGCAGAGAAGAAAAAGAAATAAAATGAATCCAAATCGGAAAACAAGAAGTAAAACTGTCACTATTTGCAGATGACATGATACTATCCATAGAGAATCCTAAAGATGCCACCAGAAAACTATAGAGCTAATCAATGAATTTGGTAGAGTAGCAGGATACAAAATCAATGCACACAAATCTCTTGCATTCCTATACACTAATGATGAAATATCTGAAAGAGAAATTAAGGAAACGCCCCCATTTACCATTGCACAAAAAGAATAAAATACCTAAGAATAAACCTACCTAAGGAGACAAAAGACCTGTATGCACAAAACTGTAGACGCTGATGAAAGAAATTGAAGATGCTACAAACAGATGGAGAGATATACCATGTTCTTGGATTGGAAGAATCAATATTGTGAAAAAGACTATACTACCCAAAGCAATCTTCAGATTCAATGCAATCCCTGTCAAACTATGCATGGCATTTTTCACAGAACTAGACAATAAATTTCAAAATTTGTATGGAAACACTAGCCAAAACAATCTTGAGAAAGAAAAACGGAGCTGGAGGAATCAGGCTCCCTGACTTCAGACTATACTACAAAGCTACAGTAATCAAGACAGTATGGTAGTTGCACAAAAACAGAAATATAGATCAATGGAACAGGATAGAAAGCCCAGAGATAAACGCATGCACATATGGTCACCTTATCTTTGATAAAGGAGGCAAGAATATACAATGGAGAAAAAACAGCTTCTTCAACAAGAGGTGCTGGGAAAACTGGACAGCTACATGGAAAAGAATGAAATTATAACACTCCCAAACACCATACACAAAAATAAACTCAAAATGGATTAAAGACCTAAATGTAAGGCCAGACACTATAAAACTCTTAGAGGAAAACGTAGGCAGAACACTCTATGACATAAATCACAGCAAGATCCTTTTTGATCCACCTCCTAGAGAAATGGAAATAAATACAAAAATAAACAAATGAGACCTAATGAAACTTGAAGCTTTTGCACAGCAAAGGAAACCATAAACAATATGAAAAGACAACCCTCAGAATGGGAGAAAATATTTGCAATCGAAGCAACTGACAAAGGATTAATCTCCGAAATATACGCACAGCTCATGCAGCTCAATGTCATAAAAACAAATAACCCAATCCAAAAATGGGCAGAAGACCTAAATAGACACTTCTCCAAAGAAGATATACAGATTGCCAACAAACACATGAATGGATGCTCAACATCACTAATCATTAAAGAAATGCAAATCAAAACCACAATGAGTTATCAGCTCACACCAGTCAGAATGGCCATCACCAAAAAATCTCCAAACAATAAATGCTGGAGACGGTGTGGAGAAAAGGGAACCCTCTTGCACTGTTGGTGGGAATGTAAATTGATACAGCCGCTATAGAAAGCAGTATGGATGTCCCTTAAAAAACTACAAATACAACTACCATATGACCCAGTGATCCCACTACTGGGCATATACCCTGGGGAAACCATAATTCAAAAATGTCATGTACCACAATGTTCGTTGCAGCACTATTTAAAATAGCCAGTATATGGAAGTAACCTAAGTGTCCATAGACAGCTGAATGGATAAAGAAGGTGTGGCACATATATACAATGGAATATTGCTCAGCCATAAAAAGAAACGAAATTGAGTTATTTGTAGTGAAGTGGATGGACCTAGAGCCTGTCATACAGAGTGAAGTAAGTCAGAAAGAGAAATGCAAATACAGTATGCTAACGTGTATATATGGAATCTATAAATATAGTTCTGATGAACCTTGGAGCAGGACAGGAATAAAGACGTAGATGTAGAGAATGGACTTGAGGACAAGGGGAGGGGGAAGGGTAAGCTGGAGCGAAGTGAGAGAGTGATATTGACATATATACATTACCAAATGTAAAACAGATAGCTAATGGGAAGCAGCTGCATAGCACAGGGAGATCAGCTTGGTGCTCTGTGACCACCTAGAGCAATGGGGTAGGGAGGATGGGAGGGAGACGCAAGAGGGAGGGGATATGGGGATATATGTATACATATATGTATGCATTCACTTTGTTATACAGTAGAAACTAACACAACATTGTAAAGCATTTATACTCCAGTAAAGGTGTTTAAAAATAAAAATAAGGCTCTAGCTGCCTTAGATAGTGATTTCTTCAATGGATGTGGACAAAGTATATTGCAAACCTTTGGAAAGGACACACCATTCTAAATGCCATTAAGAGCACTCATGATTTTCCAGGGAACAAGTCAAAATATCAACATTAACAGGAGTTTAGAAGAAATGGACTCCAGCTGTTATGAATGACTTTGAGGGGTTCAAGATTTCAATGGAGGAAGTAACTGCAGGTGCGGTAGAAATAGCAAGAGAACTAGAGTTAGAAGTGGAGCCTGAAGATGTGACTGAATGGCTGCCATCTCATGATAAGACTTTCACAGATGAGGAGTTGCTTCTTATGAATGAGGAGAGAAGGTCGTTCCTTGAGATGGAATCTACTCCTGGTGAAGATGCTGTATAAGCATCTGGTTGAAATGACAACAAAGGATTTAGAATATGGCATATACTTAGCTCATAAAGCAGCAGCAGGATTTGAAAGGGTTGACTCCAATTTTGAAAACAGTTCTACTATGGGTAAAATGCATGCTACAGAGAAATCATTCATGAAAGGAAGAGTCAATCAACGTGGCAAACATCATTGTTGTCTTGTTTTAAGAAATTGCTGTAGCCTTCCCAAAGTTCAGCAGCCACCACACCCTGAACAGTCAGCAGCTATCAACACTGATGCAGGATCTTCTACCAGAAAAAATATTATGAGTCGCTGAAGGCTCAGATGATGGTTGGCATTTTTTAGCAATAAAGCATTTTTAATTAAGGTATATACATTTGTTTAGACATAATGCTATTGCATACTTAATAGACTACAGTATAGTGTAAGCATAAATTTTATATGCACTGGGAAACCAAAAAAATTTGTGTGACTCACTTTATTGCAGTGGTCTGGAACCAAACCCACAGTATCTCTGAGGTAAACCTGTAATTTGGACCCAACCTACATTTGCCATCTTGTAGCAAGACTGTTTTCCTACATTGGCTCCCAATTCCTACCTTGTTGCCTTTGCTGACACCATTTCTCCACTTGAAAGACCCTTCTTCCTTTCTCTCTTCTTGCCTAAACTCTGTCTAATCCTCAAGGTTCAGCAGCTTAAGCCCACCCCTGGCTCTGGCTCTGAACCTTCAGATTTTCTCCCTCCTCTAAAAGCTTTAAGGGTAGTTGGTTTTCTGCACCAGTCACTTGGCCTTTCTTATGTACGGCCTTGGGTTTCTTATTACTCGCTCTATCTTATGTGTGCCCAATGAGACTGTAATCTCCTTTAGGGCAGGAGCAAACTGTCCTGATCCTACAACATACTCCTCTTGGCTGGATAAATGCAGCTGCTCCATAAGTGTTTTCTAATGCAGATAACTTGGATGTCTTAAATGATCTAAACTTGTATATAGGTTTGTAGAGAACTATCAGAATTTGGGGAAGCCTCAATTTACAGAAATGTGGCCAACCAAGCTAATCTTCTTTCTGAGCCATGCTCCCTTCATTATTACCACTCCTCTCTCCCACCCCACTTATTCTCTTCATAGTCTCTATCTGTCCTCTGCTTATACATACAGATGCTTCTTGACTTTCAAACCTCCATCTAGTATGGAGCTTTGCTCCAGATACAAAGAAGGTTAACTCCACCAACACCAACAGATGACTCTGACGGTAGTTTGCACAGTGCCACGTATTTGAGAATAAATGAACCTACCACAGTTCTTGAACTCTGCCTTTTCCTTAAGCAGTTGCCTTCTTTCTCCTTCCTGTCACTCCCAATTTCTTTTTCTTAATTCTTTGTAGATTTATTTGCTCCTGGGAACCTAGCTTCTGCCCTCACAAATGGCCACATTCAACTTGACATTATACTGTATCATGAGTTTGTTGGTCTGCATTTTATTTTGCTGAGTTCTGATTATATTTCTTATTGAGAGAAAAGGGTACCTTTTCTTTCTTCCCCCTTTCTTTCTTTCCCTCTTGCTTTCTTATTTTTTCTTCCTTTCTTTCTTTTTTATTTTTTCTTTCTTTCTTTCTTTTTCTTTCTTTCTTTCTATTTCTTTCTTTCTTTCTTTCTTTCTTTCTTTCTTTCTTTCTTTCTTTCTTTCTTTCTTTCTTTCTTTCT